>NC_046314.1:111071687-111390031 GCF_009819535.1 Lacerta agilis | reverse complement strand
CCCTCCTTTAGCTTTGAGAGTACTCAGTTGCACTTGAACTGGCTGCAACAAGATCTCCATCCTTGTAGACTGAGATTCATGGTTCCTCCACATTTTGAAGGTGCAATTTGCATAACAGAAGCTTTTCATTCTTCCATTTCTGATCACAATAAAGCTTGCCCCTCCTTTATCTCTTTTCTGTCACCCATGGCATCCTTGAATCTATCCATTACTGCAGCATTGGATAGATCTGTCAATATCTGTTCTTTCAGCTTTCTGATGTGGCATTCAGTGCTCCACATTTCTGCACCATTTTACATTTTGTTAAAAAAAAAACTCTTGTGAAATTTCATCAGTGTCTTAATGCAAATTTCTCATCATAAGCACACATTTGCCTGTGGTTTAATCTAACAAGCAGAATTGTCCCAATGCATAGGCACCGACTTCAAGGGGCCAAGGCAGTTTCAGTTTCTCACAATTTTCAGAGGGCGTTTGGCTCCGCCCCTTGGCTACTCAGGATGTTGTGCACATGATGTCAGGTTGCTGTGGGACGCTGTGTCACCCTCTGCCACTCCTCTGGAGAAGCTGACACCTCTGCCCTAACAGAATGCATATTGACATGTTTGCATGCTGCTTACATAAATATATTCATTTTATGCACGTCTTCTGCTGATATATGCCTTTTTGTAAATGTTTCATTGGAGAAGTGTGGTCTAAGATTTGGAGGGTTGGATATTTCAAAAGATGGATCTGTTTCGGTTCTTGCATTGTTTCAGAAAGTGCAAGCTTCATTCAACTTTTATTTCATTTATTTCATTTCATTTTGTTTCCATTCATTTGTAAACTGCTCTTCATCATTCATTTTTAATGTTTGCAAGAAGCCGTTCCAGTGAACAGTTGAAGCACAACAGGTGTTTGAGTAGCTCAAAACCATGTTCTCCTCAGAGGGATACCTAGCTCATGCCGACCCTCACTGGCCACTTGTCATGGAAACAAACACCTCTGACAGGGCACTGGGGGCGGTACTGCTGCAAGAGGACCAAAAACGGCAACCTACACCCTTGTGCTTTCCACACGAGGAAGCTGACTCCCTCCGAGCAGAACTATACCATTTGGGAGAAGGAGCTTTTGGCTATCTGTGAAGACTTTGAAGTGTGGAGATATTTTCTTAAGGGGCGCAACACCAGGTGGAAGTGCTCACTGACCATCAGAATCTGAAGTATTGGCAGATGTGACGTGTCAATCAATGGCAGATTCATTGGGTGCAGTTCTTTGCCAGATTCGACTTTAGAGTGCATTATGTGTCCAGCAGTCAGAGTCAAAGGGAGAATGCTATTCCAGGAAGCCGGGAATATCAGGATGGTGAACCAGTTCCAATGTCTAGGCATATCTTGAAACTAGAGCAGCTACAGCTAGTGGCAGGGTCAGTGATCGAAATATCTGAATTTCAGCTAAAGACAAGGGAGGATGCTTTTGCAAAAGGCAAGTAAGAGGTTCTGCAGAATTCAATTTCTGGTGGAAGGCATAGAACTGCCAAAGAATCAAAGTTCCTGGAAATGTTTCCTTTCCATTGCTTCCCCTCCTTTCCAACTAATCGGCTTGGAAATGCCTAGCACAAATACCCTTGGACTTAATTGTTCACACACACACACACACACACAGAGAGAGAGAGAGAGAGAGAGAGAGAGAGAGAGAGAGAGAGAGAGAGAACATAAACTTCTCTTTGCTTGGAAGGTGCTACTATTTCCTCAAATGATTTAGAATGACCAGGATCCTTAAGTGCACCTGACGTTCCACTCATTCCATGGAATGTGATTTGTCACTCAAAATAGGGGAGGTCACGGACTGAGCAGGTGGGGCAACCTGCACTAAGTGACTGGGGGCTAGCACGACCCCATCTCCATCCATGGATTGGTCTTTTTGTTTTAAGGCAAATGCCTACTCGGAATTTGTCTACCACTTTTTCTTTTCTTTTCTACAGGATTCTCCTGGGTATTTACTGCAGAGGAGTGTGATGTAGCAGGAGGGCAATGCCAAGAGGCCAACTGCTATGAGCCCCGACAAAATTATGAGAGAGTGTGTGGTCTAAGGATGCGCTGCTTCCTCGCCAAACCTATAAGAATGCCCCCATTTTTGCCACCGTATAGAGGTCTTCAAATCTCTGCTTGAAATGAACGTGGCTGCTGGTGGTAATGTGATCATGTACAAATAATGTGATCATGTACAAATGATCCAAGTGCTGGAAGAAAAGAAAGGGGCATGAGGAGGTGTGACCTAGTTCAGTTTGGCAAAACAGCTTACTCTATGTTCTTAACCCCTTAATGCATTAACTAGAGCTGAAGCATGACTCTTAGAATGATCTATTCCACACTTCCAGAAATCAGCCTGGAAGAGGAGGCAGAGGGGCTGCCTCATGGTAGTTTGGAGGAGGCCTGGATGTTTGTTTTAGGCCCACGCACCATTTGAATGACAATGCCCGTTGACTTTAGTCATGCCCTGTCAGCTCATATATTTTACTGGGGGTGTCGAAGAGATCCTGGACCCTTGGAGATGGCTCCTATGCTTGGACATGTCCAGAATGCCTGCTCTGTGCACACCATGGGGTACAAAGTACTTTCGACCCTTCTAATTCAGGTCCAAAAGCCCAAGTAAAACACAATGTTTTTGCATGGTGCCTAAAAATAGATAAAGATTATGTTGGGTGAGTAATGTATTCCACCAGCAGGGAGCCACCCCTGGAAAGGCCCTTTCTTATGTTTCCACCCTCTGGATCACCCACGGAGGAGGGGGCACTCAGAGAAACATCAATGAGTCTTTTGGCATGGCATGCAGTGTTATGTATATCTATTTATTTAAAGCGTTAGGTACTGATAGAACAATATTGGAAAAAAAGAATCATGACACAACTGTACCTATAGTAAAGTACATTTCATTTCTTTAATTTCTGCTGCCTCTGATCAAAGGACATAGTACAGTACAATGAAGCCAATGCACCTCTCTTCCCTCTGCAGAACTGCAGCTACCTCCTCCTCCCCCCTCCTCCTCCAAAACATGTTTATTATTTTACATTCATTTGCATTAAGATCACATAACATACAATTTACACCAGAATCTATTTATTTATCTTGGTGACTTCCCTTCCATACATCGGTGATGGTCTAATTCTCCCTCCTCCCTCCTGCCTGCGCAACCTTATCAATTGACCTAAACCCTATCTTACAATCTTTTACAAGGTCTTCATGGCATGCACCAAATCTTGGGTTGGCAAAGGAGTGGCAGGTTGGGGCACCATCTGCCTGTCTCAGGAACCCGGAGGATTATTCCAAAGAACAGAGACTCTTGCAAAAACCAACACATGACACATCTTTGGGTTGTTCTCCTTGGTATATCATGGAGCCTCCACCATGTTCACTTGATGTCAAAACATGCAGCACCGCCTAATGGGCCAAAAGCATTCTCCGATATAGTATCCAAAGGGCCAGGGACAAAATAATGGAAAGCAACGACCTCTCGATTTCATACAATCCTTTCTCTTTGAAATTTCTATACTAAATCCTGTAGGGGGGAAAAGGGAATAACTGAGAGTACCAAATAGAAATTCAGATATATCTGCTTTAGTCATACAAAAAATAATAATTATATTTTGGGCATCATGATATTGTTACATTTCGTTGCAAGGCAGGGTATGTAGATTTTGTATAAAGAAATACACAATCTACACTAATAAAGTGCAAGTGTCTCTGCGTCCAGTCCCTGTGTCCGTGGGATTGCGCTACTGCGCATGTGCCCCACGGACAGCCATTGGGACTTGGAGTGCAGAGACTTCAGGCGGCCAGGTGAAGTTGTTGAAGCGGCGGGTGTGTGCGGGCACCCGGCGGGTGCGCGCTCGTGTGGACGTACTTCTAAGTGTCAGCGGCCGTTACAAGTGGCAGCGGGCGAGCAGTCTGTTTTTTTAAAAAGTTTCACCACATATGTTCTAGCGCCCGTTAATTTAACGGGTTTAAAACACTAGTAGATAAATAGAATACTCCAGCACAATCAGGCATTGTGTCTTAAATTCACTTGTCCATAGTTCCACATCAGTTCGCATTCCTTTTTATAGAAATAATGAAAATTCACCAGGGCTGATGTTCCAATTTCTATACAATTTCCCCTCATATACATGACTTTCCAAAGCACCTGCCACTGATATAATGCATTTTGTATGTTATTTTCACTTGTATATGCATTTATATGCACACATTAGTAAATGTATTTTTGTACACAGTACTTGGGTGGAAAACTGCATTGCAACATTCAGAGAAATGCAAATACAAATTTGAATGGATGGCTGTGCTTTGCTTCTCACATGATTTCAGATGGTGTGAATTTGGCAAGTTCACCTTTAAATGCCAACTGAATCAAATTGTCCTGCATCGCTAGACCTGAATAAACTCCAACTCAACTTGGTTTGAAGGTCCAGAGTTCTGGGTGCTTTGCAGCAAACCAAGTTTATTGATCAACTCATATGCCCAAGGCCATTGTTAAGATTATTTTCATAATCGTAATTGACATGTGCACATATCAATGCACATTTATATACATCTTACCTGGATCAACAAGCAGCAGCACAAAGAAGATGAGAACTGACAAATGGTGGAGAGTCTTCATGGTTGGAAATTGGGCTGAAAGCTCTGTGTTGACTAAAAATATGGAGTTGACTTAACTCCTGCCCCAATGGCAGTCTTAATTGCACTCCACCCATTTATGCTAGTTGAAGAAAACTGTTCATCTCTGGCTACAGGCTGTCCTAAGTCCCATTAATTTTAATTGAATTTAAACGTTCAGTTGCCTGTCTATACCATAAGGAAATCAAAACATTCTCTGAATTTTGAACTAAATCCAGCAACAGTCTTTTAAGGGTAGAGTAGGATTAAGAGAAGACATCCTTGTATGCAACAATGAAGTAGCCCGTTTAATCCCCAGTATTTCCAAGTAATGCTATAAAAGATTCTGGAGGTCATACTGAATAAAATAGATGAACGATGCGGCTCATTATAAGGCAGCTTTTAAGAACACAGGAAATTCACTTACCAGTCAGACCACTAGTCCATTTAGTTTAAAAGCATTGTCTACAGTTTTTGCAATGAATTTCCAGGATGTCAGACAGTGGACAGCCCCAATGCTAGTTAGAGATGCCAAGGGTTGAACCCACAACTCTCTGCATTCAAATTAGATACTTTTGTCACTGAACTATGATCCTTCCTGCATTAAATATAATTTTACAAAATTCAGTGCCATCACATCTCTTACCTATTCCAGTAATTAGCCGCACATATGTGCATGAAAGCTGTTTTCTGAGTCTTTGTCAGTCATTATAGACAATACTCAGGTTGATGGACCAGTGGTATAACTCTGGATTGGCTACACCTATACAAGCTCCTTTGATCAAGAAATTCAACATGATGGCTGCTGGTTGTGCATTTCCCATCTGCACACTAGGAGCTATATCCATAGAACCCTGATTAGATCATCTGAGTGATGTCTATTGCCAGCTAGAGATGGCGAATGGGAACTGAGTTTAGCTGCAATCCTCCTCCGTTCATTCTGCCCAGGGCAGCTGCTTCATGCACATAGAGTTGAAGGATGGCCTTGCTAAACAACTTAAAGTTTCTTTTACTAAAAACCTTGAAACAATGCAGATGTGTAGAGCACAAATTTAACTCTATTTACCCCCACCTTCTTCCCCTAAAGCCAGTGTGGTGTAGTGGTTAAGAGTGGTAGACTCATTATCTGGGGAACCGGGTTTGTGTCTCCACTCCTCCACATGCAGCTGCTGGGTGACCTTGGGCTAGTCACACTTCTCTGAAGTCTCTCAGCCCCACTCACCTCACAGAGTGTTTGTTGTGGGGGAGGAAGGGAAAGGAGAATGTTAGCTGCTTTGAGACTCCTTCGGGTAGTGAAAAGCGGGATATCAAATCCAAACTCTTCTTCTTCTTCTTCTAAACTTCTTTTTTTGCTCTACATTGTATCAATAGGCAATAATTCAATGGAAGGAAATATCCTGTCCCAATCTTAAGGCAAATATATTTCAAATGATTGTAATGAAATAGTTGCCTGCAGCTACTTACCAAAGAGTTGGGAAGTCTCTGTTGCTTTCTGATTTCGTTTCTTATGCTCTTTAGTCTTTTAAATACACTATTAATAGATGTGCCTCTTTGCCTGAACTATTTATGATTATCTGCTGGATCTTCCACCTGGGCAGCCTCCTCAAGATTTCTTAAACCATCATTATGCATTTGTGTTAGCAGATCAGAGCTAAATTTACCAAGAACGAAGTGTACCCACTAAGTACCATATGTCCTGCACCTGGTAGGAAGGTAAACAAGATTTGGACATTTAACCCCAGTCTCTCAACTTGCCCTGATAGGTCTTCTTTCTGTGAAAGGGCAAAATTCCATTTCTAATAGATACACCCAGTTATTTCATTCAACTGCCATCACCACCACCACCTGAAATGCAGTGTACGTGTGACAGTTTACAAAAATCCAATTGGCACTGAGATAACAGCATTAACTAAATATTGAAATAGCTAAAGCTAACTTTGCCTTGTATATTGTCTCCCTGCTTATTTAACTTATATGCAGAATTCATCATGCGAAAGGCTGGACTGGATGAATCCCCAACCGGAATTAAGATTGCCGGAAAATGTATCAACAACCTCAGATATGCTGATGATACTACCTTGATGGCAGAAAGTGAGGAAGAATTAAAGAACCTTTTAATGAGGGTGAAAGAAGAGAGCGCAAAATATGGTCTGAAGCTCAACATCAAAAAAACTAAGATCATGGCCACTGGTCCCATCACCTCCTGGCAAATAGAAGGGGAAGAAATGGAGGCAGTGAGAGATTTCACTTTCTTGGGTTCCATGATCACTGCAGATGGTGACAGCAGTCACGAAATTAGAAGACGCCTGCTTCTTGGGAGAAAAGCAATGACAAACCTAGACAGCATCTTAAAAAGCAAAGACATCACCTTGCCGACAAAGGTCCGTATAGTTAAAGCTATGGTTTTCCCAGTAGTAATGTACGGAAGTGAGAGCTGGACCATAAAGAAGGCTGATCGCCGTAGAATTGATGCTTTTGAATTATGGTGCTGGAGGAGACTCTTGAGAGTCCCATGGACTGCAAGAAGATCAAACTTATCCATTCTCAAAGAAATCAGCCCTGAGTACTCACTAGAAGGACAGATCCTGAAGTTGAGGCTCCAGTACTTTGGCCACCTCATGAGAAGAGAAGACTCCCTAGAAAAGACCCTGATGTTGGGAAAGATGGAGGGCACAAGGAGAAGGGGACGACAGAGGATGAGATGGTTGGACAGTGTTCTCGAAGCTACTAACATGAGTTTGGCCAAACTGCGGGAGGCAGTGAAGGATAGGCGTGCCTGGCGTGCTCTGGTCCATGGGGTCACGAAGAGTCGGACACGACTGAACGACTGAACAACAACAACAAACTTTGCCTTGTAGGAATGGATTGTCCTCTGATTGCTTCACCAGGTGCACATTTAATCCCCACAACATTCCCGTGAGGTATATTAGGTTGAATGGCAGTGACTGGCCCCATGTCACCCAGTGAGCTTTATATCGTGAAGATTTGAACCCTGGTCCTAGAATCTTCGTGGGGTCACGAAGAGTCGGACACGACTGAACGACTAAACAACAACAACAACCTAGAATCATAGATTTGGAAGGGACTCCAAAAGTCATCTAGTTCAACCTCCTGCAATGCAGGAATCTCAAGTAAAGCATCCAAGACACATGGCCACCCAAAGCTGTGCTTAAGAATCCTCAGTGAATGAGTGTCCACAACCTCCTGAGGGAGTCTCTTACACCGCCGAGCAGCTCTTACTACTTGAAAGTTCTTCTTTATGTTTAGCTGGAATCTCCTTTGATCTGGAATTGTTAAGCTTATGGTTTTCTAAGTCTCCTACAACATTTTCACATGTACTGCTAGCAAGCCAGTGTCCCCCATTTTATATTGGTGCATCTGGTTATTCCTTCCTTTATGTTCTCTCGCATCTCTCCTTTAGAAAACTACATCACCCTCCTGTGCCTTGAAGAGGAAAGTACCCGCTTGGACAGTACCCTCTTGGGAGATGCATGGTTCCTCCACATTTGGAAGGTGCAATTTGCACAGCAGAAGTTTTCATTCTTCCATTTCTGATCACAATAAAGCTTGCCCCTGCTTTATCTCTTTTGTGTCACCCATGGCCTCCTTAAAAGAGTTAAACATATCCCATTACTTATGTGCTCATGCAGCATTGGATAGACCTGTCAGTATCTGTTCTTTCAGCTTTCTAATGTGGCATTCAGTGCTCCACATTTCCACACCAATTTACATTTTGTTTAAAAAAAAAAAAAAACTCTTGTGAAATTTCATCAGCGTCTTAGTGCAAATTTCTCATCATAAGCACACATTTGCCTGTGGTTTAATCTAACAAACAGAATTGTGCCAATGCATAGGCACTGACTTCAAGGGGTCAAGGCAGTTTCAGTTTCCCACAATTTCCGCCCCTTGGCTACTCAGGATGTTGTGCACATGATGTCAGGTTGCTGTGGGATGCTGTGTCATGCCCTGCCATTCCTCTGGAGAAGCTGACACCTCTGCCCTAACAGAATGCATATTGATATGTTTGCATGCTGCTTCCATAAATATATTCATTTTATGCAAATCTTCGGCTGCTATATGCCTTTTTTGTAAATGTTTCATTGGAGAAGTGTGGTCTAAGATTTGGAGGGTTGGATATTTCAAAAGATGGATTATCTATCTATCTATCAAAAGATGGATCTGTTTTGGTTCTTGTATATTTTCAGAAAGCGCAAAATTGGTGCAAGTTTATTTTATTTGTTGGTTGGTAGGTTTGTTTACATTTGTATACTGCTCTTCATCATTCATTTTTAATTACAGGTAGGTAGCCGTGTTGGTCTGGCAAGTCAAAAAAAATAAAAATAAAATAAAAAAATCATTCCAGTAGCACCTTAGAGACCAACTAGGTTTGTTCTTGGTATGAGCTTTCGTGTGCATGCACACTTCTTCAGATACCTGAATATCTGAAGGGTATCTGAATATTCTTCAGGTATCTGAAGAAGTGTGCATGCACACGAAAGCTCATACCAAGAACAAACTTAGTTGGTCTCCATGGTGCTACTGGGAGGATTTTTTTATTTTTTATTTTATTCATTTTTAATGTTTGTGTTGGTACCATCGCCACACATTCCACAGTAAGGTTTGGGCCAACAGCCGTCCCCCCCCCCATTGTCCTCCAGGTTTATCACACTCATCTGTTGTAGAAACCAAATGCTGACATATACGTAATATGCCCAATTTATTCCCTAGGAAAAAGTGGAGATATTTCAAGTTTCTTTTCTTCCAGCACTTGGATCATTTGTACACGATCACATTACCAGCTGCAGCCATGTTCATTGCAAGCAGAGATTTGAAGACCTCTATATAGTGGCAAAAAGGGGGGCATTCTTATAGGTATCGGGAGGCAGCAGCGCATCCTTTGACCACCACACACTCCCCCATAATTTTGCCGGGGCCCATAGCAGTTGGCCTCTTGGCATTGCCCTCCTGCTACATCACACTCCTCTGCAGTAAATACCCAGGAGAATCCTGTAGAAAAGAAAAGAAAAAGTGGTAGACAAATTCCGAGTAGGCATTTGCCTTAAAACACAAAGACCAATCCATGGATGGAGATGGGGTCATGCTAGCCCCCAGTCACTTAGTGCAGGTTGCCCCACCTGCTCAGTCTGTGACCTCCCCTATTTTGAGTGACGAATATATCTAGGGTCCTGGTACTCACATTCCATGGAATGAGTGGAACGTCAGGTGCATTTGAGGATACTGGTCATTCTAAATCATTTGAGGAAATAGTAGCACCTTCCAAGCAAAGAGAAGTTTATAATCTCTCTCTCTCTCTCTCTCTCTCTCTCTCTCTCTCTGTGTGTGTGTGTGTGTGTTTAGTAAATAAGTCTAGGAGTATTTGTGCTAGGCATTTCCAAGTTGATTGGTTGGAAAGGAGAGGTAGCAACGGACAGGAAACATTTCCAGGAACTTTGATCCTTTTGACAGTTCTGTGCCTTCCAAAAAACACCCAAAAGAACCAAGGTCACGACTGACGTAATGCCAAGCACACAAAGGTCGTAACCGGCTGATGAATAATCACAATTCTCATCAAATGCATAAATAAACAAATGTAATATAAATCTCAAACATAATAATAGATAGGCACAACCATTCAACTGTAAATATATGCCATCAACATGAATCCATAAGTATCATAGGATCCACAATTTACAGATCAAGGTCCAATTGCCACAGAAGGGTGTGATGCAGGTCGTACTGGTTGGCGATGGCTCTGTAGTTACGCCACTCCAAAAGATACAAGTGAAATTGCCACGAAGAAAAAGTCAAACAAAGAGGTAATTCTGCAGTAATGCCACTCCAAAATAAATGAATAGTTCTATGCCTTCCAGCATGGGATACCCAGCCAGATGGGCGGGGCATAAATAATAATAATAATAATAATAATAATAATAATAATAATAATAATAATAATAAAATTGTATTTGGCTGTGCTCATTCATGTACCAAGTGTATCCAGCTTAGATTATTGTAACACGCTTAGTGAAGAGGGTTTGCAATCAGACTGTAAATATAAGTCAAGTGTTATTTCTGCAGCAGTGATGGTCATTTTGCATGTAGACATAGGTAGGTCAAGGTGTAACCCAATCAAACTGCTTAACTCAGCGTGTGTTTCTAGCGGATTAGTGCTAGGTACAACCAAGATCAGTTCATGTAGAATCTTTCCTTACTGCCATTTCCAGATCTCAGCAGAAGTGAGGCTTGGAGTGGTGTATCTGGACATACCACCATGTCTATGACTTGAAACGCATGTTTCCGTTCAAATGCCCAGCTTCATGCTAGATGCAATGGCTCATCCAGTCAGGGGTACCAACTTGAATAAAATATTGGAGGGGGCGGGTAAACCCCACCGCACATAATCAATCACATCACATGGCACACATACAACACTTGAATGGCAATGTCCATCAATGCGGGGGCAGGACCTCTTCATTAGGGGAATCAAAGGGACCTCAGCCCCTAGGATTGGCTCCTATGCATCCAGTTCTAGAATTGCAATATCACTGATACTTTGGAAACTTTGAATTACCAGATAGTTAAAATGTATTGCTACACACTGAAAGAGAACAGTTCCTGTCACCCGCCTGCAAAATAATAATAATAATAATAATAATAATAATAATAATAATAATAATAATAATAATAATAATAATAATAATTTATTTGTACCCCGCCCATCTGGCTGGGTCCCCCCAACCACTCTGGGTGGCCTCCAACAGATATTAAAATACATTAAAATATCACAGGTTAAAAACTTCCCTAAACAGGGCTGCCTTCAGGTATTTTCTGAATGTCAGATAGTTATTTATCTCTTTCACCTCTGCTGGGAGGGTGTTCCACAGGGCGGGCACCACTACCGAGAAGGCCCTCTGCCTGGTTCCCTGTAACTTCGCTTCTCGCAGTGAGGGAACCGCCAGAAGGCCCTTGGCGCTGGATCTCAGTGTCCGGGCTGAACGATGGGGGTGGAGACGCTCCTTCAGGTATACAGGACCGAGTCATTTAGGGCTTTAAAGGTCAGCACCAACACTTTGAATTGCGCTCGGAAACGTACTGGGAGCCAATGTAGCTCTCTCAGGACCGGTGTTATATGGTCCCGGCGGCCACTCCCAGTCACCAGTCTAGCTGCCGCATTTTGGATTAATTGTAGTTTCCGGGTCACCTTCAAAGGTAGCCCCACATAGAGCGCATTGCAGTAGTCCAAGCGGGAGATAACTAGAGCATGCACCACTCTGGCGAGACAGTCTGTGGGCAGGTAGGGTCTCAGCCTGCGTACCAGATGGAGCTGGTAGGCAGCCGCCCTGGACACAGAATTGACCTGTGCCTCCATGGACAGCTGTGAGTCCAAAATGACTCCCAGGCTGCGTACCTGGTCCTTCAGGGGCACAGTTACCCCATTCAGGACCAGGGAATCCCCCACACCCGCTTGTACCCTGTCCCCCCAAAACAGTACTTCTGTCTTGTCAGAATTCAACCTCAATGTGTTAGTCGCCATCCATCCTCCAACCGCCTCCAGGCACTCACACAGGACCTTCACCGCCTTCACACAATGAATTTCACCTAGTAGTAAAGGGGGGGGGAGTAAGTACCTTTTTAAAATACCTAGTAGTATGAACATTGATTAACAGAATCTCCTGCTAAATGGGAGGGATTGTACCATTATTTTAGCAGGGCATCCATTGCATGTTTTCTGTCAGGGTTCCTAATTGGCATCACAATGATTCTGAATCACAGGCTGCATAGGCCTGAGGCCTGAGGCTCATGGTTTCACTGTGTTTCTCAATTTGCCATTCGAATATTTAAAGCTTTTCATTCTGCCACATCTGCCCACAACAATATGTGGGCAAAACCTATCCTATTGTCTCTGTGTTGGGGTGAGGGTTTAGCAGAAATAGAAATGGCACCATTTTGAAAGGGCCTTTCCCAGACCCTCCAAGTGTCCCTGTTTTCCAGGAACAGTACTGGGTTTACCTTTTTTCTGATTTGATCCTGGAATGTCCCGCTTTTCCTTAGAACATCCCTAAGTTGGAGGGTATGGAGTCAAGTAACTATACAACCTTTAGAAAAATCTGAAGGCAGCCTTGTACAGGGAAGTTTTTTTTAAAAAAATGTTTAATGTTTTATTATGTTTTTATATATGTTGGAAGCCGCCCAGAGTGGCTGGGACAACCCAGCCAGATGTGCGGGGTATCATCATCATCATGGAATAGGATGTCCCTATTTTCATCAGAGAAATGTTGGAAGGTATGCTTTTCTCTGAAAGGTTTACTTTGGCCTGCCAAGATGAGTATTGGCCTGCAGAGTTCCTTGTCTCAAATGAAGGGGGTCAGCTGAATATTCCAGCCTGAATATTATCTCTGATCAATATAGAGTTCTGGCTTTTCTGAAGTCCTAGCTATTTCATGAGCCAGCTATACCACAGAAATGCGTGTACTGAAGCCCTGAAACCCTTATTTTGTTAAAAGAAAGGCTGATTTAGGGTGAGGTCGATTTATACCACAGCCATGGTGGTGGAGAAGCTGGCTGTTCCTTTCCTGTTCCTACCACGTCTCCTCTTCTTCACAGCATGCCCCAAATCCCTGAGGGTTCCAACAGTATACGTGAAAGCCAGTGTTTCACAAAACAAAACCTTTAAACAGTATGACTGAAGAATTCAGAATCAACATATTTTATTGACCAAATTTAGTTAAGGGAACATTTACTGAATTCTGCTACTACTTTGAAAACAAATACAGAGAATTTTATATTTTGCTGGCTGCATAGGCTACAACTATATGCCAGCTGTCAGATACAGTCAACTGCTGTCTGAAAAGAAGTCCAGTTCTGGTGACTACATAATGCCTGCTGTCAGATGCTGTCAGAATGTTGACCCTTATGACCAAATCTTTCAATATGAGATGTTTATGTCAAATGTCAGTTAACCAGCAAATGTTAAGAAGATTCTCCCAGATTATTCATAGCAGCAATGGAGATTTCTCAGGTTTCTTTGATTCTGGTATTTCCCCCCCCCCCTTAATGCTGAAGATTGCAATATCAGTTACAGCTACCTTCATTGCAAGCTGAGACTTGAGCACCTCTAGATTTTGGGGTTGGCAAAGCAGCCCCACAATTTGCTGCTATTGAGAGCCCTGAAGTTGATTCAAGCAAATACCTACACAGAATAGGTTTTGCACAAAGATGTGGAACACATACACTTCAAATCTATCTTAGCATTTTTCTACTTTGTGGGTAGACAACAGACTGATGTATACTGATAACACATTCCTCCGTAATAACTATATGGCCAATCACATTCACGTGGTTTGCATTGTCCTTTGGCTTGATAACAGTACTTTGCACTCGTAATAGTAGAGAATCCTGTAGAAAGCAACAAATATGACAAATGATTTCTGAGTAGGCATGCTACACATTTGCCAGAAGACATGAAGCCCGGCCCATGGATGAGGACCCATACATGCATTCAGGTGATGTCTCCAATATCCTGGTGGATATTGCCCCACCTGGTCAGCACCTGACCTCCTCTGTTCTGAGTGATGAAGATCTACAGTGGCCTGTTACTCACATTCACTTGAATGTTGAGGAGCAGGGGAGGGAATTTCATAATATATTTGAGGACCCTGATGGTCCTCAATCAGCAGTGGTGTTAAATAGCACCTTCTTCCACAAAGAAAACAGAGGTGAATGCTCCAGATATTGGTTTTTCTCTCTGTGTGTGTGTACCTTGCAGAAATGAAGAAAGACTTTGGGTGAATTGGCATGTTCAGGGTTCCAAAGGGTTGGGGCAGCATTTCTTGAAAAGAAATTCCAAAAAGAATCTGGTCATCTTCCTGCTTTACCAGTCCATTTTTTTTACATGTCTCTGAAACATCATAAGTCCACCATTCCATGCTGTCAATGAGCTCTCAATGAGCCACAGGGCAGGCACACACAGAGAAAGCACAGAATGAAATTAGTGTTTTATTAGCAGAAAACAACAATACAGCAATGTCCCTGGTTTGTCTTAACTCAATGAAGGCATTGCTGAAACTAAGCTCTAGGCATGCCCTTTCCCTCCAGCTTCTCACTCTGGATCCCACCAAGAAGATGAAGGCTGCGTCAAGTGGGGTGAGCTCCTTCTCTGCGCTCATCTGGCTCATTGCTACAAGCAGTGGGTCAAAGTGGGAGGAGAGTCTGCAGGACTGAGACAGTCTGTGTTCATGCTGTGACTCTCAGCTTCTAATCCTGTCCTGGAAGACCCTCCTTCTCCTGACGCTCCCTTGACAGCTCAAGTCTCCTGCTTCTATCAGCTTCCAGCTTGTCCCCTCTGCTGACTCCTCCTCAGTGTCCCACCACCAGGCTCTGGGCTCTAAGATGTCATCTTTGGAACGCTCCGTTGGGGGGGGGGCTATTGAGGGGCAGGTTCCCAGCAGTCTTTTTCATTCTGCCAGACCCCGACACATGCATATCTTACCTGGATCAGCCAGCAGAAGTATCAGGGAGAGGAACACTGAGAGACTGAAGAAAGTGTTCATGGCGGAACATTTGTTGAAAAATCTGTTGTAAGTGGAAGAGAGGAGCTGATTTAACCCTTCATCCACATGTGGTACGCTTGAGTGAATCTTTCACATTTTTTTGGATATCCCCCCCCCCATCTTTCTGGTTTACAATGAATAAGGAATAAGGAATAATTTATTGGCCAAGTATCAATGATACTTGGAATTTTGCTTCGACTACATTGCAATGTAAAGAAAAGCGTACCTCATACAAACACTATTCCACCTCACAATACAACAGCACAGCAAAGAAACCCCATGGTTGTTGAATGAGACATATATATATACACTTTACATATTGTACTTATTTATACCTACAGTTACATACCAAAGAAATGGAAAGCCTCTGTTCGTTTTGATTTAACTTCCTTCCTTGTGCTCTTCTTCAGCCTTTTAATCTTACTGTTACGTGGCATCCGTCTTCGACTGAACTGTTTATATTCATCTGGTGAACCTGCCTGACTGTGTGTACTTCACACCCAAAACACGGAACATGACGAACAACTAGATAAACCCACTTTTCTTCAATAATCATTACAGGTATATGAGATCAGGATCAATGTTCCTTCTTAAGTACCTTACAACCCACACCTTGGAGGCACTTAAGGAAATTGCTTAAAACAATTTTGTTTCAGCAGTGTATTCAGGCATTCAGCGGTTACATGGGTTTTATCTCATTTTACGTACACGTGGTTATAATTATCTTTCGAATGTTTATTATGATCTGAAGGACCTTCCAACCGGGCAGTCCCTCTGGACTGTGATCTCACAACAAAAATGAGGAATACTGCAAAGTAGGTAGAGGCAGCATTACTAATCTCCCTTCATTTCTTTCATTAATTCCTCACCGTAAGAACTCGGACCATCTTCTGTTAACGTTTCTGTTAACAGCTGGAATAACAAATTGAGTTATATATTCAAACGACAGTCTGGTTGCAAATCTGCTTCCAAGACAGCTTTGTATGGATTGTGTTGCAATAATCTAACTAGGTTGTACCTAGGTCAAAATTAATCAGCCTTCCTGGTCACTGCTTCTTCCTCACTTTGCAATCATGTGCGAAGTGTCGCTGGACCTATTTGACTATAACTTGACAGGTGCTGGGCATCCTGTTCATGTCTTTTATTTTCATAAAAGTAGTTTAGAAAACAGTAGGAAACATTAAGGGAAATCTCTTTCGTTTCCTCAGCCACCTCGACACTAATGTCTGCCCATCTAGGAAAACCAAGGCAGTGATCCTTCTGAAATTTGCCATGATTTGTCAATTTCAGATAAGTCAAAGCTGCCATTCATTTAACCATTTAATTCAAACCTGCCTTTAAAAAAGAGCTATGCATCATTCCCTTTTCAAGCCATTAAATAAATAAAGTCAAAGTTTTGATAGAGTCTGATCAGAGTATGTATTTGCAGACAATCATGTTAAGTAACAACCTTGCAAAAATTCAAGTACTTTGCACTGCTTGGGGCAAGTAGTACATTTGGCATTTGTTAAAATCTCTTAGTACATCACATTCCATTTTTAAAAACTTTGAAAGCTTACAGAAACAATTGGTTTAAATGTTCTTCCACATTGTTACTGCATATGACTAAGGTTCTTAAGGAAATCAGCCCTGATTGCTCACTGGAAGGACAGATCCTGAAGCTGAGGCTCCAATACTTTGGCCACCTCATGAGAAGAGAAGATTCCCTGGAAAAGACCCTGATGTTGGGAAAGAGAGTTAATTAAAGTAAATGTGTTAAGTGATGGTTGCTTATTTGTATGTCATGACCTGTGATGTTGGAAGGAGATAGTGGGCATGAAACATATAAAGGCATAGGATTGGAATGTCCCTGATATTATAATGATTGGAATCAGTTAAAAGGAAAAAAAAAACCTTGTGGGTGTATGGTGTGGCTGAACAATTAAATTCTTATTATTTATTTGATTTATATACCACCCTTAATCCAAAGATCCCAGAGTGGTGTTCAAAGTTAAGAAAATAATTAATGCAGTATTAATAATAAAAACATTATACAGAGCCTAATAATACACAGCATAATAAAATAATAATAATAATAACAGCTCCCTACCAAAAACACATTTGAATTACCTTCTAAACACATTCAAAGCACACCTTCTCCTCTCAAAGAATTCTGGGCAATGTAGTTTAACCTTCACAGAGTTACAATTCCCAGTGTCCATAATTCCCTGAGGGAACAAAATGTGCTCCAAATGTGCTCCAAATGTATAGTATACATAGCCTAAATGAATGAACGAAGAAACATATAAAAAGTTAACCCAAACAGCAGCAACATACAAATATATCTTTGGTGAACAGCTGCTGGCACCTTCATTTTGGGATTGTAAGCATGATCTGCATCACAATGCAGGGGAATTGTCCTTGCTAGTGGAATGGAACTCAACTGATTCCACTTCTTTTCCTTCACCAACTCTTCTTTGGGTCGTCCATGTCGATTTTCTGTAGCCATATGCAACTCATTCTCTCCACCATAGTTGTGTGGCTCTATGACCACTATGAGAGAAGAAAGGAGCAGGTATCTCATTGAAACATTTGTGGATGATTGCTTCATCTCTGGTGGTTCCACTGTGTTAGCATTGTATACTTGCCTGCACAGTTTATGGACTCACATCATGCAAGGGGTGGAGAAAGTGGATAGACAGAAGTTGCTTTCCCTCTTGCAGAACCCAGAAGCCCCAGATCACCCAATGAAGCTGAATTTTGGAAGATAGGAGATAGCCAAAAGGAAGGGATACTTTACATGCATAGTTAAAATATGGACTTCACTATCACAAGTTGATGGACAGATTCTTTTTGAAGATTCCCATAGAAAGTACCCTTGCATTTATAAAGGCTAAGATGTAAACCCTACACCATGCATGGCCAAACTTGGCCCTCCAGATGTTTTGGGACTACAATTCCCATCATCCCTGACCACTGGTCCTGTTAGCTAGGGATGAGGGGAGTTGTAGTTCCAAAACATCTGGAGGGCCAAGTTTGGCCATGCCTGTCCTACAGAAATCCAGATTGGAGTCCCTAGGACGGTTGGATTCTGCCTTGTACGCCGCCTTGCAGCAACTCCTGCAGCCAAGCTGGTGCCAAACATATTGCTCTGCTTTTTTTTTTTTTTTGGAGCACAATAGTGAGATCAATAGTGAGAACTCCCAGAAGTGCAAGCTGGATTTCGAAGGGGCAGAGGAACCAGAGACCAAATTGCAAACATGCGCTGGATTATGGAGAAAGCTAGAGAGTTCCAGAAAAACATCTACTTCTGCTTCATTGACTACACAAAAGCATTTGACTGTGTCGACCACAACAAACTATGGCAAGTTCTTCAAGAAATGGGAGTGCCGGATCACCTCATTTGTCTCCTGAGAAATCTCTATGTGGGACAAGAAGCTACAGTTAGAACTGGATATGGAACAACTGATTGGTTCAAAATTGGGAAAGGAGTACGACAAGGCTGTATATTGTCTCCCTGCTTATTTAACTTATATGCAGAATTCATCATGCGAAAGGCTGGACTGGATGAATCCCAAACCGGAATTAAGATTGCCGGAAAAAATATCAACAACCTCAGATATGCTGATGACACTACCTTGATGGCAGAAAGTGAGGAGGAATTAAAGAACCTTTTAATGAGGGTGAAAGAGGAGAGCGCAAAATATGGTCTGAAGCTCAACATCAAAAAAACTAAGATCATGGCCACTGGTCCCATCACCTCCTGGCAAATAGAAGGGGAAGAAATGGAGGCAGTGAGAGATTTCACTTTTTTGGGTTCCACGATCACCGCAGATGGTGACAGCAGTCACGAAATTAGAAGACGCCTGCTTCTTGGGAGAAAAGCAATGACAAACCTAGACAGCATCTTAAAAAGCAAAGACATCACCTTGCCGACAAAGGTCCGTATAGTTAAAGCTATGGTTTTCCCAGTAGTAATGTACGGAAGTGAGAGCTGGACCATAAAGAAGGCTGATCGCCGAAGAATTGATGCTTTTGAATTATGGTGCTGGAGGAGACTCTTGAGAGTCCCATGGACTGCAAGAAGATCAAACCTATCCATTCTCAAAGAAATCAGCCCTGAGTGCTCACTAGAAGGACAGATCCTGAAGTTGAGGCTCCAGTACTTTGGCCACCTCATGAGAAGAGAAGACTCCCTGGAAAAGACCCTGATGTTGGGAAAGATGGCCGGCACAAGGAGAAGGGGACGACAGAGGATGAGATGGTTGGACAGTGTTCTCGAAGCTACTAACATGAGTTTGGCCAAACTGCGAGAGGCAGTGAAGGATAGGCGTGCCTGGCGTGCTCTGGTCCATGGTGTCACGAAGAGTCGGACAAGACTGAACGACTGAACAACAACAACAAAGTGAGATCAAGAGGGGAATATTGTTGTCTGGGCAGCCCAGAACCTCCATACACTCCACCATACACTCCACCCAGGCTTGTGCCCCAGGGAGGTCAGCAAAAACATAGGAAGCGGCCGTTATGAATTATCGGTCTCTACAGCCACAGCAGGTGCTGTGATTCTCCAGAGGTTTGACTTCACACCCAGAAGTGCACTTCATGGTCTCTTGAGACATATGGATGCCAGCAACCCCTCTTCTGGTGAACCTAAAATCTGGGATGAGAAATAATGTTCTTGAAGGTTAAGTATGGATTAGTCAGAGTAACACAACTTTTGGTGACCTCCAGATTAAACTATTGGACTGTTTCATATTTGGGTCTGCCTGTGGAGACTGTCTGACTCTTCAAAATATGGCCACTTAGCTGGTGACAGATAGTGCCAATGTGTCTCACTGGTAGTGGGAAAATGTGCTGGATTCTAGGTTTTTTTCTGGGTTTACCTTTAAAACCTTATATGGCTGGTTCCTGATCTAACCAATCAACTGCCCTGATGGTAGGTCCTATTCCCAGGTCATTATCCAACTGCCCCCACCATTTTAAGTGTGGGTGGTGGGAACTGGGGTGAGGACCTCCTCAATTCTTCCCATTCCTCATTCCTGTGTGCAGGCAGGTAGGGTCTTAGCCAGCGTACCAGGTGGAGCTGGTAGACAGCTACCCTGGATACAGAATATAAATCAGAATATTTGGTCATATAAGTACTCCCTTAAAGAGGGCACGTGTTGCAGTGCAACCGGGCTACCAGACCCTGTGCTGTTGTGGGTGGGATCATTGGATAGCCACAGCAACCTATTGGTAGATCCCTCGTTGCTGGGTTCAATCCGACCTATGGGACACAAGTAAAGGACATCGAGGGACCTATTTAAGCCCATGCACATGATCCTGAGCTTCCTCTTTGGGGCTAGTGCATCGGAACACCCACCCACCTCTCCCTATATTTAGGACTTGCGCTTGACCTTGCTATGCCGTCGTGTGTCGCCAGTTGTTGAGGCAGGGGCACAGCAGGAATTTTCCCCACTTGGCTGATTGGCTGGTGCCATTTGGGTTTTGCCTGCCGTGTAGCAAATCGTCACAACTTGTAAGGTTGGTGGATAGGCTCTGGTTCAAGTGATAGGGGTGGCAGAACAGTCTGGCCATCCCTATGCCAAGGGTATTCCAGTAAAGGAATCTGAGGATTCAATGGTTTGGTGAACCCTGAAAAGGGTTACGCCTGTACCGGAATCCAGGGCTTGCCAGGGCAGCGGAATCGCTGGGCAACCCTTGTCCGCCAGCCCTGGTGCTTACTCTAGGCTGATCTATGATAAAGCTCTGGGTCAGCGTTGCCTGCAGTGGTGCAGGAAGCTAGTCGAACCAGAGCCTATGCAACCACTCACTTGATTGTAATCAATAAAGTTGTGGCCTAAATTCTGCCAAAAACCAAACCAAAATTTGAGTCATGTCTGAATTTATTTCTAGGGTCAGGGTAAAAGGTCTAAACACACAAACAATAGTTTGGGCAGAGTACACTTGGACCTCATTGGACATATTAAAAAAAAAGAATTATCTTGATTTGAATGACATTGATTTTATTGCATTTTTGTATTCATTTATATATATTTTTCATACATGGCCTTCCCAAAAAAAGTCCCAGGACAGGTTAGAACAATTGTATAATAAGAATTTGTGCCTTGGATGCTGATTTATCCAAATTTATCATACACCTCTCTTTGTCTCAAACACACAAGAAGGAAAATTGATCACAATGAGCATAGGTTTGGGAACATTTCCCTGTTTAGAAGCAAAAGCTTGCTATCTGCATGTAGTGCGTTAATAGCAATATCAAAGAGCAATATCGTTGATTTTGGGATTTAGTCAGTACATACACAATTCCAGAAGGCTGAACATGGAAAATATGCTCTAACTTCAAAAATATTTGATAAATCATCATAGAACAGATGTTGAAGAAGAAGAATATGTGCTGCTAAGACAGGGTTGGCCAGCCTGCAGCATTTCAGATGTGTTCAGTGAAGAGCTTTGCAAGCAACCAGTCAGGTCATTGTCCACTGCTTAGGATGCTCTGCACCAGAAGCTGTGCATGTTTTATCTACAAAGAAAAAAACTGCACCAGTTTTTGAAGGAGCATCTTTATTTGTTTTTTTCTTACTGAAGGCAGTGGTTTGGATTCAGAGCATTAGGGGAAGTGCTGTAAATGCACACTGTTTTCTCTGCAGAAGGGGGGGGGGATGTTCCAATTTTAGAAGTTGCTATGTTTTCCTCGATAAATTCTTCACTTTTGAGAGTGTTTTGCCTCCACTTCAGGAGGTCTACCTCTAACAATCTGATTGTTGATTAAAGTGAGCCTCACTGAAGTTCTACTCTCAGACCCAATCTGTAGATTGGACCTGAAAATACATATTCAGAGTCTGCTCTGATGGTGATCTCCTTTGATTTTGACAAGTGTCCATCACGTGACATCATTATGACATCCAGTGATGGACAAGTGTGTATTGTGCCTACCTGTCAAGATTGGCTTACCAAGTGGGGGCAGATTAGGGTCTGGGGAGCAGGCCCGATCCAGTTCCCCACCTGTGGGTTACAGTGTAGATTCTTAATCATTTATCTTGCTAAACTCTGAGCCATTTTCTTTATCCACATGGTCATTTTCTCGTAAGTGGCAGTTGATGCACATTATTAACTGTGCCTAAAAACTCTGGGTCATTCTGTGTCTAAGAACTCTCTTGTGTATTTATGACGATAATCGCCCTTGCCGTTAGATCCAGAAATGTTATATACTTTCTAAGTAGAATGTGCCTAATAATTACCGGTATCCAACCAGTTTGTTTCGCTAGGCCATTAGAAATACGTTGCTCGGCCTCTTCACCCAAAGAGGTGACAGTTTCAGGGTCACTCATCATTGACTTGAATTGATCTACAAGGTTATTTGTTGTTGGCCATAGATAATTAGTTAGGTGTGGCTTATCGGTATATAAAGTTTCGGTTAGATATTCCAAGTATATTCTAAACACCGAAAGTCCACTTGCAAGTTTTCTCAAGCATGTTTCCTTTTCAAATCCAGGTGGCAAGCATACTGTTGGGTCGCCGACTTCTGAAATGATGAACTCTTTGTCACGCAGATAGTCCCAGTAGATATCACATGTGGATAGTTCCGTACACATATCTGTAAACAGATCAGTGGCTCTTCTTTTGAGCCAAATAGCCAGGTTCGTGATTTGTGGTGTACTACCTAATTCTTCCTCATAAGCAGGTCTTGGCTCTGCCCTAGCCAAGAGCACGAGAATAGTGCAAATACTGCATCTAAGTAGAACACTCATTGTCTTCCCTTCAGGCGCTCTCTCTCTCTCTCTCTCTCTCTCTCTCTCTCTCTCTCTCTCTCTCTCTCTCTCTCAACTTTGTAGACTGAGATCTTGATTGGCTGGATGCGGCAATCCCTTATGAGGCAATGATTTCAGTATGCACTCTTCAAGGACACCTGATATAAATCACATTGATGAAAAAGCAACCGTGAGTAAAGAGCAGGATAAAAACAGCAACTATAGCAGTTCCAACAGATATTTTATATATATTAGGGACAATAACAAAGGACCTTGCCTGATGATCAAAACACCATCAAAGTTTGTGCCAGACAAGAGTCCAACACTACTGTGGAAGCAAAAGGATTACTACCTACTGTTCCTGAGACTTAATGGCCCAGAACGTAAACAGAGCATGACAAAGTCCCCTGTGATATTCTTGTAGAGAAGCTGGTAGGTGTGGGCTAGATGAGATAACTGTTAGGTAGATTTGTAGCTAGCTGATCAAGCCCAAATAAAAATACCTTTATTGTCATTGTACAACGAAATTAAATGAGCCTCCCCTCAAAAAATACTCTGTTTGCTTATCAAACAACAAACCACCTCGCAAGTCAATTTTGCTATGTTATTTTCCGTTCATCAACCTTACAGCCCACAGATAGAAGCTATGTTTTAGCTTGTTGGTATGGCTGATTATACTTCTATATCCCCTGCCCAAGGGTAGAAGATTACAGAGGTGATGGCCGGGGTGTGAGTCATCCCTCAGAATTTTTCTCGCTCTCCTAAGGCAACGATCCCTTGCGATGTCATCTAGCGGACTCAAGGGACAGCCCATGATATCATGTGCTATATTCACCACCCTCTGTAGAGACTTTCTGTCCATGGCTGTCAAGCCAGCATACCACATTGTAATGCAATATGAAAGGACACTTTCTATTGTGGACCGGTAAAAGGAGTTCATCAATTGTTGTTTAACATTATTATTTCGCAAGACCCTGAGGAAATGGAGTCTCTGTTGAGCCTTTCTGACCACCTGAGTTATGTTGATTTTCCAAGTGAGGTCCTCACTAAGGTAAACTCCCAGGAATTTATTCTCTCCACACACACCCCTGATATACAATGGGGCAGGTTCCCCTCTCTTACTCCGGAAGTTCAACATCTCCTTTGTCTTGCTAATATTTAGGTGCAAGTTGTTCTCTGAGCACCATGTAGATACTTTTTGAACCTACCCCCAGTACGCCTGCAATTAGGCCCATTATGGTAGTATCATCTAGTGGTTATTAATGATTCCTCATCATCCTGGCTGAAAAGTGACAAGTGGGGTCCGCACGGTTCTGCCTTGGGCCCATTGTTGTGCATTGTTGTGATTTGGTCTGACCAAGTATTATTATTGACTATTGGTTTAGCTAATTGATTTTTCTATTAAGTTCTTGTTTGGTAAGACTTGGTAAAACTGTTAGTAATGAGACATATGTCACACTAAGCTCAGAAAGTCATTCCTCGTTCTGTATGTCTGATTCTAGTTAAAATATACAGTTTAATAATAATAATAATAATAATAATAATAATAATAATAATTTATTTGTACCCCGCCCATCTGGCTGGGTCTCCCCAGCCACTCTGGGCAGCTTCCATCAAATATTAAAATACATTTAAAATATCACAGAGTAAAAACTTCCCTAAACAGGGCTGCCTTCAGGTATTTTCTGAATGTCAGGTAGTTGTTTATTCCCTTGACCTCTAATGGGAGGGCGTTCCACAGGGCGGGTGCCACTACCGAGAAGGCCCTCTGCCTGGTTCCCTGTAGCTTTGCTTCTCGCAGTGAGGGAACCGCCAGAAGGCCCTCGGCACTGGATCTCAGTGTCCGGGCTGAATGATGGGGGTGGAGACGCTCCTTCAGGTATACAGGACTGAGGCCGTTTAGGGCTTTTGTTATGTACTGAGTTGAATAGGATCCAAACTGCAGCAGTCTGATTGGTCCTAGAACAATAGGATTGAGATTGCAGCAGTCTGACTGGTCCCAGAACAATAGGATTGAGATTGCAGCAGTCTGATTGGTCCCAGAACAATAGGATTGAGATTGCAGCAGTCTGATTGGTCTGCAGGAGCCACCCAATCCAGCTCCAGCTGGAAGTGAATCCGCACTCTGATTGGCATACAGGAGTATCCCGGAATTAGCCAATCACGTGGGGCCCATTGTGTAAATAGTGTATATAAAGCAAACGTTTTGGGGGAACTACATTCCTCACTACTATGAGCTGAATAAAGAGCATGAAAATCACACTGGACACCGAGTATCTTTCAGCTTTAAAGGTCAGCACCAACACTTTTGTGGAGTATCCTTACCTTCAGAGGCAGTTTTAAGGTAATACAACCAGTTCAGCCCCACTGGGTGCCAGCTCCCCCCAAGGGATGGGGGACGACTGCAATTATGATGTAGAGCAGAGAGCAAGAGGAAGGGGGGCCACCAAATTTTAGTATTGCGCAGGGCGCTGAAATTTGAGGGCCTAAATTTCGCCACTGCTCAATTTTGGCTGTCCTCGTGCTGTAAGTTCTAAAATTTAGCTTCATTGGATGGTCCTTGTGTTGTGCAATGGGAGAAAAAAACCTCTTCTTATTCATTTCTGACCCATTGTATCTTATGAGTGCACATAGTGTGCAGCATAGTACATAATATTAACACTGCAAGACCACTGAAGTTGAATTCAGTTCACTCAAAGCACTGGGACAAGCAGCAAGAAAGGATTCGGTACGGTAGTCCTACCCTTCCCTTCCTCCTCCTTTGTAAAACGCTCTAGCAAGAAAGAGAAAAAGAAGAGGCTTGTGAAGATGAAGAAGAAGAAGAAGAAGAAGAAGAAGAAGAAGAAGAAGAAGAAGAGGAGGAGGAGGAGGAGGAGGAGGAGGAGGAGGAGTTTGGATTTGATATCCCGCTTTATCACTACCCGAAGGAGTTTCAAAGCAGCTAGCATTCTCCTTTCCCTTCCACCCCCACAACCAACACTCTGCGAGGTGAGTGGGGCTGAGAGACTTCAAAGAAGTGTGACTAGCCCAAGGTCACCCAGCAACTGCATGTGGAGGAGCGGAGACACGAACCCGGTTCACCAGATTATGAGTCTACCGCTCTTAACCACTACACCACACTGGCTCTCAATTAGTGTAGAAGTCCTTTTCCCCTGCAAGGTAAACGATTCTTCCCTTGCAACTAATACAACCTGAGAGAGCATACTCACAATCCCCAAATGCAAGACAAATGCATTTCAGATGGTCATGAAGAGGCGCTTGGAACCCTCTGTGGAGTTTCCTTTTTATATGCTTCTCCATCCTCTTAACTTGTCCACCCACCATTTTTCTTTTAACTAAATCCAACTATAATAATTTCAGGAACATTCCAGTCCTGTGGGTTGTTCCTTGCCTTGTTGTTCCTTGACACACCTCACTTATTCAATAGCCCCTATCTCCCACCAATGTAGCAGATCATAGGAACCATCCTCTTTCAACTTTATTTAAATTATCAGCTCTCATTAATTGGGTTCAGTTTAAATTCTACCCTCACACCCACAACCAGCTTGTTATCTGGAACAGAATGATGTCCCCCATCCACCCACCCAAGGTAGTCATTTTCATTCTGCTCATCACTATCATGATTTTAATGTTTGTTTGTTCTAAGTGTTTTAAATGCAACGTTTTTATAGGAGGGGAGGTGTGTTTTAAGGATACACACACACACACACACACACACACACACACACACACACACACACACACACATATATATATATATATATATATATATATATATATATATATATATATATATATATATATATATATATATTCCTTTGTCTGTTCCACTTAAGATTTCATGGCATTAAATGCCTCACCTAGGTTGTGATGGCTCAGGCTTAGCAAATGAAAGTTTATTTGTATATTTCTGAACATATCTATACACCACTGTTCATATATTTTTAAAGAACATCAGAGCCGTTTACAACAATTATAGGTTACATCATGCAATAAAACCATGAGAAAATGCTTAAATCAGGAATAGTCTACCGTGTTGCCTAAATCTGACAGAATACAAATGTTTTCAGTTGAAACAGAAGACGCCTGCTGAATCTCTGTTGACAGAGTTTCCCACAGTACCAGGTTGATGATGCAAAAGGCTTCCTTTCCTATTGCTGCCAAATGCCCCTCACCATCTTGGGTAATGACTCCTGACACTGCTGCTGACTGTCTCAGTGACTGGAAATTTTTTATAAGCTTTCAGGCAGTCCTTGAAGTACCCTGGACCAACATCACTCAGGACTTTGTAGATTAAAACAAGGACCTTGAACCTGGTTCAGAATGACACCCACAGCAGATGTTTTAACAAGGGTATCACATGTTCTTGGCAGGGGGTTGGACTGTATGGCCCTTGTGGTCTCTTCCAACTCTATGATTCTTGGGCAGATGCTCCCATCTGCAATTTGGCCTCCACATTCTGCATAAGCTGGAGCTTCTGAACTAGGCCAAATGGCAGCTCCACACTGAGCTCATTACAGTAATGCAGCCTCAAGATTACCAGAAACAGCTGGTGTATGAGATGGAGCTGGTAACAAGTCAAAATAATGAATTTCAATAGGGACCAATGTAAGGTTCTGTGCTTAGGCAGGAAGAACCAGATACACAAATATAAGGTGGGGGACGCCTGGCTTGCTAGCACTACATGTGAAAAGAATCTAGGGTCTTGGTGGACCACAAGCTTAGCATGACTCAACAGATTGATGCAGCATCAGAAAAGGCCAATGCTACTCTAGGCTGCATCAATACAATACAATTTTTGTTGTTTAGTCGTTTAGTTGTGTCCAATTCTTCATGACCCCATGGACCAGAGCACACCAGGCACGCCTATCCTTCACTGCCTCCCGCAGTTTGGCCAAACTCATGCCAGTCGCTTCGAGAACACTGTCCAACCATCTCGTCCTCTGTCGCCCCCTTCTCCTTGTGCCCTCCATCTTTCCCAACATCAGGGTCTTTTCCAGGGAGTCTTCTCTTCTCATGAGGTGGCCAAAGTACTGGAGCCTCAGCTTCAGGATCTGTCCTTCCAGTGAGCACTCAGGGCTGATTTCTTTGAGAATGGATAGGTTTGATCTTCTTGCAGTCCATGGGACTCTCAAGAGTCTCCTCCAGCACCAGAATTCAGAAGCATCAATTCTTCGGCGATCAGCCGTCTTTATGGTCCAGCTCTCACTTCCATACATTACTACTGGGAAAACCATAGCTTTAACTATAAGGACCTTTGTCGGCAAGGTGATGTCTCTGCTTTTTAAGAGGCATCTTTTAATTTTGTGACTGCTGTCACCATCTGCAGTGATCATGGAGTCCAAGAAAGTGAAATCTCTCACTGCCTCCATTTCTTCCCCTTCTATTTGCCAGGAGGTGATGGGACCAGAGGCCATGATCTTAGCTGTTTTGATGTTGAGCTTCAGACCATACTTTGTGCTCTCCTCCTTCACCCTCATTAAAAGGTTCTTTAATTCCTCCTCACCTTCTGCCATTTGTAGTACAGCCACTGGAGAAGGACATGCTCTACTGTTTCTATTTGTCCTGAGTCACAGGAGCATTGTGTCTCTGGGTAGTCAATCATCCTGTATTGGCCTTCAATAACTGCCGAGGGGAGGGCATGACATTGAGCCAGGTGCTGTGGTCTAAACCACAGAGCCTAGGGCTTGCCAATCATTAGGTCGGTGGTTCGAATCCCCACGATGGAGTGAGCTCCCATTGTTTGGTCCCAGCTCCTCCCACCTAGCAGTTCAAAATCACATCAAGTGCAAGTAGATAAATAGGTACCGCTCCAGAGGGAAAGTAAACAGCGATTCTGTGCGCTGCTCTGGTTCGCCAGAAGCGGATTAGTCATGCTGGCCAGATGACCCAAGAAGCTGTCTGCGGACAAAGTCCAGCTCCCTTGGCCTATAGGGCAAGATGAGCGCCACAACCCCAGAGTCGTCCACGACTGGACCTAATGGTCAGGGGTACCTTTACCTTTACCTTTAGGCTGCATCAGCAGAAGTCTAGTGTCCAGATCAAGAGAAGTTATAGTACCACTCTATTCTGCCTTGATCAGACAACACCTGGAATACTGTGTCCAATTCTGGGCACCACAATTTAAGAAGGATGTTGACAAGCTGGAACATATGCAGAGGAAGGCAACCAAGATGATCAAGGGTCTGGAAGTAGTTGGGTGTGTTTGAATGAGTTGGGTATGTTTAGCCTAGAAAAGATCGAGAAGAGATATGATAGCCATCTTCAAAAATCATAAGGGCTGTCACATGGAAGAGGGAACAAGCTTGTTTTATCCTGCTCTGGAGGGTAGGACTTGAACCAATGGCTTCAAGTTACAAGAAAGGAGATTCTGACTAAACATATGGAAAAAAACTTTCTGGCAGTAAGAGCTGTTCAACAGTGAAGCAATCTCCCTCAGGAGGTTGTGGATTCTCCTTCCTTGGAAGTTTTAAAGCAGTGGTTGGATGCTTTAGTTGAGATTCCTGCATTGCAGGGGGTTGGACTAGATGACCCTCAGGGATACCTTCCAACTCTACGATTCTTTGATTGTATGATCCTTCTTAAATTGTGGTGCCCAGAACTGGACACAGTACTCCAAGTGTGGTCTGACCAAGGCAGAATAGAGCAGTATTACTCCTTCCCTGTGATCTGGACACTATACTTCTGTTGTTGCAGCCTAGAATAGCATTATGGTGTGTTTTTTTTTTCCTTTTCGTTTTTTCTGCTGCATCACACTTTTGGCTCATGTTAAGCTTGTGGTCCACCAAGACCCCTAGATCCTTTTCACATGTACTGCTAGTAAGCCAGATGTCCTTGGCTTAGAATCATAGAATCATAGAGTTGGAAGAGGCCACAAGGGCCATCCAGTCCAACTGTCAGGAAGTTCTTCCTCATGTTTAGGTGGAATCCTCTTTCTTGTTTGAATCCATTGCTCTGTGTCCGCTTCTCTGGAGCAGCAGAAAACAACCTTTCTCCCTCTTCTATATGACATCCTTTTATATATTTGAACATGGCTATCATATCACCCCTTAACCTTCTCTTCTCCAGGCTAAACATACCCAGCTCCCTAAGCCGTTCCTCATAAGGCATCGTTTCCAGGCCTTTGACCATTTTTGAAACGTATGAGTCTAAAATTGCTCAGTTGAAAACAGAACACTCAGATGTCCTATTAGAATGAATGTTTTGAATGATTTCTTTTATGTAAATGACAGGTGGAAAACCAGAAGTCCTGTTTAACTTTCTCCATCTTATTTACATTCCTTCTTTTTATCTTGTTCCTTATCTCTATTTTCTTTTCTCTTTCCTTGCTGACCTTTCTTTTGGATTAACATGAAGGTGGTGAAAGGATGCAAGGAAAGCTCCTGGGTGCATTTTCTTTTCTCTTTCTTTCTTTGTTTTGGTTTTAATCTGGATTAGCTCGTTTTATTGTATAGTATTAGTTTTCCCAGTAGTAATGTACGGAAGTGAGAGCTGGACCATCAAGAAGGCTGATCGCCGAAGAATTGATGCTTTTGAAATATGGTGCTGGAGGAGACTCTTGAGAGTCCCATGCACTGCAAGAAGATCAAACCTATACATTCTCAAAGAAATCAGCCCTGACTGCTCACTAGAAGGACAGATCCTGAAGTTGAGGCTCCAGTACTCTGGCCACCTCATGAGAAGAGAAGACTCCCTAGAAAAGACCCTGATGTTGGGAAAGATGGAGGGCACAAGGAGAAGGGGACGACAGAGGATGAGATGGTTGGACAGTGTTCTCGAAGCTACTAACATGAGTTTGGCCAAACTGCGGGAGGCAGTGAATGATAGGCGTGCCTGGCGTGCTCTGGTCCATGGGGTCATGAAGAGTCAGACATGACTGAACGACTGAACAACAACAACAATAAAGTTGTAAGAAAGGTTTATTCAAATAAATAAATAGTCCTGCCCTTACAGTGTTCATTTTATCACTATTTCTGTGTTGTTGTTTTTTGACAAATCAGAATCATGGACAAAAGGATCCATGTACCTTCTTGTGTTCCTTTGGACTACACTTTGGAGGCCCTTACAAGAACCTACATTTTATTCAGCGCTTTCCACTTTCCCTGCTCTGCCCTTTGTTTTTGGTCAGGCAAGTTTCATTTTTGAAAGCTGCACTTTTGGAAGGTGGGTTGGAGAAGATGTTTTTGAACCAACTACAGGAAGGAAGCTGGAATCTTGTAAATATACTTAGCTTTAACTTTTATATCCCATACTTTCTCCCAGAAAGCACCTATTAATGCCAATTCAGTCATCTTTGTTATGTGAGTGCCATCTGCTTGTAACATTCTGCCCAGTGACAAAACAGGCATTCTTTTGTCCTACAAATTCTTGCTGGTTCTGAATGTTAGAGGAAATTCTGCCATATGCAATCAGCAGACTTTCCACTTATTAATGTCTGTTCTTCCTTATGAAACCTGTAGTTTCTTGTTTCTAACATTCTGCTTTTTCATCTTGCCTGTAAGTGATTAACATGATCCATGTATCTGGTTATTAATTGTTTGAAGTTGTGTTTGAGGATATTCCCACCACCCTTCTGAGTAATACCCCTCCTCACTCTCTCACTATATATAAGGGTCTGGTGACTTCTGTTTCAGTGTATCTGAAGAAGTGTGCATGCACATGAAAGCTCATACCAAGAACAAACTTAGTTGGTCTCTAAGGTGCTACTGGAAGGATTTTTTTTATTTTTTTATTTTGTTTCAAAAAGTTATTCATAATCATCACAAATCCTGAAACATGGTTCTGTGGAGAAGCAATCGTTTATAATCTTCATTGTTGTGCATTGATAATTTTCTATTTTTTATAAAATTATCTCTGATTTTTGAATCTAGACAGTATATATACCAGTTTTTCAAGAGTGGTTTGAATCACAAGGCGGGTCAGTCCTGTCTCTTGAGACTGTAAAAAGGAAGGAAATTGTTATTTGTTGGTTGTTTCTCTAAATTTAGAAATCAGCATGGGCAGGCCTTAGGACCTACCATAATAAATGAATGACTGCTGTTTCGTCTCTTGGCTAAATACCACCTGTTCCAGGTACAGCAACATGCTGTAATTTCTTGTTTTTGAAACATTTCTTGTTTTTTAACATTTTGAAAACTTCTTTTTAACATCTCTTTTTATTGGTACACTTAATGGATGTTTTATGTAACCTGCTTGGGGGTTCTGATGACTTAATGGGACATACAATAAATAAACATGCAGCTGCCATTTGTAGCTCAAGTATAACAATATCTCTATAATTTGTTTGGTTCTGAAGGTAACCTAAAGTTAGTCAAGTGCTTCCATCAGGAAGCACTGCAAAAGCGGTTTGCCAGTTTTCTCTGCAAGCCTCTATTCTCTCCCCCGCCCCCATGACTGAAGTTTGCATTCAAAGCACTTTAAACACCTGCTGCTTTCTCTTCAGTTGAGCAAATATTCTTGGCATCTTTATGGTTTTCTCCACAAATTGTCCACTTTTTAGGTGTGTTTCATGGCTGCAGAGACTTTATTTTTTTATAAGAATTTATTAAATTTTAACAATAAAATACACAAAATACAAAATACAACATAACACTACAAAATCCTACAAAACTACAAAAAACAACATAAAAATCAAAACACAAAAATACAAAAATCTTAACAAACAAACACTTATTTAACTATCCTTATAATATTCCTTTTTTCTTTTTAATAAGAATTTATTAGATTTTAACAATAAAAACATTTAAAATACAAACACTACAAAACAACACTACAAAACAATACAAAAATACAAAAAAATAAATAAAACTTAAACACACTTATCTATCCTTATCCTCTTTATAATCCTTATTTTGGGACTTCCTCACATCCTCTCTTCTGCGTTCATTTCTAATTTTCTTTAGTAACTTTATAACATTATAAAATCTTCTTTCTCATCACTGTTCTTAATCTCCCTAGTCTGAATCATCATATACCTAAAATCTTATTCTTAATAAAATAAACATTATACAACTCCAATTTCTTATATCATCTTTTAGCTTCACTTCTGATTACTATAGCCCACATCTCTTCTGATTCCAATTTCCAATATCAATTAATTACATCCTATCAAATCATTAAATATTTCTGCCCATCTCATACACCGTTTCCCCCCTCTGTTTCGGAGTTCCATGGTCAGCCATTATTATATCCTCTTTTAATATTCTTACTTCATCCCATACCTTTCCTGACTATCCTAACCCTTCCCTTTCCCCCTCCCATCCCCCACAGGACTCCCCCCCCCCAAGTCCAATTTTTCCAGCTCCTTCGTCTTCTTTATTTATATCCATTGTGCCCAGTTTTAAACTTGGCATTTTTAGTTGCATGTTCTTCTTTTTCAGGTTGTATCCTTCTTGTTGGTGGGTAACTGCTCTAACATAGTCATAAATTATCTCTTCTTCATTATCTGTTACATATTGTATTTTCCCTTGTTGCTCTTGAGCTCTTGGTCTCTCACACCAAAAACTCTCTGTACTGTCCAAACTTTGGGTTCCCAGCCTCTCACACTTAAGAAACAAAACAAAAGCACTTCTGAAAGGGTCATTCTGCTGAGTTCTATTTCCCACTTCAAGGGAAAGGTATATTCCCTTCCATTTATTGCAACCTGAGAGAGCATACTCACAATCCCAAAAATAAAGGAAAAGACGTCTCGTCATAAAAGGTGTTTTCAGCTTCATCAAACAAGATTCTGGAAGCTTCTGTTGGGCTTCCTTTTTATATGCTACTTTGTGCATTTAATTGTACTATTTCATCCTACCTACACCCCTCCATTTTTCTTTTAACTGAATCCAGCTTTTATAATTTCAGGAACATTCCAGTCCAGTGGGTTGTTCCTTGCCTTGTTGTTCCCTGACACACCTCACTTATTTGATAGCTTCTAACTCCCACCAATGTAGCAGATCGTAGGAACTATCCTCTTTCGACTTTATTTAAATTATCAGCTCTCTTTAATTGGTTTTGGTTTAAATTCTACCCTCACACCCACAACCAGCTTTCTATGTATATTTGGAACAGAATGATGCCCCCCACCCACCCACCCAAAGTGGTGCAGCTTTCAACAACAGAAGGTGCCTACTTGTAGCACGCACTCCCAGCCACAGAGGGTGCCATGGCCTCTAATGACAAAGACATATCCAAGAGTACCTGCAAGCTACACACTTCAGAAGGAATGCAACCCTATCCCAAACAGGGAACTTGACTATCTCCCGAATAAGGGAGCCACCCAAAGATCCTCCATCTTCCCAGTATTCAAGTACAGTTTATTCACTCTAGTCCTCTGTTGCATTCAGACACTAATTCAGAGCCGTCACAGCTCCTTCTGGTTCAGGTGTTGTGGAGAATTAGAGCTGTGTGTCATCAGCATACTGATAAAGGCAGCTAATGCTGTGGAAAATGGAATCAGAATTCAAAATGACCTTAAAAGATTGGAGAACTGAGCATAAGCTAATGAAATGAATTTCAATGGGGACCCATGTAAGGTTCTGCACTTAGGCAGGAAGATCTAGATGCACAAATATAGGATGAGGGACACCTGACATGTGAAGAGGACCTAGGGGTCTTGGTGGACCACAAGCTTTACATGAGTCAACAATGTGATGCAGCAGCAGAAAGGGCCAGTGTTACTCTAGGGTGCATTAGCAGAAGTCTGTCAGGATGTCCTACTCACAAGTAGAACCTTGGCAGAGACACATGCCCGACTGGCATGTTCCCTCCCTCCTGGGCGATCGTTCAGGAGCTTCAAAAGCATTCCTCAGCCCGAACATCACAGCGACTGATGCCAGAAGACATCATCACACTCACGGATCCGCAGAGGTTTGTGCAGTTGCGTAACAGAACTCAGCAACTCGGCATTTAGGCTAATCTACTTTATTTACATATATTTATATGTATTTACATACTTCAACATGGCTCCCACTCTCTCTAGCATTAGACAGCAAAGAGAAAGAACAAAGGACAATAGTCCCACTTCACAGGACACAGTAAGACAAACATCCTGTCTACATCACATCCCATTCCTGTGGAATCAAAACACACACTTAGTCATGTGATAGACAACAAACCCATGACTGCACACGAGGAATTAATCTCCAACAAAGTCTAGTGTCCAGATCAATGGAAGCAATAGTACCACTTTTTTCTGCCTTGGTCAGGCCACACCTGGAGTACTGTGTCCAATTCCGGGCACCACAATCTAAGAAGGATGTTGAAAAGCTGGAATGTGTGCAGAGGAAGGCAACCAAGATGATCAAGGGTATGGAAGGAGTTGGATGTGTTTGAAGGAGGTGTGTATGTTTAGTCTGGAAAAGAAGCTAAAAATGATAGCCATCTTCAAAAATCTTAAGGGCTGTCACATGGAAGATGGAGCATACTCACAAACTCACACTTCCGAAAAGAAAGGGAAAGATGTCTCTGATGGTCCCAAAAGGGGTTTTCAGCTTTATCAGATAAGAATCTGGAAGCTTCTGTTGGATTTCCTCTTTATATGCTTTTTTCGTGCATTTAATTGTACTATTTCATCCTGAATACACCCCTCCATTTTTCTTTTAACTGAATCCAACTTTCATAATTTCAGGAACATTCCAAGTCTTCTTGACTTGTTCCTTGACACACCTCATATATTTTATACCTGGTGTCTCCAGCAAACATCACAGACCATGATGTAAAAAATAGGAACCCTGATATTCCAACTAAATTAGCAGCACTCATTAATTTGCCTCAGTTTAAGTTTTGGGCACACCCCCACAAAGAAGATTAACAAGGAAAGCATTGGTAATTAAGGTAATATTTATATTGGTAAATAAGGTCATATTTGTTAATACACCAAATGGATGTATAATTTATCGAAGTATTGGACCAAGCCAATTGCACACTACAAAATGTTGTAACAAAGGTCAATCTATTACCCTCTCCTTCTATAGTATTCCTCCTTCTATCGAATTGAGAAACAAGGATGCAAGTTTGTCCAAAGATCCAGTTGTATCACATCCAACTCCAACCTGAGATTAACGAAGGTGGTCTATCTCCTCATATTTTTAAGATCCCTACATGGTAATGGGACAAAGACAGACCAAGTATTGGACCTAGCCACTGTATATTTTAGAAAGTGGCTTCTCTGTGTGTGTTTTGGTGATCTTGGGTGATCTGCACCACTCACAGCCTCATCCTTTTGCCTTCAGTGAGATGGGAGCTTGATTGCAGTAGCAAATTTAGCAACCCAACACATCACCAAGGACAACCATTTGGTGACTGTGCCTCCAAAAACAATGATTGTACAGATGGCCCTGAAAATGATCCTGCCTTGAAACCTCTGGGACTTTTCTTGGAAAACAGAATGACAGAAGCAGAAATAGATCATAAGTCTTGGGACATGGTTCTGTGGAGAAGCAATAGTTTGTCATCTTCATGTTGTGCATTAATAAATTCCCCATCTTGAATATGATTATCTTTGATTTTGGAATCCACACAGAGCACAATACCAGTTTTTCAAGAGTGATTTAAAACGAAATAGGGATCAGCGCCATCTTTTGAGATTTGAGAGTAACTTGTTGGTTGTTTCTCTAAATTTACAAATCAGGGTGGGCAGGCCATAGCTGCTACCATAACTGAATGATTCCCATTTTGTCTCTTGGGTAAAGACCACCTGTTCCAGGTAGAGCAATATAGTGTGTATTTTTATTTTTGAAACTTGCTTTTAATATCTCTTTTTTGGTACACTTAATGGATGTTTTATGTAACCTGCTTAAGGTTCTGATGACACAGCGGGACATATACAGGTAATAAATAAAAACACAGCAGTCAGTGCACATGATTTACTGTTCTCTATAATGTATTTATGTACTGAATTGCTATTGCAGCTGAATCCATAAACACCAGGTACTTTCTAAGTATGATGTGCCTGAGAATTGTAGGTGTCCAACCACTATGCATTGCTAGCTTTTGAGAAATAGGTTGCTCAAAATCCTCAGATGAATAGGTCATACTTTCAGGATCCTCCATCCATGACATCAAAATATTTCCCAGGTACTCTGTTTTGGGCCACAAGTACTCGGTTAGGTGTGGTTTACCGGGAAATAAAGTTTCTTGTACATATTCCAAAAATGTCTTAAATGAAAAAAGGCCACCCGCAATGAGTCCTAGGCATGCTTCCTTTTCAAATCTGGATGGGAAGCATTCATTTGGCTTAGGTAACTCCGGAATGAGGAAATAGTCCTGAGGCAGATTGTCCCAAGTGTTCTGGCATGTGTCTAGCTCGACACACATATCATTAAACAATTTGGTAGTCTTCTCTATGAGCCACTTAGACAGTTCCATGGCTTCATCCCTGGTGCTTAATTCTTCATCAAGAGCTATATAAACAACCTTAGCCTCAGCTCCGATGAAAAACATGGCGGCAGTGGCAGTGCAAAGACTGTATCCAAGAAGAACATTCATTATCTTCCTTTCTGGCTTTACTCTTCCCTTTATCTCTCTCTAGAAGTCTCGTAGTTTGCGGTGCTGATTGGCTGGATGTGGTAATAGCTTATGAGGCAAGGATTTCAGTATACACCCTTCAAGAAATAACATGGATAAAAATACAACAGTGACTATAGAGCAGAATAGAAATGACTACTGTAAGCATTCTAACAGGAGTTAAATATATTAGTCAGGGGTAATAAATAATATATTTTTCTGGCTCTACAGCATGTAGATGGTATGTAGCCATCATGACCATTGTCAAAGCTACTGTTAGATAAAATAAAGCAGCTGCCTCAGGTGGCACATTCGGTGTCGGGAAGGCTCTGTCTCAGACAGCAGGATATTTATTTATTTATTTATTTATTTATTTATTTATTTATTTATTTATTTATGACTTACTTACCTAAGCCCTGCCCATCTGGCCTGGCCTCCCAAGCCACTCTGGGCGGCTTCCAACAGGATATTAAAAACACAATAAAACATCACACATTAAAAACTTCCCTAAACAGGGCTGCCTTCAGGTGTCTTCTAAAAGTCAGATTGATGTTTGTTTCCTTGACATCTGGTGGGAGGGCGTTCCACAGGGTGGGTGCCACTACCGAGAAGGCCCTCTGCCATTCATCTGCAGATCTCAGGGTGGTCTTGAGCCACCTCTAATTATAGTTAGTAGCCATTGATCCAATTATTTACCAATAGTATGTCTAATCCAACAAAGCGTGTTCTCCCATCGAAGAGAGCACGGGTTGCAGAAGGGTTAAAGGAGCAGCTCCAAGTTAATGGGAGGGGGTTTTGGGCTGGCCACAGCTAGGATTGGTTAAGGCAAGTTGCTGGGGAGTTTAGCATGTTGCTAGTTGGTTGATTGACAGTTCTTGCCTTTATAACCTAAGTTTGTGAAACTTTGGTTTCACTTTTGCGGTGTGCAACGGATCTCCTAGAACACTCGGACCACCTGGAGGACAGTGGAGTGATCTTCTCATTGTCTGGTTAAATTTCTTCATTTCCCCTTCCTTCCACTCCTCCCCAATCCCTTAATTACTTTAATTCCCCCTTTTTTCCTGTTTGATTTCCCACCCCACCCCTGGCAGGGGCTTTGCCACACTAGGAGCCTGTTTGGGCCCTTACCCCTGCACCTTTGGAAGATTCTCCCTGTCCCCGGGAGTGCTGCCCATGCGTAATCCTTCCCAATAGTGATAGCCCCCATTTGGGACTTTCCTTCACACAAAATGTTTTCCCCCCTTTCCCACATTTTATAATGGTGGGGTTTGGTCAGGGCTATTCCTATTTGGCTGGAATCACTTTCATTAGTATCCCTGATGGCTGCCTTTATTTGGGGGTGTGCAGCGCTGTTGGCTGTATTTTATCTAGCCTTGGGCAGGAACATTGTGGTGAGGTTCTTTTAATACTGCAGCTGTTGCTATTGCAAGGGTGCTTTCCTAGCGTTTTGATGTTACCACTGTTTTGGGCTGCTTCCTTTTTATTTTGTGTGGGCCTCATTATGACAAAGATCCTTAGAGTGGAATCAGTGAGGCCTACTCGGCCTGCATCAAGCCTAAGCCTTCCACTGTTAGCAGATGTGGCTGAGTCTCTGTGACATGTGACTCATTTCCTCTATAGAAATGTATCTGTTTGCAGGCTCAGTAGCTTGTTGCTAATGCATTGCTGAGGCAGACAGAGTGGAGCCAGTGACTCTGTGCCTCATATGTCTATGAGCATTCTGTGTATGCTCTTGAGCTATCCTGTTTCTGAGCAAGTTTATTGCCTTCAGTTATGTTTTGCCCTGATAGTGACGCTCACGATTTTAGATGTCTATTTTTTCTTGGTATTCCTTACTGGGGCTATTCTATTATGGGGTAGGTGGAATAGAAATAGACATACTTATTGTCACTGTACCACATGTTTACAGTGAGATTGAGTGAGCCCTGCTCCCCCCAATCTCCCAGTCACTGTCACACTCTGTGTGCTGTCATATTACCTCCAACCCTTAATGTCAGCTGCAATGTTGCTGTCTTTCATTCAGCAGCCCCTCAGCCCACGGGTAGAAATTGTTCTTTACCCTGTTGGTGCAGCTTATTCATGTTTCTATATCCTCTGCCTGAGGGAAGCCCATTTGTGATATTATTGATATCCCACCCCCCAAAAGAAAGAACTATGGGTTCCGAGGGGGTGCCTCTCTCTAAGAAGGGCATGCAGGGGTACCTAGACAGGCGGCAGGTCACCTCTCGTCTGTTATTTCACTGGAAAAGGGCTTTGCCTTAATAGGCCTAGTGGTCCAGTGGAATACAGCAATCAACTGGGCTGTTTAACCACCACAGCCTTAGTGGTTGGGGGAGAGGCTTATTGTTCCATAAATAAATTTGAATATACAAGGCAATTTCACACAGGATCTGATTGCCAGGGGTTTAATGGTTCAGCAGCTTGGTCTGTGATAGTTTTGCCTGATTCCTTTTATCTGTATGCAGCTAGAATGGCTCCAAAGAAGGCTTCTGCGCAGCCTGTTTCCTCTATCCCAGCAAAGAGGGCTATTAAGGAGCCATCCCACTCACTTCGTTCGCCCAATCCTAGTTGTGCTGGGGGCCGTATTTAAATCCTTCGTGCAAGTTTGGATGGTGATCCAGAAGTGTTGGCCTGCTTTGCATCCGGGTTGGATGGTCCCCTTCAACGCTCCGCCCGTCAAACCAGTGCACAAGCAGGGCCACCACCCCCAATTGGGGCTTCATCTCCTGCTACGTCGGCATCCAGCGAGGAAGGGGAGGAGCTCCCGGAATCGGGGGTTTTTAATTGCTGATTCCCAATTTTCACGGAGTCCAGTTCCTTTCTTTCCACAGGCCCCAGTACGAGTGGTGGGAGCATCAGCTCAGCGGGCAGCTAGCAGCAGGGGGCAGCAAAAGGCCCCTTCCCGTTCCAGGAGGTATTCTCAGTTCTTACACAGGCTTTCTTCTGGGGTTGGTATCTCACCTATTCCTTTCCTCAGCCTCTCCCAGGTGCTTTGCGGCAGGATCCTGCGCCTGAGTCCTCTGTGGAGGTCAGCCTGTCAGTTCCAGCAAGAACGTCTTCAGGCGGAAAGCGTTGCCACAAGAGACGTTCCAAAAGTAGACCATAAGGAGTCAAGGCGATGATTCTTCTTCATCAACGGCCTCTCACAGGTACCTCGAGGTGTCCAGGGGGCGGTTTGCCAGGATGGGAGCACCTCTTGGTGATGCAGCAAAAAGAAAAAAAAAAAATGCTTGCAAGCTTGCAGTGCTAAGCAGGCTCTGGCGTGGTTCTAATGGGATGGTGAACCAACTGTTGCATTTCATGGTAGTTTGCCCAATACGACTCTCAGGCTCCCTCCCTGCTTGTCCATTCTTGATCGTTAATTCCATCCTCCTGCAAATGGATGCACTTTTTTTGTGCTGCTTGTGGTATAGGCAGACACCCTCCCATCTTGTGGTGGTGAAGGGGGCCCACAGCCAGCTGGTGGCCCGGAATACAGCAATTCAAAAGTCGGTTAGAGTGCTACCTGTGGTAGCCAGTAAAAAGGGTGATGGTAGGAGTTTGCATTGAGACTTATGGCGGGACTCCTTTTGATTCCCCCTTTATTCCTGACTTGCAGTTATCCCCATGGGGGATTGTCCCTAAGGAAGCCCCATGTGATTTCTGTATGATACATAATTAATTGCAACTCAGAGGCTATCCCGCATTTTATTTCATGACATAGGAGTCCCTGGATTCAGGTGATTAAGCTTATCAAATGTCAAATATTCCCTCACTGAGGAGCTGGGCGTCCTTGCGGCAGCGGATTAGTCGGAGGGCCATATTATTTCCCTTTTAACGTATTTAGGGATCCAGATGGATATCGTTGCCCAAATATACCGCTTGCCTATGCAGATGCTGTCTGCCTGAAGGAAGTTAACTTGTAATACTTACTCTGAAGCAAGTGCTGCTTCGTCCGATTTAGATTACGCCATAAAATTAATCAGGAGATTTGGCCCGGGGGCTTTGTTAGCCAAATGCGACATTGAGTCAGCATTTCGGCTGTTGCCCATTCATCCCCAGGACTTCTGGCTCCTGGGGTTCCGCTTTGATGGGCCATATTATTTTGACAAGGCAATGCCTATGGGCTGCTCGGTTGCTTGGGCAGCCTTTGAGTGCTTCAGCACATTCCTTGATTGGGCCCTCCACTTTTACACTGGCCTTATGGGGGGGTCACCCATTATCTCGTTGACTTCCTGCTGGTCTCATCAGACGATACAGGCGACTGTTTGACCTTGATGTGGGCCTTCACGGCCCTGTCGGAGGAATTGAGCGTTTCCCTGGCTGCGGGAAGATGGAGGGCCCTTCCACCTAGCTAACTCACTGGGGTATCCAATGGGTTATGGTATCGCAAACGTCTCGTTCGCCTGAAGATAAATTAGTTGCCTTGCAGAAGGTTATGCAGGACCTCCTCCCATTGCACACGCACCATGGGCAACAGCTGCCTAGAGAGGGAAGGCAAACCTGCAGGTTTGGGTGCAATTTCTGGAGGATTTCAATTGGTGGTTATGGTGGCAGGTCGTAGGGAACCTGCACATCGGCCTTTAGTTCATTCGGACGCAGCGGGGTCGCTAAGCTTCGGCCTCTATTGAAATGGGCTTTGGTGGCACGACATTGGCCGCACACCTAGCAAAGGGAGGCCGGCACACAGGATTAATTTTCTGGAGTTTTTTCCCTATAGCAGTCTATATTTGGGTCGAGGACTTCAAGGACCGCCGTCTGTGTTTCTGGGCGGTCAACCAGGCGGTGGTGCCCATTCTGGTCACACAGTCCTCCCGCTCGCCTCGGGTATCAGCCCTGCTTCAGCCATTTGTGCTCCACGGTTTGCATTTCAACATTGGTTTCGGCTCGCTTTGGGCCGGGGGTTACTAACGAGGTGGCTGTCGCCCTTTCCCATTTTCAGATCGAGCAATTCAGGTCTTACCCAGAACGCTCAGCCTCTCCCGGAACCCCTTTCCAGTGCACCGGTGGAATATTGGCAGCATGTACTTGGGCAGGGAGTAGCGGTGGCTGTTTCGCTGGACACCCTTAGGTCTTATGATAAAGCCTGGAGAGACTTCCTGGCAGTTCACCGGGAGTCTGTGGCTGTGGGGGTGGAACTACATCCCCATTGTCCCAGGTGCTGCGGTACCTTGCGCACCTTTTCCAATGGGGGAGGGCTGCCAAGACCACTTAAGCTGCAGTTGGCCGCCATTTCCTTTTCTGTAAGGCCCCTTTTCGACACAGATCCTGCGCAGAATCTGTCGATTCGCAAGGCTTTGGAAGGTTGGGGTAGGCTTCGCACTCCCCAAGCAGCTGCTAGGTGGCTCATTTCCTTTGAGCTGCTGACCAACCTGTGTTCTAGGTTGCATTCCATTGTTGGTCACGTTTCGAGGCCAGACTTTTTTCAGCGGCCTTTCCTGTTGCATTGGCGCACTGCGGATTGGCGAGGTGGTTTGGAAACCTCGGAGGCCGGGCTTACCAGGGGCTTGTTTTATCAGGCCGTCGACTTATCTGTTTCAGAGGTTACCCTGGCCATGTGGAGCTCTGCAACAGGCCAGCTGAGGAGGGGGACGGCCGTCTCCCTGCCGGCCATCGGGCTAGTGGGGCCGCGTCCAGCGTGGGACATGTCTAAAATTTTTGGCAGTTAAACCTGCAGGCGATAGCCCTTTGTTGATCCATGCCAATGGGCTCCCCTTGACGCGGCAGCTGTTTTCCTGGGTGATGCGTACGGCGATCACAGCCTGTGGGGTCGTGGCGTCCATTTTGCCCCCCGATCTTTCCGTATTGGGGCGGCATCTACAGCCGCTCATTGGGGATTGACAGAATCAGGAACATGGGGCAGTGGAACTCTGACGCCTATAAGGGCTATGTGAGGAAGCGTTATTGTGGTACTTATATTTTTCTGTTTGACCCCTCAGGTGTAGCGGCTACCCGGATCTGGATTGTGGGACACAGCATTGTCCATTGGGATGGCGCCCGAGCTTTGGAGTCTGGGCTTGGTGCCGGGCTCGGCTTTCCCCATCACGTGCAGGTGTCATGGTTAGCCAGGCATGGATTGCAGTGGGGCGAACTTTTACCGTTGATTCGGCACCGCTGGAGTTGGGATGGTCGGCCTGAGGCAATAGTGGTGCACTTGGGGGGAAATGATTTGCCGATCATGGACTGTCTTCCATTACGTTCCACAATTCAGAGGGATCTGGGGGAATTAATGTCGCTGGTGCATGGGTCTAAGCTTTTCTGATCGCATTGGTGGCAGAGGCGGGAATGGCAAGGCAGCCTCCGCCCGGCGGGTACCGAAATTCCAGGAAATGCATTAATTGGTTGCTTCCTCTAAAGTCCTGGAGCTGGGTGGATCCATTATTAGGCACCTGAGGATTTCTGCCAGGGCAGTTCAGCTTTATCGGGCTGATGGAGTCCACCTTTCTTCCCGTTGGAGTGATATCTTGCTGGAGGATATTGCGGAGGGTTGAAAGGTTGGATTGGGATGGTGAGCGGTTGGCGGCGAGCTTGGGGTAGCTCGTGTGGCGGTTAGGCATTGGTATACATTTGCTTGCACTAGGGGTCAGGATAGGCTGGGCCTGCCCCTAGTAACGCTGCTTCAGAGGTATGGATAGGCTGGGCCTACCTCTGAATGCGCGGGGCAGGGGTAGGAAATTGGTTGGGCCTACCCCTGAAAATAAGGGTATTCTGTTAAAAGAATCCAGGGACTCTTTCTGCTTTTGTCCATACCCAGTGGTGGGAGGCTTGGGCCAAGCGGAGTCCTAGGGAGCATTTGGGGGAGAAGCCTGGGTCGTTGCCCGACTCCGCTTCTGCCTTAGGTGTTCACCCTTTTCTGACTTCGCCCTCAAAAGCGAATGTCAGCTGTCCCATGGCTGGGGGGACAGTAGTCGGTTCCAATGCCTAAGCAACCACTCACATTGGCTGTATTTAAATAAAGTTGTGGCCAAAATTATGCCAAAAACCCAAACCAAAATTAATGTGTCATGTCTGAATTACTGGGGGGAGCTGGGACGGTAACCTCGACATGCAACAACAACAACAACAACAATTTATTACTTATACCCCACCAATCTGGCTGGGCCTCCCCAGCCACTCTGGACAGCTTCCAACACGGTATTAAGAACACAATAAAGCATCAAACATTTACAAACTGCCTTCTGGTGTCTTCTAAAAGTCAGATAGTTGTTTATTTCCTTGACATCTGGTGGGAGGGCGTTCAACAGGGCGGGCGCCACTACCAAGAAGGCCCTCCATCCATGTCCATTGCTATCAATAAATCTTGCATGACAAACTTTCCTTCACACCTGGGACTTGGGGTTATTAGTTGCCTCAAAGCTAAAGTTGTGCCAAATGAATCCACCAAGCCTAGCGAAATGGAACTTACATTGCTTCACAGACAAAAGCTTGCAGAAACTCGTACAAGGTGCTAAGCCATAACCTTTAAAACAGCAAGCTTTGATTGGTTTAGGATTAATTGGAAAGCATTGCTATTATTGACTGTATCTTTTAATAGGTGTAAAATGATACTTCCAACTAACACCACCTGAGAGACAGCATACTCACAATCTCAAAATGAAAGGTCTCTGATGGTCATAAAAGGTGTTTTCATCTTTATCAAATAAGAATCTGGAAGCCTCTGCTGAGTTTCCATTTTATATGCTTCTTAATTTATTTATTTATTTATACTGTTTCATCCCACACCCACCATTTTTCTTTTAACCGAATCCAACTTTAATAATTTCAGGAACATTCTAAGCCTTCTTGACTTGTTCCTTGACACACCTCATATATTTGATACCTGGAGTCTCCAGCAAATGTTACAGACCTTGATGTAAAAAATATCCCATCTTTACTTATCTTATCAGCACTCGTTAATTTGGTTCAGCTTAATTTTTTTGCCCCCAGACCCACAAAGATGATTCATGAGGCAACACATTGGTAAATAAGGTTTTATTTATTAATACACCAGATCTGCAAACCAAATCAACCGAATTCCGAAAGTACAAGCATATGAGGGTATTATCCGATTCTGGCAAGGAGGCATGTCTTCAGTGCCTAACTGTAGTATGTGATACCCCAACCAAGGACTGGGGGGGGGGATTATTCCCCGCTTTCTAAATGAGGTTGGCACCCATGCCCAACTCTCCTGTGTTCATCTAAATGAACATGTCAGGCCTAAAACACACACCCCTCCCCTGTTGCGCAGCATAAATGAGTAATGCAGAGTTTTTCGGTGAAATAATAAAAGCTTTACTGATTTAAAGTAAACTTCTTCATAAACAACATGGTTCCAAACAGGTAGGTAGGTCTGCCATAGTCAAAACAAAATATAATTTAAAAAAAAATCCTTCCAGTAGCACCTTAGAGACCAACTAAGTTTGTTCTTAACCTGAAGCACCACTTTAGCTAATGGGACCTTCCGCTGCCGCTGCGCTGCCAGAACACAATTTCTGTTCTTATCCTGAAGCAAAGTTCTTAACCTGAAGCATTATTTCTGGGTTAGCAGAGTATGTAACCTGAAGCGTATGTAACCCGAGGTACCACTGTATTTCTTCTCAATGAAAAATCTGGTGTGTCATGAGCAAAGCATGACCCCGAGAAAAAAGGTTTCAGAAGCACTGTGCTAGAGGCTATCCATTCCAGTTAGTTTGCCCCATTCTACACATGCACACAAATGCTCAAAATTAAATTTATTTATATTATTTATTCCAGTTATATCACAACCTCATTCCCTTCATGTTCTGGCCTGAAGCTTTGTCTACTGATGATATTTCCAAGGAAATATTTAGTGACTGACTGCAAACCATGAACTTGGTTCATTACTTCAAATCAGTTTGGAAGAAGAAGAAGAAGAAGAAGAAGAAGAAGAAGAAGAAGAAGAAGAAGAAGAAGAAGAGGTAGAGGAGGAGGAGGAGTTTGGATTTGATATAACGCTTTATCACTACCCGAAGGAGTCTCAAAGCGGCTAACATTCTCCTTTCCCTCCCCCCCCCCCACAACAAACACTCGTGTGAGGTGAGTGGGGCTGAGAGACTTCAGAGAAGTGTGACGAGCCCAAGGTCACCCAGCAGCTGCATGTGGAGGAGCGGGGAAGCGAACCCAGTTCACCAGATTACGAGTCCATCGCTTTTAACCACTACACCATGCTAGGACATAGCAGGAAAAGCGTGGGATCAAATGTTGGGAACTGGTATAGGTGATAATATACTTAAGTAGGTTCTGTAAGAGCTTCCAAGGAATGTGAGATGGAACATTGTTCCTGGTGTCCTTAACTTTGATATGCTAAAAACAGAAATAGTCGCAAAATGCCCACTGTGAAATTGCAGCCATTTACACAGTTGTCATGCCCTCCAAGTGTCCCTATTTTCCAGAGACAGTCCCGGAATTACGAAACCCATCCCAGCTTCTGATTTGATCCCATAATGTCCCTATTACCCCTGCCAGTGCTGCCACCACTAAGTTGAGAGAGGAAGACGAGCTGGCTCTTGTCTTGAGTGGTGGCGGCAGTGGCAGCTTCAAAAGAGCATCCCGTTGCATCTCCATGGCCTCTCCATGGTCGTCACTACCGACCTCCTTCCTTGGGGCAACTCAGAGTGGATGCTGGAGGGCGGGCGAGGGGGAGCAGAGGCTGCCACCACCGGACTTTGCCTAGAAACAGGAAGCTGTCAACCTAGCCTGCCTATTGTCCTTTTAAAATTCAAAAACATTAAGGCCATCACTTCCCTTTGGTGGATCCAAAAATCGAAACTATCCCCAATAAAGATGGAAATGTCATCTTTGTAACATGCTCAGTTCCTTACTTTCCTCATAGCCTCTGAAGTTTGCTTTAATGGAAATGGGTGATTTGTTGCAGGAGCAGATTTTGTAACTCAACACCAAGCACAACCATTTTGTGATTGCCTATGTCTCCCAAAAGCAATGATTCAATGGTGATTGTAATGAAACACGTGATCAAGGGCAGACATTTTTGTGACTTCCCTAAGCTTCCCACAGTAACGATTATATAAATCACCATAGCTCTTTGTGGCCATTTTGTGACTATTTTTGTTTTTAACAGATCAAAGTTAAGGATCACTGTCCTTCTTTTGTCCCTCATAGCCTAAACCCTGGAGGCCTATGCAGAACCTACTTAAGTACCTTATCACCTACACCAGATTTCAACATTTGATTCCAAGTTTCCCACTTTCAGTGACGTGTCCTCTATTTTGGTCAGGCATAAAGTTCCATTTTTGGATTCTGGGTTGGGGAAGATGTTGTTCCTCTAAATATAGGCAGAAAGCTAGAATCTTCCCAAAAAGCTTTAGTGAAAACAACCTAGTACAGTGGTACCTCGAGTTACATATGCTTCAGGTTACAAACTCCGCTAACCTGGAAGAGTTACCTCGAGTTGAGAACTTTGCCCCAGGATAAGAACAGAAATTGTGTGCCAGCGGCACAGTGGCAGCAAGAGGCCCCATTAGCAAAAGCACGCCTCTAGTTAGAACAGCTTCAGGTTAAGAATGGACCTCCAGAACAAGTTAAGTTTGTAACTAGAGGTACCACTGTAATGTCAATGAAATGAAGTCCATATTAATATGTGCCTATTTGCATGCCTCTGAAGACATTGTTGCTTGGATTGATGTGCACAAGGAGAAGGGGACGACAGAGGATGAGATGGTTGGACATTGTTCTTGAAGTTACTAACATGAGTCTGACCAAACTGTGGGAGGCAGTGGAAGACAGAAGTGCCTGGCATGCCCTGGTCCATGGGGTCACCAAGAGTCGGACACAACTAAACGACTAAACAACAACAAAAACATCAACGGCACAAAACCCCTAGGAGGAAGAGCCCAAATAGTGTCAGGGTGGGATACAAATGGAATAAATAAATTAATATCATCTTGAGCTCTTTTTTCTGGGGTAATGAGGCAAACTAACAGGAGCTCATAACCTCTAGCAGCATCTCATGGGGGCAGGTCAGAAAGTTAAGAACATAAACGTTAGGCACACTGGACCATCATTCGGTTAAGGATATATTTTAGGTACCCTTCCCTGCTCACACCTGAGCGCCAAATCCAATAGTGTGCTAGATTATATTTTAGTATTGAAAGACCCTTCCCTGCTTTCTGCATGGAGGGGCTTGTATGCAGGACAGTGAGCTTTAGGCTTGCCATGTTCATTTAGGTGAACACGGGAAACTCATGCATGAACAGTGCCAGATTTACATATAAGCTAAACAAGCTATATCTTAGGGCCCCACTCCTTTGGGGGCCCAAAAATATTTAAAGGGAGAAAAACTGGATGTACATTTTCAAAATATAAGATAAAAAAATATAAAACCTACACACAGCAACTGTGTTTTGTAGTCTCCTGTGATGTAAGTAATGGGCCCCGCCTGCTAGCCTGCTGCCTAAAATATCACTGGTTTGCTCATTTCTATATATAGGGTGCCTACATTCTGCATGAACTGGTTGCACAGCAACATGTAGCACACAACTGCAGACTGTAGTACAGCACAGTTGAATGTAGGTCAAGCTGTTGTACCAGTTATCTAATATTAAAATACATATCGGTATTTTGATATGTGCAAATGGCTTTAGATACCTATTAGGTCCATAAATTACCATATAACATATATATATTCAACACACAAAAACAGTGACTATTTGTTGTTGACAAAGGACAGCTGGACATGTAAAGGGCCCCAATACCTTCAGTAGCTTAGGGCCTCATCAAACCTAAATCGGGCCCTGTGCATGAATGTGTGTGTTGGGTTCACATACCCAAGGCTCATTTGGCAAGTATGTAGTAATTTTCTCCCAGTCCTTCACTGAGCAGTCACATAATACAGCACAGCATGTTACATGTCCAGAAGACTAAAAGGATATTTTTCTACCAAATCTGATGAGGATCTCCCCGTACTTTCAGATTTTGGATAATTTGTTGTATGGGTCTTCCATTAGGTGTATTGATAAATATAATTCATTTACCAACGCTTTGCCTCATGAATCCTCTTTGTGGGTGTTGGGGGTAAAGATTTTTTTAAAAAAACCAAAGTCAAGAGTTAGGATAATTTAAGTAAAGATGAAAGATTATGGTTCCTTTTTTGTGCATCATGGCCTGAGCTATTTGCAGGAGACACCAGGTATATAGTGTGTGTCAAGGAACAAATCAGGAAGGCACAGGATGGGACTGTTCCTGACATTATTATAGTTGGACTCACTTAAAAGAAAAATGGTGGGAGTAGGATGGGACCAGTACAGTTAAAGGAACTGGGAAGCATATAAAAAGGAAAGCCAGGAAGAAGCAACAGAAACTTCCAGGTACCTCTTTGGTAAACAGCTGCAGACGCCACTGACCATCTGAGATCTCTTTCTCTTTCATTTTGGGATTGTGAGTATGCCCTCTCAGGTTGCATGAGATGGATGGAGACGGATATTTTCCGTTTCGGGTGGGTGGGAGCAAAGAAACTCAACAAGACACTATTCTTCTCCTTTCACCCACCCTTGGTTGGCCAACGTAAGCTTCTTATGAGCCTATTCAACTCATCCTTTCCTCTGCTCTCGAGGGTCTATCAGAGAGCAGGAGGAATAATCAATTCTTCATTGATTATTGCTCCAGGGCAAGGAAGAAACATCATATAACACAGTGCTTTACATGTTCAATTAAACTTTGATAGTTCCACAGCGTTAATTTCAAGTGCCACCCTGCACAATGTATGCACTCACATGATGCAAGAGGTGGAGAAGGTGGATAGGATCATAGTATGAAGCTGAAATTGGGAAAATTCAGGATCAGGACAGATAAAATGAAGATAAATTGCACCAAATGTGCATTTAAGCTACAATTAGACTACCATAAATATCTTTATTCTAGGAACGCCTTTCTGAGAACTAGCTTAGTTTAAAATATATCTGTTTGCTAACAAGACATTATTCCATTTACCAAACAGGTGCGTAGCATAAAGTTAGTATAATAAATGGAGAAGCATGAAACTTAGAAAAATAGATGAACCCAAGAATACTTGTGGCTCACCAGGGTCTTTTAAAGATAGAGGCAATAATGTTCTTATGTCTTATGTTCTAAATTTATTTCCAATAAAAAATGATAAATAATCCAAAATCAATCAAAACTATTTTAAAGAAGAAGAAAAGTTCCAAAAAGTATTGGAGTGGATTGAAAAATAAAGACCCAGTGGATAATAGCCATCATTTTGAAAAGGTACATAATAATCTAAATAAATTTATGTATTGAAACCTGGACCCTCTTCAGACAACTCTGGTCCTTCTCCCAACAGACAATGTGCCTGTTGTGGGTTGCGGGACAGCCTGTGTCTTGGTTTGTGGCTTTCCCACATGCCTCTGGCTGGCAATTGTGAGGAGAGGGTGTCAGATCAGATGGGCCTTTGCTCTCCTTCAAGAGGATGCCAAGTTCCTTTGTCAACACCTTCTTTATTGGAGGAGTAAGAAAAATAATGTAGCTGGTAACCTGCATTTTGGAGGGTAGGGGGAAGCAACATTGGCTTCCAAACTGTGTGATTCCTTAAAAAGCTTTTCTGACAATAAACAAGGAGGACCTAATCAGAAGAAGAGAAGCTTCCTTGAAAGATTTCTCATTGAATACACAATAGCAGACACGGATTGAGTTCTCCAAAGGTAAAGCACGCAGTTTGGATAAAGTAATGGTGAAATCCAGCTGGCACAATTTGTTCATTCAGCCCATGAATCAGCATTTAAAGAATCCCCTGAAAACACAGTGTTTGGAAATTCTTGTCCCTTTACTTCTCTGTTGTTAAAGGCTGTGCCACTCACCCTCAGGGACTTTAGGTAGGAATTGTTTTGCTTCCACAAGTGTTACCTCGGGGGGGGGGGGGGGTTCATAGAATTGTAGAATCAGAAGGGATCTAGTCCTACCCACTGCAATGCAGGAATCTTTGGGCTCGAACCCATGACCCATTAGAACGTGCTCTAATGACTGAGGGAATTATTTATAAATGAATGCTAGCCATTATTTCCCACTTCGTTGGTGTTTCTGTCACCAGAAAAAAGAACTCCCCTGAGAAATGTACTTAACCTGTGCTGGAACTGTTACAGTTTCTGCATTTATTCTGTTTCGATTTGCTTTTTTAATTCACCGCTGTTCTACTTTTATCCATGCAATTTGCGCCAGGTGCTCTTGAAATCACTGCCTCACAAGGAATTGCCACATCCAGCCGATCAAGGCCTCAAGGTCTTCACTTCTCAAGAGGGATATACAGAAGAATAAAGCAGGAAGAAATGGCCATGACTACTCTACTTGGATTCAGGCTTTGCACTGCCACTGCCGCCATGCTCTTCATTTGCACAGAGGTTTGGCCTGTTGCTTTTGCGACAGTAGAACAACCCCGGGCCTTGGCGATCTGGCTCAAAGGGAAAGCCAACAGTTTGAATCAAGATCTGTGTGACCAGCTGGGCTCATGTGAAACCCGCTGGGAGGATCTTCCTCGGTTGAACCTCGGCCTTCCCGACATTGATGGCATAGAAATATGCTTCCCCCCTGAATTCGAAAGGGAAGTCTGCCTGAGACGCCTTTCCAGGGGCCTTTATGTATTTAGTACCTTTCTGAAATATTTGCATGAACATTTGGTTGCCGCCAGACACCATAGGTATTTTGGGGAACAAACGGAGAAGCTCGCCCAGACCATGAAGTCGTTGATGGATCATCCTGGCACTTTGATCTTCCCAGATGTAAATGTTGCAGAATCTCTGCAGGCGGTGCAAGCAGCACACACTAGTTTGACATCCACCGTTCTCAGGCACCTGATATTGAGAAAGTATGTTATATTCATGGATGCAACTGCAAGAGCGTATTTCTACGTTAAAAGAAGCTAGAGTTTATGGATAACGGTTAATCGTGTGCGCCGACAGCCGCTTATGAGAAATCAACTATTTGGATGGAGAAAATGACCCAGAATTCACCAAGTAAAATGATTTAGAATCCACACTGTAGCCCACATCCTTATCTCTGGTCCAGTGGGCCAACACTGACAGGTTTTGGAAGCACAACTTCCGTGAGGCTCCTCTTTAACACCAATCAAATTGTCAGTTAGAGACAGCCTCCCTGATGTATCTGCAGAGGCATAATTCTCATAAAAGTGAGGAGTTTGTGGAGAAATCCAAAAGGGCTCCTAAAACTAGATTTCCCCCACTTCAGAGAAAATAGTTTGTAGCTAAAGCACCTCCCCCATTGTTTTGAGTTATGAATTACTGTCTTTGGAAATAAATAAATAAAATAAAATAAAATAAATGTGCTTTAAAATAAATAAATAAATAAATAAATAAATAAAAGGGCTTCTCCCCCCCCTTCTTTGCTTCCCAACCCCCTGATAATCAGCTGACTGGTTGCTTCCAAAGTTCTTCCTAGGCTCCGATAAAACCTAGAGTGCCACAAGTTGTTCATCCCTGTCTTAGTGGAGAACATTATTCTGCTTTAACTTCTGTACTACTACGACGATTTATTACATATTTCGCAAGTGAGGGCAGATTTTAAATGTTTAACCTTCTGAAATTATTTCACTTGCATTCCAAATGCAAACGATCACTTCATGTGAAAGTTATAGGATTGATTGACTGATTGCATTTCTATGCCCAAAGTGGCTTGCAAACAATAAATGACGATAACATAATAAAACATGACAGAACATCACAAATACAGCAGAAATCATAGAGAGAGGCACTTAGCCTCAATTTTTTCTCCCATTAGATTTGCCAAGTCATTTATGCCGCTGGTCACCTGCATATCCTTTTACCTTCTAGGAGTAGAATGTTCACTATCCTTTACGAAGTCTAAGTGAGGTTCAGAATGCCCTGATCTGGACACAACCTGCACACATGTTGACTTTGCCCAGTGGTGCAGGGCCCAGGTAGTGGGGGCGGACGAAATCACATCTCTCCTGATGAGATTTTGTGGGATCTCATGGGATGACAATTATCCCGTGGGATATTGCAGGGCGATAGGAGGAGCCAAGACCTTAAAACACCTCACCCGTTTGCTCCTTGTGAGATGCTTATGTGAGCTGTCCAATGGGGCCCTGGGTGCTTGGTTTTCACCATTCCATGGCTCAACACAGGTTGTCTCTAGTGGAAGGGGTTCCACCCTTACCACCAACAATGGAGTGCCATCACAACAGCAAAGGCTGGTGCAATGAAGAACTGGATCTGCGCTCTGCTGCCATGCCAACCCTGCTTTCTTCCTGTAGTCAATAAAGATCTGACCTGATTTCTCCCAGCTCTAGTGCCTGTCTCAGTTATTTCACCACAGTCGCTGTGAATGACAGAATGTGTCTGCCTGGGCAAACAACAAGATATAGTAAACTTGCTATGCTTGAGCTATGAATGCAAACTACATATTATTTACTGGCTATTTATCTAACAGGATTTACATGCCACTCAGCCATCGGAACCTCCAAGCAGGTTACATAAAATATACATTAAATAAACCAGTGAAAAGAGATGCTAAAGACAAAACTTCAAAATATAAAATAAAGTCAGTTTCAAAAATAGGTGTGTGGGTGATTCCGTGGTGACCAGTGTAACATCTGTAAGCTTCTTTACATAATATTTTGTGTTGTTGCTAATACTATTTGAACACAAATTAACATTAAACTATTCATTTGTTTAGTGGAGGGGACGGGACTAGAGAGGGGGACTTAGGCTGAATCTTAAACTCATCAGCTTAGTCATGTGACCTGGAAACCCGCCATAGAAAACTATTTCTTTTGTTTTCCCGCTGCCAAGCAGCCCCACTGCTGAACCTAATTTGGATCTGGTGCAACTTTACTTCAGCTTAATTTACACTCGCTTGCTTTGGGCCTCAGATTGCTCTCCTGATATTACATACCGGTACGTACATAATTTTATTTGTATGCCGCTTTTCCACAGTTCAAGCCATGCTCAAGGCGGCTTACATCATGAAAAAATACAGAGCTACAACATAACAAAAGCAGCCATCAATAGTACAGTGGTACCATGGGTTAAGAACTTAATTCGTTCTGGAGGTCCATTCTTAACCTGAAACTGTTCTTAACCTGAGGTACCACTTTAGCTAATGGGGCCTCCCGCTGCCACCGCGTGATTTCTGTTCTCATCCTGAGGTAAAGTTCTTAACCCGAGGTACTATTTCTGGGTTAGCAGAGTCTGTAACCCAAAGTGTACATTTCATTGTACATTGGTGAAGGGGGACAATTCTCTGTTGTGAAATGCTTTTTAATGCTCTTCTTTAGCCTGTTTACAGAGCTGTGTATCCCTATATTCACATATATATATATATATTTGTGTATTACTGCTTCTACAAGCCTCTGTGAAGAAAAACAGTTCTTAATTGGCATAAGCAGGAAAAGAGGCCTCTCGCAGCGAAATCTGCCAAGTGTCTCAAGGTTGAGATAAGGCGAATGCACGCTGTCTGAAGGGAGACAGAGAACAATGCAACTTAAGTCTTATGAGTCAAAAATAGCCTGAACACTCAGTCTGCAAGACAAGAAAGGGGGGAGACTTTCTTCGCCGGAGTGTCTTTCCCAATATATTAAGCTTCATATTTTAGGTTAGCTTTATATTCAGTCCATTGAAGTTTGTTAGGGTATTTAAATTATGTTAGTATGTCCCTTTGCTATTATTGCTTTTATGTTCTTGTATGTTTTGTTCATACCCTCAATGGTCCCCAGAAGTTTCTTGCTAATTAACCGAAGTCATGCTTTCTTACTTTCTTGCTGATTGGTAAGCACAGGTGCAAATAAATAGACCTAGGCACTGAACCTTGAACAAAGGATAGTGGATCCTTGTGCTATAAGCCAGACACACATAAGATGATTTTTGTGTTGCCAACTTGTAGGAGGCTTGCCAGGAAACCCCCTTCACATTCTCAGACAGGAGGGTGGGCTCTGGGAGGCTGAAAGTTTCGATTTCCCAGAAAACAAGTGAATTCTTGTAAAACATGTGATCTAATTATGAATTAAGTTTCGAATTCCTATAGGCATGTATAAAAGAATGTGCACATCAGTTTCTAGGTATGCAGTTTGGCGAATTATCGCCCTGCGCCTTTTGCTTTGCATATGCAATCCAAAATAAACCTGTTGTATCCTGCATGGTGTTTGCCCCTTTGTGTTCATGATCCTGCACTCAAGAGCCCAGAAAGTTCCTACAGTGGTACCTCGGGTTAATAACTTAATTCGTTCCGGAGATCCGTTCTTAACCTCCCGCTGCCACTGCGCGATTTCTGTTCTCATCCTGAGGTAAAGTTCTTAACCTGAGGTACTATTTCCGGGTTAGCAGAGTCTGTAACCTGAGTGTACATTTCATTGTACAATGGTACCTCAGGTTAAGAACTTAATTCGTTCTGGAGGTCCATTCTTATCCTGAAACTGTTCTTAACCTGAGGTACCACTTTAGCTAATGGGGCCTCCCGCTGCTGCTGCGTGATTTCTGTTCTCATCCTGAGGTAAAGTTCTTAACCTGAGGTACTATTTCTGGGTTAGCGGAGTCTGTAACCCAAAGTGTTTGTAACCTGAAGTGTCTGTGACCCGAGATACCGCTGTAAATACAAAAATACAAAACCAAAATGAACCATTTCCACATAAATCACAGCAAATGCTACAAAAAACAAAAACAACAACCCAGCAGCAACAAGAGCAACAACTCCCTTCCCAACATCATCTCAGCAGCCTCAGGCCCTGCCCTCTCAGATCAGGTGTTAAAAGGCTAGAGCTTCCCGAAATGCTCAGTTCTCATTTCCAGTAGAAGAGCCAGTCTGCCCAGGCCAAGTACCTTAAGATCAGGGTCAGCATCATGGATCAGCATGGCTGATCTTATTGACATCCAACACCCTTTTAGAATGTGGTTCTTTTGGGTTTTGTTTTGTTTTTGTGTTTTTTTGTTAGGTTATTTGTTTTTGGTTTGATTTTATATGTTGTGGTCTTGTTTGTGAAGCGCCCTGAGACCTCCAGGTATAGGGTGGTTTATAAATTGAATAAATAATAATAAAAACAATCTGCTGAGGGCTCTCACCCAAGCCACACACTGACCAGATCCCCCAGACCTTCTATTCCAGGGGTCAGCAACCTTCTTCAGCCGTGGGCTGGTCCACCGTCCATCAGACCATGTGGTGGGCCTGACTATATTTTGAAAAAATAAAAATAAAATAATGAACGAATTCCCTTGCCCCACAAATAACCCAGAGATGCATTTTAAATCAAAGGGCACATTCTACTCATATAAAAACATGCTGATTCCCAGACTGTCTGCGGGCCGGACTGAGAAGGCAATTGGGCTGCATCCAGCCCATGGGCCTTAGGTTGCCTACCCCTGTTTTATTCCTATTTCACCATTGCAACCTACTAGTTTGTTGCCTTTCATTCAGGTCCTGACAATGGTGAAGCAATAGACAAAAAGTATTGGTAGTAGCCACTGCCTGCTTGTTCATTGGCTTGCTGCCTTTAAAATCCAATATGCCAGAGTGTTTTTCCCCCAGGTCAAGCTGTGATAATCAGGTTTAATACTTTTACCAGCTTCAAGGCTTTCTATTGTGATTTTGTGGCAGTGGCCCAAAGGGCCATGAAAATGTGATAATGTGAACCCCTATAAATCATTGAATATGCTTCTAATAGAGAATTATGGTAACCTGCTGCTTTAAGAAACAGATGATTTTGGCAAGATGCCGTCTCATACCGATAGAAGAACAAGCAAATATTCAATAATAAAGACGCATTCATAAGCTAGAACCTAAGTGAATACATGGAAATGGCTACACATAACACTGGTTCCCATGCATTGCACACTAACAGAATGTAGCAATATCTGAGAATCAAGGTTTAGTTAGCAATGCTTATTGTGCATGCGTGTTAGATTAGGTAATGTACATGCATAGTACTAAACTAAAATGAGGTAATGAAATATGATTGGTTAAATTGAAATCCTTTGTCTGAAATGCTATAAATACCTATGCCCAGACCTTTGGGCGGGGTTGCAGGCTTGCGAAAACGATTCGACTGTAACCCTTATTGCTTTGCAATAAAGAAAACAAAATGGACTCCAAACTCCTCAAGTTTTATTGGCGTAGTTCAGAAGAAGGGCCTTTTGCCCAATGCAACAATTTGAAACACAATGTGCAGAAGCATAAATGTTAGACTCCTGAAGCACAAGGAATTTAGTAACCTTTTAGTAGTTTTCAGGGAGGAAGATACAATGGTCACAAAAAGAAGTTTAAATGGCACACATTACAGCACATTCGTGCTTTTTAAGATTCACTGTTGTGGTGTCAAATTGGTCACAAGAATCACATATCCTTAACAATAAGAACCTCAAAGAAGGGAATTAAGTTAAAACATGCAGGTTTTTATTTTCGTTTCTTGAGACATAGCGGGTTGGGACTATACTTGGAGCAACTGTATTATTTAGGGAAGACTGCATTCCTTCACCGCTCTCTGTCATAGCTGTCAACTTTTCCCTTTTCTTGCGAGGAATCCTATTCGGAATAAGGGAATTTCCCTTAAGAAAGGGGGGAAAGTTGACAGCTATGCTCTCTGTGGATTATTGAATAAATTGCTTGGTAAGAACTGTTATCGTTTCTCTGTTTCTTGACTGCCACCATGGGAGGGATCTGATTCCCCAAAGCCTGACATTACTGGACAGGGACAGCCTGACCACTGTATTCCATGTATGTACTGGTAACATAAAAACTGCAATACCACCGTGTGGTCTATGTGGGGCTGTCCTTGGGCCTGGCTTGGAAACTCCATCAGTGCCAGACTGCTAATGGAGGTGTCTGACCAAGAACATAGGATACCATTGTTAAAACATCTGCACTGGCTTCCCATCTACTACCTAGTCAAATTCAAGGTCCTTGAATAATGTTGGTCTGATCCATGAGGTCATCGTCAGCAGGGTCATTACTCCTTCTCCAAGTTTCTGTCATCACCACCAGACCCTCCACGTGCCCCTATTTTCCTGGATTTACAGAAGCCGTCCTGGTTTCTGATTTGATCCCAGAATGTCCCGCTTTTCCTTAGGATGTCCCTATTTTCATCGGAGGAATGTTGGTGGGTATGGAATAGGATATCCCTATTTTTAGCAGAGGCATGTCCCTCTTTCATCAAAGAAAGGTTGGAGGGTATGCACTCTGGTGTTGTGGAACACTCTGCCAATAGAGAGCCTGCAGATTTATATGTATACCCCGCCCATCTGGCTGGGTTTCCCCAGCCACTCTGGCAGGCTCCCAACAGAATATTAACATCAAGCATTAAAAACTTCCCTAATCAGGGCTGCATTCAGATGTCTTCTAAAAGTCAGATAGCCATTTATTTCCTTGACATCTGATGGGAGTGAGTTCTACAGGGCAGGAGCCACCACCAAGAAAGCCCTCTGCCTGGTTCCCTGTAGCTTGGCTTCTCGCAGTGAGGGAACTGCCAGAAGGCCCTCGGAGCTGGACCTCAGTGTCCGGGCTGAAGAATGGGGGTGGAGACGTTCCTTCAGGTATACAGGGCCAATAGAAGTTGTGCCAGGGAAAGTGGGAAGTGAGGAATCAAACGTTTGGAACTGGAGTAGGCGATACGATAACTAAAGTAAGTTCTGTGAAGGCCTCCAAAACGTAGGCTGCAAAGAATATGAGAAGGAACATGCGTCGGCCCTTGTGCCCTTAGCTCTGATCTGTTGGAAACAGAAATAGTCACTGATCAAAGTTAAGGACACAAGGATCAACGCTCCTTCGGATGTTCCTTACGGCCTCCACCTTGGAGGCCTTTACAGAACTTTCTTGATAAGAAGAGGAAAGATAAAATAAAATAAAAAACTATTAAAGATGATCCCCAAAAAAACCTCCCTTAAGAGAATGAAGTCTTGTCTTAAGACAGTCTTTAAAATAATCTCCCCCCCCCAAATGTTTTAAATAATTCCAGTAAGGTGCTACTGGAAATATTTTATTAAAAAATGGGGGGGGGGGGTCTTTTAAGACTGTTTTAAGACAAAAAAAAGACTTCATTCTCTTAAGGGAGTTCTTTTTGGATCCTCCTTTAATAAATAAATCTTTCATCTTATTTATTATGACTACGACAGACCAACATGGCTACCTACCTGAATCCAGAACTTTCTTGAGTTATTGTATCACCTACTTCAGTTCCCAACATTTAACCCCACACGTCCCACTTTCCCTGCAATGACCTCTATTTTGGTCAGTCATAAAGTTCCATTTTTAAAAGCTGCTCTGGGGAGGGGGACAGTTGGTGAAAGTGCTAGAACCTTGCAAATATGTTTACTGTAAGATTTCATATCTGCCCTTCCAGGGGTGCCAACCTGCATAAAATGTGGGGGGGGGAGTAAGCCCCACCAGACACAATTGATCACAAGACACAATGCACACACACCATTTGAATGGCAATGCCCATCAGCTTGGAGGGCGTTCTACTTTTAATGTTCATCATGCGTTATTAAAATGTGACACCAGGGGGGGGGCTACAGGATGGGGGGGGAGAAATGCTTTATTTTACAAGTATGCCCTATGGCATTTTAGAATGGTATATCTAATATTCTAGTAATGTTAAACAGGTCAGTGTATATCCGGACTATGATTCTATGTGTTGATAAAATCTGATTTGCCAATATTTTGCCTCATGAGACTTCATTGTGGCTGAGGGGCAAAGATTTGAAATGGTTGGCACCCGCCTGTCTCAGAAGACAATGGAGGAGTATGCCATTGGGTGAGAAGTCAAACTGTTGGTAGGTTACAGTGTAGAGACCAATACGGGAGTGCTGATAAATCGGGTTCTACCATGAGTAAGAGCACGTGTTGCGATCGGGACCTGGCAAGACATATCCCTTCCTGTGGGGGTTGGGCTGGTAGCCGGCCTTAGCAGCTATAGGGCAGAGAGGAGTTACTGGGCAAAGTAAATGTTGCAACTTGTGATGGACAGCTTAGCGTCCTATATATTCCTCTGCACGCAGGGTGATCCTTCTCTTGGCTTCGGCTTCTGATCACCCATCCCCCCCCTCTTTTTCTTAGCCCTCTGTGCTTGACCTTGCAACTGCCTGTCATGGGGTCGTCTGCTTTGGGGCAGAGGCCCAGTAGGAATTTGTCCATCTGGCTGATTGGCTGTTGCCATTTGGTTTTGCCTACTGCAGTAGCAACTTGTCACAACTTGTAAGATTGGCGGTTAGGCATTGGTTCCTGTGTGGATTGCTGGTTTGGGCGGTACCCATCCAGAATCATGATGATACTGGGAATTCCGTTAAAGGAATCCGGCGACTCTTATGCTTTGTCCGAAGCCCCCGGTAGGGGTTAGGGCCGTGGCTGAGTCCCCGGGACCATGGGGAGAGGGTAGCGTGTATACCCCCTGCTCCTTAACTCTCCTCAACGGCATTCTCCCAATCGCTGGTTCTAGGCCAGCCTCTGTCCCAGTAGGACAGCAGTCTGAACCAATGCCTACGCAACCACTCACCGAATTTGTATTTAAATAAAGTTGTGGCCTAAATTATTGCCAAAAACCCAAACAAAAATTATGTCTCCTGTGTCAAGTCATTGGGGAGGTGGCTTGAGGTCCTCGATACGCAATTTAAGTCAACATGGACTATCAGGGTTCCTATTTGTAAATCAAGGTTTATCAGGTCTGTGGGAGGTAGCATGCACAAACATTTATGATGATTCTCAAGGGAAAAGTCAAAAGGGTACAGGAATGGAATGTTCCTGAAATGATTATAGTTGGACATAGTTAAAAGAAAAGTGGTGGGTGTGCATTAAATGAATGACTAGCAGACTAGCATATAAAAAGGAAACCCAACAGAGCCTTCCAGATTCCTCTTGATGAACAGCTATAGACACCTATGACAACCAGTTGAGACATCTTTCTCTTTGGGATTGTGAGTATGCTCTCCAATAGGGCAACTGATGGAAGGGAAATGATCCATGCATGGGGTGGAGGAAACAAATAAAAAGAGGTTGTTGCTGGTGGTGATGTTTTGCATTGGAAGGGACTACGGGGGTCATTTTGCCTGATAATGATATTATTATTATTATTATTATTATTATTATTATTATTATTATTAATACCCCACCCATCTGGCTGGGTTTCCCCCAGTCATTCTGGGTGGCTTTCAGCAAAATATTAAAATACAATAATTCATCGAATATTAAAAGCTTCTCTAAACAGGGCTGCCTTCAGATGTCTTCTAAACATCAGATAGTTGTTTATCTGTTTGACATCTGATGGGATGGCGTTCCACAGGGCAGGTGCCACCACCAAGAAGGCCCTCTGCCTGGTTCCCTGTAACCTCACTTCTTGCAGTGAGGGAACCACCAGAAGACCCTTGGTGCTGGACCTCAGTGTCTGGGCAGAACGATGGGGTGAAGATGCTCCTTCGGGTATACTGGGCTGAGGCCGTTTAGGGCTTTAAAGGTCAGCACCAACACTTTGATGTGTGCTCGTAAACGTACTGGGAGCCAATGTAGGAATCTTGCAATGCAGGAATCTTAACTAAGACATTCATGACATATGGCCGTCCAACCTCTGCTTAAAGCCTACAATGAAGGAGAGTCGTCCACCTTCCAAGGGAGTCCATTCCACTGCTTGCTGCATTCATCAATGGTCATTACTTCATTCTGGCAAATGATATCGGGAAAAGTGAAGTGGAGCAGCAACTCCTACTTTCCAGAGCAGGAAAAGCAGGACGTTCTGGGATCAAATCAGAAACCGGGATGGTTTCTGTAAATCCAGGATTGTCCCTGGAAAACAGGGACACGGGTGGTCTGGTATCCCCAACCCCATGACTCCCTTTGGCTGACACAAGCTTTGATGGTGTTTCTGTCACCAGAAAAACATCTGCAAAAAACCCAAACAAAACAAAAACAATCTCTGGCTAATATATTAAATTTATGTTGGAAGGGTTTTAGTCCATTGTGGCTGGTGTCCAATTGTGGTGGTAGGGTGGAAGTCAAGGAAGTAGGTGGAGCCAGAACCAACAACAGGCAGAACCACCTCTTGATCTGATGGCAGGTGAAGGCTGGCTGAGGGTAGACTGAGATTGGTGAGACAGTGCCCCAATTGTCCTAATGGACCGACCTCCACTGGTTATAGTTAGAATAATAGAATCAGGGACACAAGTGTCATATAGTCCAACCCTCTGCAATGCAGGAATCTCAGCTAATGCATCCATGACAGGTGGCCATCCAACCTCTGTTTAAAAACCTCCAAGGAAGGAGAGTCCACAACCCCCTTGAGGGATACCGTTTCACTGTTGAACAGCTCTTACCCTCAGAAAGTTTTTCCATATGTATAGTCAGAATCTTCCTTCTTGTAATTTGAAGCCATTGATTCAATTCCTACCCTCTGGAACAAAAGAAAACAAACTTGCTCCATCTTCCATGTGACAGCCCTTAAGATATTTGAAGATGGCTATCATATCTCCTTTTCTTCCAAACTAAACATAACAATCTCCTGCAAGCACTCCTCACAAGGTTTAGTTTCCAGACCCTTGATTATCTTGGTTGCCCTCCTCTGCACACGTTCCAGCTTGTCAACATCCTTCTTAAATTGTGGTGCCCAGAATTGGACAGATTATTCCAGGTGTGGCCTGACCAAGGCAGAATAGAGTAGTACTATTACTTTCCTTGATCTGGACACACTAGACTTCTGTTGATGCAGTCTAGAATTGTTCTTGTTGTTGTTTAGTCGTTTAGTCGTGTCCGACTCTTCGTGACCCCATGGACCAGAGCACACCAGGCACTCCTGTCTTCCACTGCCTCCCGCAGTTTGGTCAGACTCATGTTGGTAGCTTCAAGAACACTGTCCAACCATCTTGTCTAACATCGCCCTTTTTTTTTGCTGCTGCTGTTGACTCCTGTTAAGCTTGTGGGTCTACTAGGACCCCTAGATCTTTTTCACATGTACTGCTAGTAAGTCTTTATTCACTGCTGTATTTTTATCCACGTTGCTTGTGTCAGGTGCTGTTGAGGAGTGTATGCAGAAATCCTTGCCGTAAGGAGTTCCCACGTCCAGGCAATCATCACCTCAAGATACGACGTGTACAGAGAAGGAAGAGGAAAGCCAAACAGGAAGGCAATGGATGTCCGTTTTGGATTCCACCTTTACACTTTTGCCTCATTCTTCATCACTGCAGGGGTTTGGCCTGTTGATAGTACAGCTTTCCCGAGTGAATTAGGTGAAATACCCCAAAGTATGAACTTGGCTTTTTGGCTCAAGAGAAGGGTTAACAGTCTGAATGAAGAAATATGTAAGAAGCTAGACACATGTCAAATGGGTTGGGAGGAAATTCCTATCGGTGTACCAGAAATGACTCAGGAAGCGAAATGCTTCCCTCCTGCATTCGAAAAGGAAATATGCCTGGGGGTCCTTTCACGTGGGCTTTTCGTATATAGCACATTTCTGAAATATTTAAAAGAAACTTTATTTGCCAGTGAACCACACGAATACAATTATTATTGGAAACCAACAGAGATCCTAGCAAGCAACATGAAGTCAATGATGAAAAATCCTGAGACTGTCGAGTTTGTGGCTCCAGACTTGGAGAAATTGCTAGCAGAGCAAAACACTACACTTGTCAGGCACGTCGTATTTAAAAGGTATACGTTGTTTCTAGATGCAACTGTAAGGGCATTTATCTACATTAAAAGACCCTAGACTCCTGACACAGTGCTCTGAATGCCACTTACAAGAAGAAAATGATAGAGAATTCACACTGTCACAGACAAGGGCAGGGTTGGGCTGGATTTCTTTTCTTTTTTTCCTTTTACTGCTTTTTTCCTTTTACTATTATTTTCTCACAACACAGTAAGATTACAACTACAAAAGAAAAAGAAACAAAGCATCGAAACAGAAAAGGGGAAGAAAGGTACAATACAAATAAAGAGAAGGAAAAGAGAAAGAGGAAAGAGGAAGAGGGAAAAAACATTAACAAAAGATAAGAAAGAAGAACTTCCAATCTTCCATCTGTCAGTTACATAAAAAAAGGAAAATCTGATTATTTAAAACCTTCAGTTCATGCAGACATACATCTTTTCCACTTTCTGTTAAACAATATTCCTTTTAAGTCAAGGTGCATCAGAATCATTCGTTTCTTTTTCAAAAAAACGTCCCAGATAGGTTCCCTAGTAGTTATTATTGTTAATAAATGTTATCCATATTGTTTCTTTTCATTTTACCTCTGTTAATTCCTACCACCGTTACTCCATATTGAATAATGCTAAATTCTTCTGCCCTTGTCCACATTAAAGTCTCTCCATTAAGATCACAAACTGAGTCGGTATTCCATTTCTGTTCCTTGTTGTATATCCACTAGTTGGTGTCCAATTTCTCATAGGAGTGGGGGCTGGACCTGGCCAGCTCACTAAATCCTTATCTCAGACTCCCTCCTAAAAGTGGAGAGTTCATGAAGAAACCCTTAAGAGCACCCAAAACTAGAACATTTACCCCCCCCCCATACACACACTTCACAGGATTCTGTTTGCCTTTACAGTTCTTGCCCCAGTGCTTTGAGTTGCAAACTCCTGCCTTCAGAAAGAAAAAGATGCCTGGATAGCTCAGTTGGTTACAGCATGGTGCTGATAATGCCGAAGTTGCATAGAACCATAGAATCCATGGAGTTGGAAGAGACCACAAGGGCCATCCAGTCCAAGCCCCTGCCAAGCAGGAAACACCATCAAAGCATTCCTGACAGATAGCTGTCAAGCCTCTGCTTAAAGACCTCCAAAGAAGGAGACTCCACCACACTCCTTGGCAGCAAATTCCACTGTCAAACAGCTCTTACTGTCAGGAAGTTCTTCCTAATGTTTAGGTGGAATCTTCTTTCTTGTAGTTTGAATCCATTGCCCCGTGTCTGCTTCTCTGGAGCAGCAGAAAACAACCTTTCTCCCTCCTCTACATTACATCCTTTTATATATTTGAACATGGCTATCCTATCACCCCTTAACCTTCTCTTCTCCAGGAAGGTTCGATCCTTGTATGGGACAGCTGCCTATTCCTGCACTGCTGGGGGTTGGACCAGATAATCCTCAGAGTCCCTCCCAATTCTACAATTCTATGACAAGCAGCTGATTGGTTGCTTGCAAAGCACCTCACACAACGCTTCTGAGGTTCCAACAAAATCCGAATTGCCCCCAGGTTGACCATCCTTGCCTTAACTTAGTGGAATGCATTATCCTGCTTTAACGTATGCGCTATGAAGATTTATTACAAATTTTCCAAGTTAGACCAGATTTGAAATGTTCAGTCTTCTGAAATTCTTTCACTTGGCTCCTCAATGTTGTGAACTGCCCTGTGTTGATGCTGACCTTTTAAAACCCTAAACGGTTTCAGCCCAGTATACCTGAAGGAGTGTCTCCACCCCCATCGTTCAGCCCAGACACTGAGGTCCAGCGCTGAGGGCCTTCTGGTGGTTCCCTCATTGCGAGAAGCGAAGTTACAGGGAACCAGGCAGAGGGCCTTCTTGATAGTGGCACCCTCCCATCAGATGTCAAGGAAATAATAAAAAAAAAACTATCTGACTTTTAGAAGACATCTGAAGGCAGCCCCGTTCAGGAAAGTTTTTAATGTTTGACGTTTTATTGTGTTTTTAATGTTCTGTTGGGAGCTGCCCAGAGTGGCTGGGGAAACCCAGCCAAATGGGTGGGGTATAAATTATTATTATTATTATTATTATTATTATTATTATTATTATTATTGGAATAACTTCATCTGAAAAGGAAAGGCACTCAGCATGACTTGTTCCCCATTAGACTTGTCCAGTCTTCTATGCTCCTTCCTTTTTATCACCTGTACATCCTTTGACCCCATAGGAGTAGAAATGAGGTTATCCTTGACTAAGAGGAAGTTAGCTTTGGGGCTCAACGAATAAAAAAATATCTCTACATCATTAACTTAATAAAATATTTATTTCTTTGGCTCACATGTTTGTGCTACCTGTCAGCAACAGTAGTGGAGTGTGGGATGCCTTTCTCCCTGAGTTCACCTTATGGCTCATTGGCAGGTATTTTCAAGCACCTGGTCCATTGTCCAGTGCCCACCTTATTTTGCCTTTAGGGAAGACTTGGTATTATGTGGTCTTTGCAACCAAATACAAGGCCTCCTGTTATTGGTGGTTCCTGGTTGCAGCTAAAATAGTTCTGGGTGGTTTCATACAGGTCAAGAAAGAAGCAGCTCTTACCCAGTGTCAATAGAAAATTTAAGTAGCTATTTTTGGGGGAAAGGGGCCATTTGGATGAGTAGTGAAGGCTACAGAAATCAGGAAATCTGCCAGAGTGTATCCTGAGCTGGAATCAGGCCTGTTTGTATTTACACTCTGTAAATACGGCAAAGGCAGGGGACAGCGGCATCCATGGCTCTGAGCAACCAAGACTCATTTCAGATAGCCCGCTCAATACATTGGGGAAGCCAGCCCACCCAATTGCTGTGACAAATTTCTTAACCATCCTTATCACCCCACGTCCTGCCAAAGTGAGAGGAAAGGGTTTTCAGATTGCCCCAAACTGTTTGGAGATGAGAAGATGCACAACATAATGATCTGGTTCTCCCACCCCCAAGGCATACATAATGGAGAGCAAAGGAGGAGGGTGTTGAATGGCAACGACATGGCAGGTGAAAGTATAGCCATCAAGTATTATATACTTGGTTCCTTAGGCGATTCATTTCCTTCACAGCCTCCCCACTTCACCTTTTAGTGAGATGGGTGTTTCATTGCAATGGAAGTATTGTAACTGAGCACATCACCAAAGGCAGCCATTTTGTGCATGCCTGCTCCTGCAGCGGCCATTTTGTGACTATTTCTGTTTGCGACAGAGCAAAGTTAAGGATGCAAGGATTCATGTTCCTTCTTATGTTCCTTACAGCCTACACCTTGCAGGCCCTTGCAGAACCTTCTTAACCTTCATCTGCTACACCGGTTCCCAACATTTGACCCCACGGTTCCCACTTTCCATGGCATGTCCTCTGTTTTGCAAGTGGTGGTGAGGGTGTTTCTGTTCTAAATATAGGCAGAAAGCTGGAATGGTGTAAATAACCTTTTGTCACAACAATCTGCTAATGATATTGGTGAAATAAAACCCACATCAATATTTGTTATGTCCCTGTCATCTGCTTCTGATGCCTCACTCTGTGAAAAAGAAAGCACATTTTCCTTCAATGAATGAATGAATGAATGAATGAATGAATCTTTACAGTCTCTGACAGTCAAATAAAATTCTGCCATGGGCTGTCAGCAGACCTTCTCTATTAGTTAATACCAGTCTTTCCCCATTAATTAATACCTGCCATTTCTTCTTTGTAATATGGGTTCCCGTCCCCTTCTTGCCATGTAAGTGATAAAAAGAACGCATTCATTTGGGTAGGTAATTTTTTGGAAATATTTATGGGTAGATGTTGGAGGACACACACCCATTCCCACCACCCTTCTGAGTAATACCCCTCTCTCACTATATATAAGGGTCTGGTGACTTCTGTTTCAGTGTATCTGAAGAAGTGTGCATGCATGCACACAAAAGCTCATACCAAGAACAAACTTAGTTGGTCTCTAAGGTGCTACTGGAAGGAATTTTTGGTGTGTTTTTTGTTTTTTGTTTTGACTATGGCAGACCAACACGGCTACCTACCTGTAACACAACAGCAAGACATCACATTCATTTAAAAGCTGTTTCTTCTCATGCGTTTATTCACTTAAAACATTTCATACCTACGTTTCAATGATTGGCTTACTTTTAAAGAAAAAATGATAGCTAAAAGCTGTGGGGCCTGATCTATGCACACCCTTTGGCCACCCTGATCATATGCCCTAGTTGGTCACATCATTTGCTGCATGTAGATTGGTTAGGCCTCCATGTACGTATACACGTTTCGAACGTTCTCCAGCAACATAATGTAACCTTGGAGTATGAGGTGCTTGATAACTACAGTTCTGGAGTCAGTGTAGCTCGCTAGCACTTGAGAATAAGAGTCCTTCATCTGTTCATCCTGATAGGTGACAGCCCCAGGGTCTTCCATCAGGGACTTCAGCGTATTTGCCAGGTGCTTTGCTGTTATCCACATGTATGTAGGTGGCCGCTCAGAGACTAGAGTTTTTTCTATATATTTCAGAAATACCTCCATGTGAAAGAGGCCACTTGCAAGAGCTCTCAGGCAGGTTTCCTTGTCGAATCCATGTTCAGGATGGCATTGGTCTGCTGCGGTGATCTCGGGAATGCTGAAGGGGAAATTAGGATGATCATCTCCCTGGCCTTCACATTCACCAGGTTTCTCACATAGTTCTTGATCCCACTGAGTAGCCACATGTTTGAGCCAAGTAGCCAAGTTCATGGCTTGGGGCTTGTCGGGCTGACCAACAGACAAAGTTGCAAGGAGCAGCATAAGGATGGCGGCAATGCAAAGAACGCGTCCAAGTACAATACGCATTTCCTCCCTCTCTCGCTCTTTCTCTCTCTGCTTTGTTGCTTGTGGGGGATGACAGACTGAATCCTGGGATTCCCTTATGGGAGACAACAGCAGCAAATAAACAGCAGAACAAAACCTGCAAGTGTAGTGGGGACATTTAAAAAAGGCCCTTGCTCAGCGCCATAAACAACATCAAAGTTTCCGCCAAGCTAGTGTCCCAAAAAAGCCATTTGCCCAGGCAAGCGCATTATGTGACCCACGAGAGCAGCAAAATTAACTGGACTGTACAAGGGTGATGGAATAAAATCAGGCCAAGTATTTCCTGACAGCAGCAGGCAGGGCAAAGGTTGGCGTGGTCCCAGGATCAGTTCATCATTCCACAATGGAATGATCCGCGGGTTTGGACCCCTCCAAACCAGAATGATGGGAGTCGGTCAGTGTTGAACCTATATCAGCTAACAAGGGTACACAATGCTAGTAGGCTGATGGGCCTCCCCTACAAAACTGCCCAGGCTACCTACAAACAAACGCAATCGCCTGGATGTGAGAACTCCTTACGGCAAGTTTTTCTGCATACACTCCTCAACAGCACCTGACACAAACAACATGGATAAAAATACAGCAGTGAACAAAGATTTACTAGCAGTGCATGTGAAAAAGATCTAGGGGTCCTAGTAGACCCACAAGCTTAATAGGAGTCAACGGTAGCAGCAAAAAAGGCCAATGCTATTCTAGGCTGCGTCAACAAAAGTCTAGTGTGTCCAGATCAAGGAAAGTAATAAGTTCTACTCTATTCTGCCTTGGTCAGACCTTACCAGGAATACTCTGTCCAGTTCTGGGCACCACAATTTAAGAAGGATGTTGACAAGCTGGAACGTGTGCAGAGGAGGGCAACCAAGATAACCAAGGGTCTTGAAACTAAGCCTTATGAGGAGTGCTTGCAGGAGATGGGTATGTTTAGCCTGGAAGAGAGGAGAGTGAGAGGAGATATGATAGCCACCTTCAAATATCTTAAGGGTTGTCACATAGATGAGGGAGCATCCTTGTTTTCTCCTGTTCTTGAGGGTAGGACTCAAACCAATGGCTTCAGGTTCGAATCATAGAATCATAGAGTTGTAAGAGACCACAAGGGCCATCCAGTCCAACCCCCTGCCAAGCAGGAAAAACCATCAAAGCATTCCTGACAGATGGCTGTCAAGCCTCTGCTTAAAGACCTCCAAAGAAGGAGACTCCACCACACTCCTTGGAAGCAAATTCCACTGTCGAACAGCTCTCACTGCCAGGAAGTTCTTCCTAATGTTTAGGAGGAATCTTCCTTCTTGTAGTTTGAATCCATTGCCCCGTGTCCGCTTCTCTGCAGCAGCAGAAAACAACCTTTCACCCTCCTCTATATGACATCCTTTGATATATTTGAACATGGCTATCATATCACCCCTTAACCTTCTCTTCTCCAGGCTAAACATACCCAGCTCCCTAAGCCGTTCCTCCTAAGGCATCGTTTCCAGGCCTTTGACCATTTTGGTTGCCCTCCTCTGGACACATTCCAGCTTGTCAGTATCCTTCTTGAACTGTGGTGCCCAGAACTGGACAAGTTACATGAAAGGAGTTACAAGAAACTGGACAAGTTACAAGAAAGGAGATCCTGACTCAATATCAGGAAGAGCTTTCTGACAGTAAGAGCCATTCGGCAGTGGAGCAGACTCCCACAAGATATGATGAACTCTCCTTTTTTAACAGGGGCTGAGTCTGTCATGGATTCTTTAGCTGAGATTCCTGCATTGCAGGGGGTTGTACTAAATGTGGTGCAACTTCAGAGAGCATACTCACAATCCCCAAATGAAAGATTAGGATGTTTCAGATGGTCAAAGTCAGTGTCTGCAGATGTCTACCAAAATGGTCCCTCGAAGCTTCTGCTGCATCTTCTTGGGTTTCCTTTTTATGTGCTTCATCATTCATTGGATTGTAATGTTCCACCACAAACACACCATTTTTCTTTTAACTGAATCCAGCTATAATTATTTCAGGAACACCCCAATCCTATGTCTTCCTGATTTAGCACACTTCATATATTTTGTAAGTGTTCCCTCCTCCAAACACCACGGATCATGATGTACAAATAGGAGCCATGCTGAAACCGTCTTGCCTCGGTGAGCAACCTGACTAATAGGGTTATATTTATCAATGCACCAAAGAGAACACCTGCAATCCATATCAACCAAATTCAGAAAGGACAGGTTGGAGACGGTTTTGTCAAACTCTAGTAGGGAAGCCTTCCCCTCAGTACCTCTAGACATGTTAACAGCTGTAGCCTGTGACCCCCCCAGCAAAGGATTTGGAGAAAATTTCTAAGCCCTTGCTAAGTGATCCTTGGGTATGTGACCTCAACAGACACCTAGACTCCATTGTTCAGTGAACAGTGTGTGTCAGGTCTAAAGGGAGCCCCTCCCAGAGATGGAAGGAAGAGACAACCCCGACCAGAGAAGAATGGCAAACCAAGTTGGTGGACTATGCCAAAACAGCAAAATTAACTGAGAAGCTCAGGAACCAAGAAGACAAGAACTTAAAAAAGAGAATGGGAAATGTTTATAATTTATATACAAGATTATTGTAAACCGGTTAAAACATTGGCAGGATTTTAAACACACTTGTAATGTAACAGAATGTACAGATGATTTAGAAAGATAAAAAATGGGAGAAGTATTGATATGCAATGGAAGATAGGATCAATAGGACCCATGGAAGGGATGGGGGGGGGGAAATCTGGAGATTCAGAGTAATCTCGATATTTGGGTTCAGAATTGGTTTTGTTGTATGTTTATATTCTTGAAAATCAAATAAAAAATATTTCAAAATAAAATAAAATAAAGGGAGCCCCTTTCTAGGACCCGCCTTGCAGAAGGCAATGGTTAGTTCCTAAACTGTGCCCTTAACCACAGTTCATGTTCCTAATGCTTATATTCCTAACTTCCTCAGCTACCCTAACTAAATGCTGCTAGAGGTGATTACCTCCAGCTTGTTCGGCTCATTCCACCGGGGGGGGGGGGGGGGGTGTCAATGTTTTATTTATTCATTTGCTCAATTTATACCCTGCCTTCTCTCCAAAAGGAACCCAGGGCTCTCTGCAGATCTTCCAAACATATTTCACATCGCTGAACAGGAAGGGGAAAATTAATGAGCCCTAAATAAAAGGGGGGGGGAGTCATGTTCTGAACCTGCCATGGGGTATGTAAGCCCACCCCAGTATTAGAAGGACCTTGTTATCCATTGTGTTCACATCACACCTTGTCCTCACTACCTATATGGAGTCACCCAAGGAACAAGTTAGGAGCCCATCTTTGGAGGAAATCTTTGATCACTCTGAGAACAAATCTGGTCTTGTCCACTGAACAAAGTCATTTCCCCACAAATGAATGACAAAAACAGTTGGGTAAATAGGAGATTCATTGAAGGTAATCTCTCAGTTGGTTTCTCACATCACACATCTGCTTCAGGCTGTCGGCTGTACCCATATCTATTAAGGTCAGCATGCTGTGCATTCTAATATAGACCAACCTTTCTCAACCTTCCTTGGGCCCACAGATGTTGTTGGTCTATACCTCCCATTATCCCTAACCACTGGTCCTGCTAGCTAGGGATGATGGCCAACATCAGGGGACCCAAGGTTGAGAAAGGCTGGTCCGGATGCTACACCTTGTTCCATATTTTTGGCAGAGATCATTGGTGTGGGTTTTGGTGTATAAAGTTTCCAATTTTGTACAACCTCTTTGGAAGAGAAGAATCCTGCCAAACGTCAGACGCATATTTCTGCAAGGACCGACTTAACTTTTGGGGTGATTAAAAAAAGGTTTCTTTAAATATCCCCTTCTGTGAGAAACTTTTAAGGAAACACCAGACGCAGGTAAGGTGTCACCGCCTCTTCAATTTGCCTTTAGTGAAGTGGGTGTCTTGTTGCAGGACCAATTTTTATTACTGAACACATCACCAAGGGCAGCCATTTTGTGAATGTCTGTGCTTCCCACAGCAATGGTTCTCTAAATCGCCATGCTCCTACACTGGCCATTTTGTGACTATTTCTGTTTTTGACAGAGCAAAGTTAAGGACACAAGGAGCAATGTTCCTTCTTACATTCCTTACAGCCTGCACCTTGGAGGCCCTTTCAGAACCCGCATAATTGCCTTATCGCCTACACCAACATTTGATCGCAAGCTCCCCACTTTCCTTGAGGATCTGTTTCCTCTGTTTTGATCAGGCACAAAGTTTTGAAAGCTGCACTTTTGGAGGACTTGCTAGGAATTCCTGTTCTGAATATAGATTGAAAGCCGAGATCTTGTAAGTATGCTTCACTGTGGTTGTTCTAGCCCACCTTTTTTCATTACAATCAACTGATGATGTCAGTGAAATGAAACACATTATTTGCTATGTGTCCGCCATCTGCTTCTATTGCTTCACTCCATGACATGAGCAAGTATTTTTAAATTCAAAAAAAGTCCTTCCTGACTCTGAGGACAGTTAAATCTAATTATTTGGAAACTCTTCTTGTTGTTGTTGTTTTGAGGTTTTGCAAAAAAAAAAAAAAAAAAAAAAAAAAGCTCAACTAGTGTCCAGATTTACACTTTTTGAAATATGGCAACTCTTGCGGTTTGGGAATGTGTAGAGTTAGACACCAGTGGACATATAACAAGCAAGAGATCCCATTCATTTTTAAGGCATTTGTTTTATGTATTTATTCATTTACAACAGTTCATACCTTCCTTCACTAATTGGCTTTCTTTTAAAATAAATTTATAGGTAAGTGCCTGTTGGCCCCTTCTAGCTTAGGGACTGATTTGTTTGTACCCCTTGTAACCCCTTGTTAGCAGCCCTAATTTTAAGTGGCAAATGGTGTACTTTATTTACATTGTGTAGATATGAAAACTACATGTATCTAAACACACCTACAATTTTCTCCATAAATGAAATATATTTTTGAAGTATGACATGCTGAATAAGTATTTTTTGCCAATCGCTATAGCTTGCTAGCTTTTTAGAGTAATAGTCTGCGTTATCTGGATCAAGAGGAGCCACAGTCTTAGAATTCTGCATCATTGACATCAAACTTCTTGCCAGGTTCTCTGTTGTTGGCCAAATATATTTAACTGATTGTGTCTCACTGATACTTAGTGATTCTTGTAGATATTCCAAAAACACCCGAAATTGATAAAGTCCACTTGAAAGCCCTCTCAGACATGTTTCCTTTTGAAATCCATCGTCGGGAGAGCATTTGTCTTCTTTATCGATCTTTGGAAGGTGGATATTAAATTCAGGCTGAAAATCTGTGCGAGGTTTGCAGGCACCTTCCGCAGCACACAGCTCTTGGTCCCATTCAGTAGCCTTTTGTTTGAGGGAAGCAGCCAAGTTTATGGTTTGGGGACTGACAGTAGATGTTTCTGCAGAGGCATCAACAACAGACAACGCTGCAAGGAAGAACACAAAGGTGGTGACGTGGAGACCACAGTCAGGTAGGAGACTCATGGTCTTTCGGGATCTGCTGTTTCTCTTCAAGGACACCTTGCACAAACTACACAGAAAAAAAATAGAGCCACTGTTATTAAACAGCAGAACAAATGTCACAGTTTTATTAGAAATAATGGACAAGAAAAAAGGTATTTGCTTAGCTCCACAAAGAAGTGACAGGCAAGTGTCCAAAGGAAGCCATTCCATAAATGGTGGGAGGGGAAGCTCTGAGAAGGTCTGCACTCTAGTTATAGCACCTACCTCACCTGAAATGGTGGAGGCTCTTGAAGAATGGCCTGCAGAGAGGACTTACAGACAGGGCAGTTGTTTGTTCAGATGAGGCAAGAAGCCATGCAGGGTTTCAGTGGTAAGCCCAGAAAGAACCTGGATACCAGTACAATTGTTTAATCTCTGGTGAAACTTGAGAGAGCATACTCACAATCCCAAAATGAAAAAGTAGGATGCTTCAAATGGTCATGATATGTGTCTGCAGCTGTTTACCCAAATGGTACCTCGAAGCTTCTGTTGCATCCGCTCAGGTTTTCTTTTTATATACTTCATTGTTCATTTGAATGTACTGTTCCACCACCCACCCACCAATTTTATTTTAACTGGACACAGCTATAATTACTTCAGGGCCAGGTGCACAGCCTGGAAGTCATTTTGGACTCACAGTTGTCCATGGAGGTGCAGGTCAATTCTGTGTTGAGGGCAGCTGTCTATCCGCTCCATTTGGTACGCAGGCTGAGACCCTACCTGCCCGCAGACTGTCTCACCAGAGTGGTGCATGCTCTAGTTATCTCCTGCTTGGACTACTGCAATGCGCTCTACGTGGGGCTACCTTTGAAGGTGACCCAGAAACTACAACTAATCCAGAACGCGGCAGCTAGACTGGTGACTGGGAGTGGCCACCAGGGCCATATAACACTGGTCCTGAAAGACCTACATTGGCTCCCAGGATGTTTCTGAGCACAATTCAAAGTCTTGGTGCTGACCTTTAAAGCCCTAAACGGCCTTGGCCCAGTATACCTGAAGGAGTGTCTCCACCCCCATCACCCAGCCCGGACACTGAGGTCCAGCTCCGAGGGCCTTCTGGCAGTTCCCTTCCTGCAAGAAGTGAGGTTACAGGGAACCAGGCAGAGGGCCTTCTTGGTAGTGGCGCCCACCCTGCAGAACGCCCTCCCATCAGATATCAAAGAAATAAACAACTATCTTGACTTTTAAAAAACATCTGAAGGCAGCCCTGTTTAGGGATGTTTTTAATGTTTGGTGTTTTATCATGTTTTTAACACTCTGTTGGGAGCTGCCCGGAGTGGCTGGGGAAACCCAGCCAAATGGATGGGGTAATAATAATAATAATAATAATAATAATAATAATAATAATAATGATAATAATAATAATGGACATTCCTTCCTTGAGAAGTTAAACTGGCTCCCTCCTTGTCCTTCTCCTGACAAGATATGGGGCTATGATGTTTTTCTTTTTTTGTGTATGTTTAATAGAAAATGATAGGTGATAAGAGAGAGAGAGGGGGGGGGGAGGGAGAGAGCGACAGAGATTTGTTACAGGTAGGTAGCCATGTTGGTCTGCCATAGTCAAAACAAAATATAAAATCAAAAAATCCTTCCAGTAGCACCTTAGAGACCAACTGAGTTTGTTCTTGGTATGAGCTTCCATGTGCATGCACACTTCTTCAGATACACTGAAACAGAAGTCACCAGACCCTTATATATAGTGAGAAAGTGAGGAGAGGTATTACTCAGAAGGGTGGTGGGAATGGGTGATTGGCTGATGGGTGTGGAAAACCTGTTGACGACTGTTCGTGTTAAACCACCGACCTTCTGATCAGCAAGCCCAAGAGGCTCAGTGTTTTAGACCACAGCGACACCTGCTCCTCCCCCTGTTAAATAAATAAAGATGTAGCTGGCTCTTCTCCTGTGAGGCCAAAGTAGCTGTGGGTGATTAAGGGAGCAATGTCAAAGGCTGGGAGAGTCTAAAGTGTTGAGGATCCTTTAATTGCTGTTAAGGAAAATCTATTGCACATGCTTCCCTTCCATTGCACCTGCAGGTCTTATGATTAGTGTTTGAAGGTCACTGTGAACTGGCAATCGGCCAAGGATGCGGTCATTCTTGGGTATACTAATTAGAAGGCTGTGCATTGCCTTCTAGCTCTGCTCTGAAGAAGCTCTGTGTTATGTATTGAAGTTCTCACCCTAGGCCACTAGGGGAGTGTGTATATAGTTCTCACTCAGGTTCGCACATGCAAATGAGGGATTGAAAGTGACGTTCAGGGATTGGGTAACTACAGAAAGTTGTTACTGTTGCTTGTAGCTGAGTTCTATATAAGCAGGCTGCTGAGCCCTTCAGCTCAGTTCTGTTCCAGCCTGAGAATAAACAGAGCTGCTTGGAGAATCACTGTGTCGTCTGCTATGTCCACCCACTATTTAATGCTCTGCCAGATTGATACTGAACTCTGTGCTGTATGTATGCTGTGAGTTGTACTTGCTTTGCATTTGAAACCTGCACCTTCTACTAGGGATCTAGTGGAAGCCTGTACATAGTATATATAATGAAACTGCTTTAATGCTTAGGACCTGTCACTAAAGGACTCAGAAGTTGGAGTCTGACTGAATTTCTTCCAGCACAAACTGCACTGCCATGAACCTACACGCTTGGAAGAAGCTGTTGGTGTTTGGCACATGCCAAACACCAACATAAAGTGAGGCTAACTCCTAAAGCTTTCACATGGCTCTTTGCTTTCTATTGGCAAAACTTCGCTCTAAATTATTTGTCCTATGGCCGCTGTCATTGTCCACCATAGGGCGCGAGTGAAAAGACTCAAAACCAAAGCTTTGTTTCCAGGTGCCCCTCCCCACATTTCTTATCATTAAAGGTAAAGGTAAAGAACCCCTGACAGTTAAGTCCAGTCGCGAACGACTCTGGGGTGGCAGCCCTCATCTCGCTTCACAGGCAGAGGGAGACAACATTTGTCAGCAGTTTTTCTGGGTCACGTGGCCAGCATGACTAAGCCGCTTCTGGCAAACCAGAGCAGTGCACGGAAACGCTGTTTACCTTCCCGCCGGAGCGGTACCTATTTATCTACTTGCACTATGATGTGCTTTTGAACTGCTGGGTTGGCAGGAGCAGGGACCGAGCAATGGGAGCTGAATTTGAAAAACAAGCTACACTTGCTATTATTGATGAGAGAGAGAGAGAGAGAGAAAGGAGGGGGAGGTTTACTTGATTTTTTGCTGTACGCAGGGATGTAGAGTAGCAGCTGATGGATAATAATATTGGTAAATACTGGAGGGGGGGTGTTATATAGATCTTAATTGAGAATATGAGCAGCAACATGGGTTCGTCTTGGACATATCTTATAAGGATAGTGGGAAGCCAGTTTTGGGAAATTGTATTAACTCAGCTAAATTGGCAAGATTTGTAATAATTAGGAAAATCAATAAAAAATAATTGGCCAAAAATAAATAAATGGCAGGGCCAGTCCTGTCGTAAGGAGAGACTGTCAAAGGCTAAAAATTGATGACTGAATGGTGCAGCAAGACTTCATTAATTAATTAATAATACATTGGCTCCTACAAAGCAGATTGCAGAAATTCAATAAGAAGCATAGTTTTCAATTTTTTGTGAACTACTAAATGCTTGCGATCATTATTACAAGACATCTGCCATGATGACAGTTAGGATATAACCCAAGAGAAATCATCTCAACGTTCATATCAAACGGTGTAGAAAGGTGAGGATAGGGATAAGGCAAACAGATGGCTAAATGTTTCCTGTGTTTATTCCACAGCGACATATTTGATGGTTGTGTCGACCCTTAAAGTCACAGTTGTTGATTTCCTTGCTTCTGCTGCTCTCAAGGATGTTTCCTGGGACACGCTCAGAGTTACTATTGCTAATACTTTGGTTTCCTGAAAGAGTAAACATGGAAATTTGTGACTCTAGTAAATGCTGAGGAAAACCTTAAAAACCTGCTGCTCTCAGATAACTGATAACTTTGACCTAGCTCTGAAAAAGCTGTCATGCCACCTAATCAAAGATGGCTCCTTCGCCATGTATCACCAGAACATACCAATTTACTGTATATTGTCATGATTATACATAGAGAAACTAAGCACATGGTATGTGTGGGGAGGGGAGGTGTCCCTTCATTCAGACAGCAGATCTCTTTGATTCAGTTACCTGGGCTAACATCAGGCTTCACACTTTAAATATGAAGTAGAGCTTGTCTTGCCTAAACTTCTGAAGACTCAGACGTCTCTCCTACTGACCATAATGGGATAATTAATAAATACCCATTGGTGGTTTTTGAGTTGTGTTTTTTTTTAAAGGTTGTTTGGATGAATTTGATGAAATGTGCAAAAACGCAATAGCCCCTTTTTGCAAGGGGCGAGTACACCAAATTTCAGACAAATAGGTAGGAAAGGAGATTTGTGGCAACCTCGAGCCTTTGCATGGATGTGCAATGTAGCACTGTGATTAAGTAAGAATTGCATCCATTCCTCCATGAAATTTTGCCTCTGGCCGCATGCACAGGTGGGGGGAAATCGCCCCCTGGCTTTAATGTGAATGTAAAGGTAAAGGGACCCCTGACCATTAGGTCCAGTCGCGGACGACTCTGAGGTTGCGGCGCTCATCTCGCTTTATTGGCCGAGGGAGCCGGCGTACAGCTTTTGGGTCATGTGGCCAGCATGACTAAGCTGCTTCTGGCGAACCAGAGCAGCTCACAGAAATGCCGTTTACCTTTCCGCTGGAGCAGTACCTATTTATCTACTTGCACTTTGATGTGCTTTTGAACTGCTAGGTGGGCAGGAGCTGGGACCGAAAAACGGGAGCTCACCCCATCGCAGGGATTCGAACTGCCCACCTTCCGATCGGCAAGCCCTAGGCTCAGTGGTTTAGACCACAGCACCACCCTTGATAAAGGGCTCGGTGGTCTCCATACATCTGCTCCCATCTTTGAGGTCAATCTCACTGGTCTGGCACTTGAGCTCTGATGGTCCTCTGCGGAATTCTATCCCAGGAAAGGTCTGATTTACACAAGAGGCAGTTACAACCACCAGCTTGAATGGCTTTAAATGAGGCTTAGACAAATGAATGGAGGATAAAGCTATAAATGGCTACTAGCCACAATGGCTATATTCTACTTCCACTTCATAGGCAGTATGCCTCTAAATACCAGCTGCTGAGAATGGCACATGTTCAGAGTGCTGTTGCGCTGATGTTCTGCGCCATAGGTATCTGGCTGGCCACTGTGGGAACAGGATGGTGGACCAGGAAGGCCATTGGCCTCATACTGCAGGTTCGTCTTATGACTGGCTGCTCATGCAAATAAAGAGATAACCCAACCTTTGAGACCAGGTCAACAACATTTCAAGGGTATTGGTTTAAGAGATGTGTGGATTGCAGCTGAACCTATTCCCCCAGCCGACCATTTCTCTCCTGCAACCCCCTCCTGCTATGCAATTTACCCTTTGCAAATACCCACTAAAGACATGCACTCATCTGGACGATGTTGCGTTTTTGCATTTTATCTGTCAAGCTTTGCCACTCACTTTCTGCAGCAGTGAACCCTGTTAGTGCACTTGTGAAGGGAAGAACTATCTGAAGGACATGCATGAGCAGTGCATACACCTCCCCGCCATTTGCAGTACTCTTCTGGGTCTCTGCAGAGACAGAAAATACATTAAGTGAAAAGGTGGTATTCATTTATTCATTTATTTGATAAATTATTGATAGCTCTTCCTTTCAGAGGGACCCAGAGCTACAGACACAATGCAATGCAATTAAAAATAAAAGAAAAATAAAAAAATAAAATTTTTGATTTCACTTCCATAATACTCTCCACACTGCCATGTAGAAGAAGAAGAAGAAGAAAAAGAGTTTGGATTTGATATCCCGCTTTATCACTACCTGAAGGAGTCCCAAAGCGGCTAACATTCTCCTTTCCCTTCCTCCCCCACAACAAACACTCTGTGAGGTGAGTGGGGCTGAGAGACTTCAGAGATGTGTGACTAGCCCAAGGTCACCCAGCAGCTGCATGTGGAGGAGTGGAGACGCGAACCCGGTTCCCCAGATAATGAGTCTACCGCTCTTAACCACTACACCACACTGGCTCTCCTGTAACCTGCAATATTGTGGATTTACCTTTTACAGCATATGCCACTTCTTCCATTCTTACAGTATCCATAGAAAACATACTGTTCCTCACAGCTAGTTTTTCCAACGCATCGGCCACCCTTTTTTACACATTCTTTGTGTTTGATGTATGTTTGTTGTCCATAACTGTACACAAAACCTGTAAAAGAAACATAATATACCAGAATCAAATAACTGGACACTTTCTCATTCAATTCCTCTTGAATCTCTTATAACGGCTAAATTTTTATTTTTTTATTTTTTATTTTTTACCTTTTTAAAAGCAAAGCCTCCAAGCAAATGCTGAGTTTCCCAAACAGGTTGGACAATTGAGGAAATCTGAGGGGAGCAAATAATACCTTAAAAAGCTAGCAAATTTTCTAAGACTTGTTTCTGAACTGGGGGTCTGCATTAAAATATAAACATAAGGCTTATAGTTTAGCTACTCTTTGGTTTTATTTAGGGCTGATTGAAAGTTGCCTATTAAAATTCTCTCTGCTTGCCGGGGGGTAGGGGGAAGGTGAGGCAACTGAGATGGAGTAGTACCAGAACCTTTCTTCTTTTCTTTTGTAGAGCCAGTGGTTGGTGCCCCGTGAGCATGGCATGCGCCCAGGGGGGCATGTTGCACATTCTGGGGGCATGGCGCACCACCCACGATGGCATAGCATGCCGCCCGCAGGGGCGTCAAGCGTGTTCTGGGGGTGTGGTGCGCCACCTGTTGGGGAATGGCGCCCGGTGCAGGTGCGCAGTGGAAGTCCAGGGGGGGCGCCGCGATGGCACCCTACTGGAATAGTGGTGCCAGGGGTGGTCCGCTCCTCCGCCAATGTTTAGAGCAATGCCACATTCTCATCTCTGTATAAGAGAACTTAGTGGGGCTTACTGTTGAATATACATCTGCATAGGATTTTATGTTAAATTCAAATTAACTAGGTAGGTGTTAATTTGTTATATATATATTTTTGAAAATCAATAAAAATTAATTGGGGGTTAGAAAAGGATTTCAATTGTGCCCCCCCCCTTGCATTTCCCCTCACAGAGCTACCATTATCACAGTTTCTTGGAAAGAGGAACTGACTGTTAAGCCGCTCTGGGAGTGCCACTCCCACCCTTGAGCGCAAGTGGATTTGCCACATCTCAACTCCCCTGGGAAGAAGACTCAAAATGGTTTAGCCCCACAGAGGAGTTGGGGAAGGGTCAGGTGAGCTGACAGGTGTATCAGGATGGGGAAGAAGCCAGGCTTCAAAAGCTGGCTCTGCCCCAAACACTCCACTCTTCTCTTTGCAATTCCTTCCCTCCATTTGTGGCATGGACTTTGCTAGTTGCATGTTTGGGGGATGAGTAGGATTTTTTTGGGGGGGGAGGTGGGAGCCCTAGTGACTCCTCTTTTTCACCTACTCCCTACTTCTGGGAGTCCCATTTTTGAAGCGGTGTTTTTAATTTGCTTGTTTGGCTTTCAGTCTTGGCAGGAAAGTCAAGTGGGGTATATATGTTGTTGTTGTTGTTCAGTCATTCAGTCGTGTCCGTCTCTTCGTGACCCCATGGACCAGAGCACGCCAGGCACGCCTATCCTTCACTGCTTCTCGTAGTTTGGCCAAACTCAAACCTGGAGTAGGAACTGGCAAGCCACTCCAGTATCCCCGCCAAGAAAACTCCATGGACAAAGACAACAGTGGGGTATATATACCCGTGGCATTATTGGACTTAGGGCACTCTTTGCCATCAAACGCTGTCTGGGTGTTAGGTCCTGAGTGGATTTTGTGGGACAGTTTCAAGGTGAGGGGTATCCCGCATGATGGGCAGGAGATGACGCCTCCCAAGAAAAATGAATCCTGAAATCAATTCCAGTTTTTTTGGTTTTGTACTCCTATAGCAGGGGTAGGCAAGAGGAAGAAGAAGAAGAAGAGTTTGGATTTGATATCCCGCTTTTCACTACCCGAAGGAGTCTCAAAGTGGCTAACATTCTCCTTTCCCTTCCTCCCCCACAACAAACATTCTGTGAGGTGAGTGGGGCTGAGAGACTTCAGAGAAGTGTGACTAGCCCAAGGTCACCCAGCAGCTGCATGTGGAGGAGCGGAGATGCGAACCCGGTTCACCAGATTATGAGTCTACCACTCTTAACCACTACACCACACTAGGATGAAATGGCCCAGATGACGCCCCACACACACATAGTGTGTGTGTCATAATGGATATCCCCTCATCTCATAGAGTCTTTTGGAATCTGTCTTTGAATGCATCACTGAATTAACAGTCTGACTAACTGGGAATTGTTTTGAGCTGCACTAAACTTCCCAATGGGGTTTTCTCCAACATCATTCTGCTGTCGTCTTTAAACAGATCTTACTTGACTCTTTCAGGGTTCCCAAGAAGAGAAGAACAAAAAGAAAGCCGTGAGCGTTTTCCATGGCAAAAGTTGTCTGATATCTCGAAGTCACTGTAAGAGAGGAAGGGTACCAAGAATTGTATTCAACACATCTTTTCTGTTTTTTGTTTGCCCAACTGAATAATCCCCCTTCACCTAGCTCCATGTGCTGTTCTGGAGGTTCTCCCAACCCTCCCAAGAAGGGGTGAGGAGTGGTGGGAAGACCCATAGCTCTAGTGGGAATCCTTTGGCTTCTGCTAGAGTGTTGAGTTAATTGAATATGGCTTCAAGATATGTAAATCACAACCTAGGACAATCCAAACAATTCTCACCTGTCGTGCCAAACACTTGAGAGCAAGTTCCATGGAAATTGCATGTTAGTATGCATGTATATGGTGTGTGTGTGTGTGTGTGTGTGTGTGTGTGTTTAGTATATTAAAGTTAGATCTGAACAGGCACAACCTTTCCATCAAAACAATGGAAATTTCTTTTTAGAAGTTTTTGCCAATGCAAGCAGCCCAGTGTGGACTTAGAACAATTCTCTCATTATCTACACTGGATAAAATTTCCAATGTGTTCAGTGAGCCTTATGCCCAAATAAATCAGAAGAGGATTACAATCTTAAACAATTTTCTAAACTCTATTATATTTTTGCTCATTGTTTCTAGGAAAGGGAAGTTAATTTCTTTTGATCCGTGTTTTTAAATGAACTGACCAAATTAATATACTCCAGCCTAATACGTATCACATTGACATTTATTTCAATATGTAAAATAAATTATTTGTATTTTGCTCAATAAATGAACCAAAATGCATATTTTATGATAACATCTGTTTAGAAATGTGTGCACTGAGATAAATCTACACATATTTTTGTCATAAAATATTGAGGGTTGTATTCAGCTGAATCCTACGCAAAGTAGACTCGTTTATGTTAACGAACCTAAGTTAGCCGTGCCCATTGACTACAATGGGTCTACTTCTGAGTAGGACTAGCATTGAACACCACCCACACTTAACTATGCCTGTTACAATGCATTTACATACATACTGTACAGGTCCTGTTACAGATCAATTGCATTCTGATCTGTAATTCTTGACAGTACAAGTTCCGAATATACTGTCAAAAGTCCAAGCTGCTGATAAAGCCTGAAGAGACTTGATTTAACTTACCTCCTTACAAAGAAGCAGTGAAAGCTCACCTTCGTATCTGGAATAACTTCTCATGTTGGCTAGTTGTTGTTGTTTTTTTATTCATTTGGTTATGCTCCTTTGAACACAGATATAATTGTACCAATTTGCAATATTTCCTGGACCATTTGGTTCTGCCTCTGACTTCCGGAGAGCCTTAATAGAGCCCTGTAAATTAATGACTGATTCATCTCATGAAAGAGTGGGATCAATGGGTCAATATTCACAGGGAAACCAAAATGCTTATTTACAAAGCTATCGTACTACCAACTTTACTGTACGCTTGTGAAACATGGACCACTTATAAACACCATCTCCAACTCCTCGAAAGATTCCATCAATGGTGTCTCCGGAAAACTTTATACATCACTTGGGAAGACAGGAAAACTAATATAAGTGTACTGGAAGAAGCAAAGATCACCAGTGTCAAAGCAATGATTCTTCAACATCAACTTCGTTGGACTGGTCATGTTGTTCGAATGCCTGATTATCGTTTTCCAAACCAACTTGTTGTTGTTGTTGTTGTTGTTCAGTCGTTCAGTCGTGTCCGACTCTTCGTGACCCCATGGACCAGAGCACGCCAGGCACGCCTATCCTTCACTGCCTCTCGCAGTTTGGCCAAACTCAAGTTAGTAGCTTCGAGAACACTGTCCAACCATCTCATCCTCTGTCGTCCCCTTCTCCTTGTGCCCTCCATCTTTCCCAACATCAGGGTCTTTTCTAGGGAGTCTTCTCTTCTCATGAGGTGGCCATAGTACTGGAGCCTCAACTTCAGGATCTGTCCTTTTACTGAGCACTCAGGGCTGATTTCTTTAAGAATGGATAGGTTTGATCTTCTTGCAGTCCATGGGACTCTCAAGAGTCTCCAAACCAACTACTCTATTCCAAACTTAAAAATGGAAAGCGTATTGCTGGTGGTCAACAAAAGAGGTTTAAAGACTCTCTCAAGGCAAATCTTTAAAAATGTAGTATAAACACCGAAAACTGGGAAACACTGGCCTGCGAGCGCTCCAATTGGAGAACAGCCTTTACCAAAGGTGTCATGGACTTTGAAGACACTTGAACTCAGGATGAAAGGGGAAATGTGCTAAGAGGAAGGCACCCTTGGCAAATCCACACTGTGATCAACTCCCACCCGGAAACCAATATCCCCACTGTGGAAGGACATGTGGATCCAGAATTGGCCTCCACAGTCACTTACGGGTTTGTTGTTAAAACCATGTTTATGGAAGAAAATCTTACTCAGCCACGAGTGATCACCAAAGAAGAAGAAGATTGCTGACCACACCCACAAAGATGACTTATGAGACAAGTGTTGCAGTAAAGGTTATTTTTTTATTAATATAGAACTGCAAACCAAAGGGACCAAAAATGGGCACGTGTAAATGGCCATCCTCCCTTCTACTGGCTTCTGCTGTTTTAATCACAAGGCATAACAACTTTCTTATCTTTCCCTCCTTCCTTTGTCCTCATACCGTCATATTATACCAGCCTCCCATGGTTCTCTTGTAAACAGAATCTTCACTTGCCTAGCCCTTCTCACGCAGATTTCAATGTTATAATTTCTATACTTCTTCTCCAGCAATATCCCACTTAGCTCCAAAAAAGGCTTCCTTCTATCATGGTATAGCACACCATGGAACGGATGCCGTCCATAACATGAGGTACCACTGTACCAGCAAATTCTGTGAAAAGAAAAAGGAACATTGTTCAAAAACTAGTAATAATGATATAGAAATTTTGATACAGAGATTTTGATCTAGCTGTTTCATATATCACCCAGCAGTAATTGCATTTATTCTCTACATGCAGTTATGAATTAATGGAAGAACCAGATGCACAAATATAAGATGGAGGACACCTGGCTTACTAGTAGCACATGTGAAAAGGATCTAGGGGTATTGGTGGACCACAAGCTTAGCATAAGATAACAGTGTGATGCTGTTCTAGGCTGCATCAACAAAAGTCTAGTGTCCAGATCAAGTGAAGTGATAATGCCACAGTATTCTGCCTTGGTCATACCTCACCTGGAATTCTGTGTCCAATTCTAGGCACCACAATTTAAGATGGATGTTGACAAGCTGGAATGTCTGCAGAGGATGACAGTCAAGATGGCCAAGGATGTAGAATCATATAAGGAACCTTTCTGACTGGGGAGGTTTAAGAGTGCTCTTTATTTATTTCATCTATCAATTGTTTTTTTACAAGAAAAGGTCTCCAAGCAACCTGACCAAATTAAAATACATAACAAAAACAAATTATGTAAACGAGAAATAATTTTAAACACCAACAATACAAAATACATTTTTTTAAAAAAATGCTTATCCAGCGACATATTAATAAGGACCAAATCTGGAAAGAGGCCATGCCAACAAACAGAACTTGAATATAGAGTTCAGTTACTGAGCTTTCCCAGTTTCCAGTTGCTTTTGGACTTACCGGTACTTTTTGCAGCATAAATAGTTGTAGACAACACATGGTGCCATGACACTGTTTCCCACGCAACCTAGAACTTTACACGTTCCCATTTTCCCCCATACACTCTTGGCTGCTGAGTTTTTTGTCATTTTCCCTGTGATAGCAAAAATAATCCAGGGGAGTTGAATTCATAATTGCCTTCAACTATCTTCACATGCTTCATGCATGTTGGCATTGTACATGTTTGGACAGTCTGTCTGTGGGACTGGCAACTTTCTTGGCTCCGGGGCTTCTCAGCCAACTTTGGTAGGTGGGAGAGAAGAAGACAGCTCACCTGTTAATCACATTATGTCAACACATGATTGACAGTTGGATTTTCCTACCCACCTGTCAAAATCTCTTGCATGTGATTCCAAAGTATCTGACAACCACGTGGTGCCACACCACAAGGGGCATTGTCGGTTGTATGCTCAGCACTTAGGGAATTATGGAGCATAGGCAGATGGGGAAGGGAGAAAGAATCCTGTGTTTTTCAAGCATTGGCTGCAGATGAGAGAAGTATCTCCCTTAGCTGATGCATTCAAAAGCCAGGCCTGCTTCCTTGGCTGTGTACAACTGTTCCCACCACAGAACAGGTGCACAAAACCGCAGCAGAATTGAGCCTCCCTCTCTCACTCACAGATTGGCCTCAGCAGACTAAAAGCATCACAGCCTTTCATTGCATGAGGAGCCTTGAGTAGAACACAATCCTTGTACCAGACCTTCATTCAACCTTCAGCATGTGAAAAGGTGCAGACATAGAGGAAGGTGAAGGGCCAATGGGATATTCACCTCTGTCCTCATCATGCACTGGTACTACATGAGGAAAAAGAATGACTGGGCATGTGAATGTCTCCTTGAAAGTGGAATCAAATCCACAGATACCTGAAGGAGCATCTCCATCCCCATAGCTCAGCCCTGACACTGAGGTCCAGCTCCGAGGGCCTAATAATAATAATAATAATAATAATAATAATAATAATAATACCCCGCCCATCTGGCTGGGTTTCCCCAGCCTTCTGGCAATTCCCTCACTGCGAGAAGTGAAGCTACAGGGAACCAGGCAGAGGGCCTTCTCAGTGGTGGCGCCCGCCCTGTGGAACGCTCTCCCATCAGATGTCAAGGAAATAAACAACTATCTGACTTTTAGAAGACATCTGAAGGCAGCCCTGTTTAGGGAAGCTTTTAATGTTTGATGTTTGATCACATTATTATTATTATTATTATTATTATTATTTTGCAAGGCTGCAAAAAGCTAAGTGACATCACTTTAGAGGCTGCATCCTGTACATAGATGACACATTGACATCCCTCTTCTAAATGGCCTCCAACTTCTTCTTAGTTACATCATTTTAAAATGATTTTTTTTCAATTTTCGATGCATGCCTTATGCGCAGAACACAAAAGCACCCATGAAATAACAAGAGCTAAAAGGCAGGCCTTCTTCATGGCTGAAGCATGACCAGGAAATCAAGCTGGACAGCAGCTGGACAAACTGAGGTACTGAGTAGAGCACCATGAAGGTTCTCTGTGTTATGAAAGACTGCACTGCCCTTTCCCTGCTCGATGATACAAGGACACGTAAGCCCTGCGTTCTAAAAATCCTTGTGCAGTTAGTATGACAACCAGAACTGTTGGTGTTACTGCTTAATAAGACACAGTGGGCAAAAGAGAGGAAATTCTGTACAGTACATTAAACCGACAGCTGAAAATCCATGCCAAAAACTCTATATATCACAGATCTCCATCTGGTGCCAAAGGTCTGTTGATGGGGACAGACTAAACAGCTTCGAAGATTGTAGTTAAGTTCCATAAAAATTGTTTAAATATATAAGAGAGGGGTTGCAACTGTCTGATCATAAGAGCCACAAGGATGACACTATGGTTTCAATGTACTGCACTGACTAGAAACTGCAAATCGGGTTCTCCTATCTAGATCAGCAATGGGGATCCTGCGGCCCAATGATATGAAAGCCCGATGCGTTAACGGTCCTGATACAGTAAGAACAACAGCCGGAACTGTTGGCATGTGCTTGCTCAAGCAGACATGGTGGGCAAAGGGAAGGACATTCTGTACAACACACTAAGTTGCAAACAAGGTAAGGATTCACTGAACTGGAAATCCATTGACATGCATGCATCTATTGCAGAGCTCCATTTGGGGCAAAACATTATGGCTCAGCTGTTGATGGGGACAGACCGTTGCCAGCATGTTACTACAGTGCTGAAATGTTTGCACTGCCTGCTCATGTGCTCTTGGTTCAAGTTTCTTATATTGATCTACAAGTCCCTGAACCATTTGGGTCTGTTGTTGTTTAGTCGTTTCGTCGTGTCCAACTCTTCGTGACCCCATGGACCAGAGCACGCCAGGTACTCCTGTCTTACATTGCCTCATGCAGTTTGGTCAGACTCATGTTGGTAGCTTCGAGAACACTGTCCAACCATCTCATCCTCTGTTGTCCCCTTCTCCTTTTGCATCAATTGTTTGGCGATCAGCCTTCTTTATAGTCCAGCTCTCACTTCCATACATCACTACTGGGAAAACCATAGCTTGCATTATACGGACCTTTGTCGGCAAGGTGATGTCTCTGCTTTTTAAGATGCTGTCTAGGTTTGTCATTCCTTTTCTCCCAAGAAGCAGGCATCTTTTAATGTCATGACTGCTGTCACCATCTGCAGTGATCATGGAGCCCAAGAGAGTAAAATCTCTCACAGCCTCCATTTCTTCCCCTTCTATTTGCCAGGAGGTGATGGGAACATTGGCCATGATCTGAGCTTCAGACCATATTTTGCACTCTCCTCTTTCACCCTCATTAAGAGGTTCTTTAATTCCTCCTCACTTTCTGCCATCAAAGTTGTGTCATCAGCATATATGAGGTTGTTGGTACTTCTTCCGGCAATCTTAATTCCAGCTCGGGGTTTATCCAGTCCAGCCTTTCTCATGATGAATTATGCATATAAGTTAAATAAGCAGGGAGACAATATACAGCCTTGTCGTACTCATTTCCCAATTTTAAACCAATCAGTTATTCCATATCCAGTTCCAACTGTAGCTTCTTGTCCCACATAGAGATTTCTCAGGAGACAGATGAGGTGATCAGGCATTCCTATTTCTTTAAGAATTTGGGTCTTGGATGGCCTAATAGTCGCTGATCACTGAGGTCTTTGCTGGGGTCACTGTTATTGGTCCCCCATGGCTCAAACACATGGTTCCTATTCACCAGGGGGCATGCAATTCAGTATTGTGGGCCCAATTTTATGGAATTCCCTTCCATTTGAGGTCAGAGAGGTCATCTCCATAATGTACCTCCAGCACGTACTGAAGTCTTTTTAAAAATTATTACTCAAGTGAGCATTTTAATTGAAGTTTGCTAGTAGTTTGTCTTCTTTTTTCTTTTTATTGTATCCTTGTAATCTGCTTACAGCAGCCTTTCTCAACCTTGGGTCTCCAGATGTTCATAAAAATTAAAGAATTGTTGAGTTGGGAGGGATCCTCTAATCCAGGCATGTCCAACAGATAGATCGTGATCTACCGGTAGAACACAGGTAGATCACTGGCTCCCCCCAAAGAAGCTGAACAACTGTGGCTCTCCTAAAAAAAAAAGCTCAACATTTTACCTCCTCCCTGAAAAAACTCAACAACTTTGACCCAAAATGGGCCTTCCTCCTTCATAAAAGCAGCTCAACAACTTTGAGCTGAGCCCCCCAAAAAGGGAGTAGATCACTGCCAGTTTTTAACTCTGTGAGTAGATCACAGTCTCTTGGGAGTTGGCCACACCTGCATCCAACCCCCTGCAATGCAGGAATCTTAAATAAAGCATCTCTGACAGATGGCCTCCCAACCTCTACTTAAAAACCTCCAAGGTAGGAGGGTCCACCACCTTCCAAAGAAGTCTGTTCTACTGTTGAACAGCTCTTACTTTCCAAAAGATCTTCCTGACGTTTAGTCAGAATATCCTTTCTTGTAATTTGAAGCCATTGGTTTGTGTTCTACCCTCCAGAGCAGGAGAAAACAAGCTTGCTCCATCTTCCATGTGACAGCCCTTGAGATATTTGAAGATGGCTGTCATATCTCCTCTTCTCCATGCTAAACATACTCCATTCTCTTCAAATACAACTCCAATCATCCCTGACCACTGGCCACGACGGCTAGGAATGATGGGAGTTGTTGTCTAACAACATCTGGAGACTCAAGGTTGAGAAAGCCAGAAGAAGAAGAAGAAGAAGAAGAAGAAGAAGAAGAAGAAGAAGAAGAAGAAGAAGAAGAAACACTGTTGTAGTTAAATGGTATGTAAATTGTTTAAATAAATCAGTAAGAAAGGCTCAGAATATATCATAATCACCATCACCATAATTACCATACTGCTTTTCATCCAAATATCACCGGGCAGTTTACAATATAAAAACATCACCATCATTACCATACTGCTTTTCATACAAAGATCACTGGGCAGTTTACAATATAAAAACATAAAAATGCATACCTTAATAACATACAAAACAGTAAAAAAATAAAAAAATAAAACAACCCAGGGTCACCTTACCCCATATGTCCAAGGTCAATCACGGAGACCACCTTCCAGAACACTGTTAGTGGTCTCCCATAGACCAGAAGCACGACTCATGTCAATAGGGAATCCTGCCTTCTGTATTGAGGATTCAGCTCTTGGAATACCCTCCATTTAGAAACCAGACAAGCACCGTCCCTGCTAAGTTTCAGACATTCAGGTTAAAGTACTTTTAAACTCAGGGGGCCATTGTCCCGTGATTGCTCTTCTAATGTTTTATTATGCAATCATAATCATAATAATATTTATTATTTGTACCCCGCCCATCTGGCTTGATTTCCCCAGCCACTCTGGGCGGCTTCCAAAAAAAAAAATCAAATACATTAAAATATCACACATTAAAAGCTTCCCTAAACAGGGCTGCCTTCAGATGTCCTCTAAATGTCTGGTAGTTGTCTATCTCTTTGACATCTGAAGGGAGGGAGTTCCACAGGGCGGGCGCGACTACCGAGAAGGCCCTCTGCCTGGTTCCCTGTAGCTTTGCTCCTCGCAGTGAGGGAACTGCCAGAAGGCCCTTGGCGCTGGATCTCAGTGTCCTCAGTAATGGATCTCAGTGTCCAGGCTGAATGATGGGGGTGGAGACGCTCCTTCAGGTATACAGGACCGAGGCCGTTTAGGGCTTTAAAGGTCAGCACCAACACTTTGAATTGTGCTCGGAAACGTACTGGGAGCCAATGCAGATCTCTCAGGACTGGTGTTATATGGTCCTGGTGGCCACTCCCAGTCACCAGTCTAGCTGCCACATTCTGGATTAATCGCAGTTTCCGGGTCACCTTCAAAGGTAGCCCCACGTAGAGCCCATGCTTTAAATTTTCTTTTAATTTTGTATCATGTATGTGTTTCCTTCTTTGTGAGCCATTTTGGGGCTGAAATAGGCAGAATGCCATAAAATCCTGGCTCGTGTTATATGCACCTATGATTTATTGGCACTTACAAGTGCCCATGAAATAACAACAGCAAAAAGGCAGCTCATCTTTTATGGTTGACGGTCAACCAGGAGACGAAGATGGACAGCAGCAGGTCACAAATGAGGCAGAGCACTGTGAATGTTCTCTGAGATTTAAAAGACTGAATGTCCCACCACTTTATAGGGTTCCATAAGGACAAGTAGGCCCAGTGTTTTAATAGTCCTGATACATTAAGAGGGACAGTCAGAACTGTTCGCATGTTGCTGCTTAAGAAGACATAGTGAGCGAAAGAGAGGAAACTCTGTACAGTACATTAAACTCACAACTGGCCAACTTGGATGTTTTTAAGAGAGGATTAGAATAATAAAATCATAGAACAGTAGAGTTGGAAGGGACCCCGAGGGTCATCTAGTCCAAGCCCCTGCAACGCAGGAATCTGAACTAAAGCATCCATGAGAGATGGCCGTCCAACCTCTGCTTGAATACTTCCGATGAAGAAGAATCCACAACCTTCTGAGGGAATCCGTTCCACTGTCTAACAGCTCTTACCATCAGAAAGTTATTCCTAGATCCTTTTCACTGCACTACATCCAGGTGTCCCCCATCTTATATTTGTGCAACTGGTTCTTCCTGCCTAAGTGGAGAACCTCCCTATTGTAAATCATTTTGTTAGCTGGAGCCCCATTCTTCAATCTGTTAATTTCTTCAGCTCATATTGAATTAGACAATCTCATGAAGGATATGGATGTCAGTAGCTACTAATCACGAGGGCTATACTATGCCTCAATGATCAGAGTCAGTATACATCTGGAAACCACAAGGTGGGATAGTGCTGCTGTGCTAAAGTCCGAGTTGTGGGCTTCCCATGGGCATCTGGCTGTCCACTGTGAAAACAGGATGTTGGACTGGTATTTTCTAGTTACAGGTAGGTAGTCGTGTTGGTCTGCCATAGTCAAAACAAAACAAAACAAAAAAAATCCTTCCAGTAGCACCTTAGAGACCAACTAACTTTGTTCTTGGTATGAGCAAACTTAGTTGGTCTCTAAGGTGCTACTGGAAGGAATTTTTTCAAAAAAAATTGTTTTGTTTTGGTATTTTCTAGTAAGGGGGATTCACAACAAGGCAGAAAACAAATAAATCTTCCTTCTGTAGAAGCTTTATAGTCCCTGACATGTGTAGGTGGAAACAAGACCATTTACCTTTCACAGTGGTCAGTGCTGTGGAAAAAATATCAACAACCTCAGATATGCTGATGATACTACCTTGATGGCAGAAAGTGAGGAGGAATTAAAGAACCTTTTAATGAGGGTGAAAGAGGAGAGCGCAAAATATGGTCTGAAGCTCAACATCAAAAAAACTAAGATCATGGCCACTGGTCCCATCACCTCCTGGCAAATAGAAGGGGAAGAAATGGAGGCAGTGAGAGATTTCACATTCTTGGGTTCCATGATCACTGCAGATGGCGACAGCAGTCACGAAATTAGAAGACGCCTGCTTCTTGGGAGAAAAGCAATGAAAAACCTAGACAGCATCTTAAAAAGCAAAGACATCACCTTGGCGACAAAGGTCCGTATAGTTAAAGCTATGGTTTTCCCAGTAGTAATGTACGGAAGTGAGAGCTGGACCATAAAGAAGGCTGATCGCCGAAGAATTGATGCTTCTGAATTCTGGTGCTGGAGGAGACTCTTGAGAGTCCCATGGACTGCAAGAAGATCAAACCTATCCATTCTCAAAGAAATCAGCCCTGAATGCTCACTAGAAGGACAGATCCTGAAGTTGAGGCTCCAGTACCTTGGCCACCTCATGAGAAGAGAAGACTCCCTAGAAAAGACCCTGATGTTGGGAAAGATGGAGGGCACAAGGAGAAGGGGGCGACAGAGGATGAGATGGTTGGACAGTGCTCTCGAAGCTACTAACATGAGTTTGGCCAAACTGCGAGAGGCAGTGAAGGATAGGCGTGCCTGGCGTGCTCTGGTCCATGGGGTCACGAAGAGTCGGACACGACTGAACGACTGAACAACAACAACAGTGCTGTGGCTGGGCATCTGGGCCATCACTGTGATCAGGCTTGGGGAATCCACTATTCCTTACTTGCCGCTTGCGGCTGCCTGGTCTGGGTTTTCTTTGTCCTATATAATCAGTTACTCTGCTCTCTGCCGCCTGTTGCTTCTTCCCTTTTCATTTCCCTGTGCCATTGGGTTGTACCGTTTCTAAGCTATGGCCATGCCATGACCCCAAAGGGGACCACTCGGCATGCCCCTATTTGATGTAAGTCATCGGGCTCCCCCTTCTGGTAGTTTACCCTTAGTTCGACTCCCTGCAGACGGGCGGGAGTCAATATATAGCCTGGTTTCACCCAGTGCCTAAGCCAAACTGCTCACATCTGTAACCAATAAAATTGTGGCCTGTTTTGGTCCATAATCCTAAATACTGGTGTCTGTGTGTTTTTGAATCAACAGGGAACTGTGGGGCATGGGGCCTCGGCTCTCAAGTGGTAGCAATTGTTTCATTTCCCCTCCCACTCTTGGTACCTTGTGTACACAGAACAAAATCAGGGGTGTTCCTTTATCTGAATAAACTGAACATCGAGCAGATGAGCAGGAAGGACATGGGTACAAACTAGCCCAAGAACATGGATAAACATTACATCTCCATCCCCCCCTCCCCTCACAAAGTTAAACCCCCAATTTATTAACCTAAGTTGATCATTTTTGTGGGTTCAATACAATCTGTCCTGAAAGGGTAGGAAGTATCTTATTGGACATGTGAATATAAGTGAAAACGAAGAATATAAGCAAGCCATCTGGGCTGGAAGGTGACATAGTGTTCAAACTTCTTGGTAAGTACCTGTAGAATCATATTTTATCTTTAACCATCTGTATCTTCATGCTCTTGATAGTTTGGAACTGATAGGTGCTCTTGACAACTCCATCAAAATTGTAGGGATAATAGTCCTTTAATGGTGTAATTCTAGAATTCTGATGGAAGTTAACTAAATATGAACATCTGCCAGGGATTAAGATACATTTATTTATGGATTTATTGATTTATGGTTGTGAAGCAACTGCTGGTATTCCTGGAAGAGACTTATTATCTAGATCCACTAAAATAGTCAAAGCTGATAGGAGTTGCAATCCAGCCACAGGCTTGCTATCTTGGTCTATAACTTAGCTCAAAACCCAGCATGCTTACAATCAGCCAGCTTGTATTAACCCCTTCATGCCTTTGCTTTCTCTTTTCTAATAGAGATACCAGATTCAGCACTTTGCCATGAAGATATTTTGTGCCTTGTCCTTGATGCTATTTATAGAACTCATGGTTGCTCCAGGTAGGCCATGTGGAAGCTTAATGGAAACAAATTAAAATAATGTGTGTGGGAGCATAAAGATGGGACACGGGTGGCACTGTGGGTTAAACCACAAAGCCTCTTGGGCTTGCCAATCAGAAGGTCGGCGGTTCGAATCCCCACGACGGGGCGAGCTCCCGTTGCTCAGTCCCTGCTCCTGCCAACCTAGCACTTCGAAAGCATGAAGTGCAAGTGGATAAATAGGTACCACTCTGGCGGGAAGGTAAACGGCATTTCCGTGCACTGCTCTGGTTCGCCAGAAGCGGCTTAGTCATGCTGGCCACATGACCCAGGAGCTGTACGCCAGCTCCCTCGGCCAATAAAGCTAGATGAGCGCCGCAACCCCAGAGTCGTCCGTGACTGGACCTAATGGTCAGGGGTCCCTTTCCCTTTAAAGATGTCAGAGAGCCTGTGCTGTTGATATGATTTACAGGCTGCTGGATATTTCTGAGCATTCTCCATGGTGTGCAGAGGAGACAGAGTCAATAAAATATTTGTTGTAGTTTAATATTGGCGTCCATCAGTCTGTGCTGTACAGCAGCTGTGGGGAACCTTTGACCCTCCAAAAGTTGCTGAGCTGTGGCTCTCATCACCCCTCACCATTGACTGTGCTTGCTGGAGCTGAGGCGAATCTTATTGGACTATAAATTAAATCCAATACAGGTAGCCAGAAACATAAAGAACTTGAACAGAGAGAGAGGCCCAGTGGAGGACAACATTTACTTTCCCACCCTTTATTCTCCAGGAGACTTAATGGTAGGGTAGGGGAGGAGAGAATGAAATCCTCTGCAAGTTTTCTAGAGAAATGATGGACTAGAGAAATGATGGAAGAGGAAACCAGCTTGTTTCCTGCTCTGGAGGGTAGGACTTGAACCAACGGCTTCAAGTTACAAGAAAGGACTGTTTGACAGTTCAACAGACCCCCTCAGGAGGTTGTGGACTCTCCTTTCCTTGGAGTTTTTAAAGCAGAGGTTGGATGGCTATCTGTCAGGGATGCTTCAATTGAGATTCCTGAGCTGCAGGGGGTTGGACTAGATGACCCTTGGGATCTTTTCCAACTCTACAATTCTATGATTCAATGACTAGTTCCTGTTTGAAGTGCCTCTTTCTTTTTCAGACTGATCAGTTATTGTCCTCTTCTGGTTGTGCAGGATTCACCAGGTATCTTCAGGGTGACACAGAGTGTATGGTCGCTCGGGGGATATGCAGACATTTGCCTTGTCAGCCCCATGCCAAAAAGATCGGCCACTGTTTACTGAACACTTACTGCTGCAAAGAGTATGTGATGAATTAAGGAAGTTTGTCCCTTGACTATTTATGCTTTGCTAGGGCTGCTTGGATACTGGTGAAACAGAAAGAAGATGGCTCTGAAACACTCTAAAACTAGATTCAGCAATGATGTTTTTCACTTGAAGCAAGGGTAGGGAATTCTTGCTCCTGCTTCATCCCTTTAGTATTTCTCATGTATAGAGTGAAAACGCCGCCCTTGGAAAAAAATACCAGGAGATCAGAATGATCCCCAGACCCTTCACTACCTATGTGAAGTTTGCACATAGATATTTCCCTCTAGCTGCCTTTAATCTCCGGAGGCAGAGAGCACCATGCAAATGTTAGCCCTTTCTCTTTTTTTGCAGAGAAGTGATCTTTTGCTCCCTCCTTTCTCCAAAATGATGTGTCTCTGTGTGGGGGTGATCATATAGGGCTGACCTTACTATTAGGTCAGGGCTCCGGAAGCTTCCTCAGTCCAAAACCAACATTCCCTTCTGGGCAGCCATCCTAGGGAGACATACCAGTATTGGCTGATGCCAAAGGCAAAAGTGGGCGGAACAACGAATGCATTTTTTTCACCTTCTCTCACTTCCTACACACACTCACACCACCCCCTCTCTGTTCCCTGTCCCAACAAGCAAGACACTTTGAGGACATACTGCAGCCACACAAAAACATTGGCGATCAGAATCTTTATAAGCCAACAGTGATGGTCATATATGTTCTACCCTATAGTATTGTCAGGGACTGGGCAGAGGAGGAATGGTGGAGACTGCCTCCCCAGCCTGACCCTTCCAGGGAGGAGGAGGAGGAGGAGGACAGTATAGATTTACAGATTTACAACAGGGGTTTGAGGGAGGTCGCAGCTCAGAGGAAGGTGAGGGGTAAAGTTGAGAAATCATGGGGGAGCCAGAGCAACACCTGACTGACACGTTGTCACTAGAAAGCATCCCAGACCCTCCATTTCCCAGAACCTGGCAAGCCTTAAAAGTAGGAGAGCAAAAAGCTCAAAGGTAGAGGGCATGTAGCAACACCCGTAGAATGAAGAATGAGGAAGTGGGAGAGACGGGGCAGAGATTCACTTGGGACAACCGCATTATGCAAGAGGCCGGGTTCTATAGCTTCACTCTCTGTAAAGAATGAAATAAAAAAGGACGGTAAGAAAGTTTCCCTTGTCTTTATAATTTCCTGGGCAACCAGACGGGAGCCACTGACAGGCTCCTGACAGCCTCACCACAGTCATTGCTTCAGGTACAAAGAGAGAGCTGAACTCCTTTCATAGTAGTCATTACCTTGAACTCAGACAAGGAAGGAAATGTTGAAGGACACAGTCATCTCCACCTCCATACCATTCCTACCATAGTTCCCTGGGTTTTGTTGAGCTTGCTAATGTCTGTTTCCATCTGTCAGTTACAGATAAAAGGACCTCTATGATTTCCTGAAGCTCTGGACCCTTTCTTCTGAGACAAGAATAAGAAGGTGACTCGTCACTAAGTCCTTACAGACTGCTCCTCTCCCTTGTGGTCACTGTTAGTTTCCTCCATTGCTACAGCATTTTCCACCATCCCTGTTACTAAAGATGTAAATAAATAAATATGAACCGGTTTCATGTAGTGGTTCGAGAATTGAACTGGGACCTGGGCGACAAGGATTCAAATCCTCTCTTGGCCATCAAACTCACTGGATTATCTTGGGCCTGTCACAGCCTCTCATCCTAACTGACTTCTCAGGGTAGTTGTGGAGATTAACCAAGGAGCAGAAGGCAAAGTCTCTAATTTTCTGCCAGAAATGGATGGAGTTTCTGAGGGGACAAAGCCTGCCACAACAGGTGCAGGGATTCTCCCACATGGGGATACTTTACTTCTCTCAATATATATATGGGGAGGGGGCAGTTTGAAAAGTGGTGAAATGACAGAAGTGCCCCTGGGCAAGTGGGCAAAAATGGTTGGCACTAAGGAATCCAAGTGGGACCTGATAGAAGGGCTTAGAATTGGGCAGCAGGAGTTCCATGTAATGAAAACACAGCTACTCTAAAACTGAACGAGAGGAGGCTGAAACTTTGAACAAGCAAGCTAAAATCTGGCTGCGGTGACATTCTATCTCGCGCTACTCTTGGTATTTTCGCCCTCAGAGAAGATACAATTCATTCTTCCTTGATCTGGAACACCCTAAGCTGAAAGAACACACTCACAGTTCTGTAAAAAGCCAAAAATTGCATGCCCACTGTGGATCCTCTTAAATTGCTTCTAAATGAAATAGGCTTGAAACATTGCTTCTGTGTTTGGAGCTTGAACTGCTACTTTAGCGTTGCCAAGTCAGGGGCACCAAAGTCCCTGAGATTTCAGGGCCCAAACCTGAGATCTACAGGCAGTTTAATGTGTCATTAAGCGTGACACATTAAACATTAACTGCAGTCACTGAGAGCACGTCATTCAAATAAAGAACACAATGTCTAACAAATGAGCAACTTACGATAGAAGCCTAGCTAAAGGAAATGTTCCTATTGTTAGGAATCATTCCCCATGTTGCAGTCATGGGATTGTTTTTATCACATGACGGTGTATGCTTTCATTCCACATAGTGGGAAGTGACGGAGACAGGATGTTTGTATTACTGTGTTCCGTGATGTAGGACTTTTTGTCCTAAGTTCTTTCTCCTTGCTGTCTGATGCTGATGAGGAAGGAGCTGAGTCAGAATGCTCCGAGTGTATTATATGTAAATAAAGTAGTTTAGCCAAACTGCTGCGCTACTGAGTCTGTCACGCAAACTGCTAACACTCTGCTATTCCTAAGCATGCTGATGCTTCTTGGTATCAGTTGCTGTGATGTTCGGGCTGGAGAAAGCTCTTGAAGCTCCTGAACGACCAACCAGGAAGGAGAGAACATGCCAGCCGGGCATGTGTCTCTGCCAGATTCCTACTTGCATGTAGGACGCTCCTGACACCTATGACCCCCATGGAGTCTATGTAATGATGAACAGCCAGCAGCTGCTGGACTGAAGCTTGCAAGTGGCATGCACCTTCTTCTAACAAAAAAATAAATAAAAATTAAAGGTGCTCTCGCCCACCTAGAGACTTTTATTATTATTAGGTGATTGTGCATGCAGCTTGGAGGGATGGCAACCCTACCCCCTAGGCCTTGCTTCTTGTACTGTCTCTGCATTTGGACTTCTGTATTAGGACTTTGATTCTGGGGCTGCCTCTGTTCGCTCTCAGCTTTGCTGCCTGTGTGCCACCTGAAGCAGGGTGCTGTAGTATATTTATGATGCTTGGGAATTCCCTAGACTGGCTCTGTGGGTCGGGCAGAGAGAGGACCCCTGTTTGGCTTAACCAGCTCACACAACTAAAACTGTGGATCTTGGGGGTGCAGCTGTAGTGAGTCAGGAGAGACTTCCCCCACACCTTAAGGTGTTGCAGGTGCAAACAAAAAAAAGGTAAAGGACCCCTGACAGTTAAGTCCAGTCATGACATTTGTCCGCAGACAGTTTTTCCGAGTCATGTGGCCAGCATGACTAAGCTGCTTCTGGCGAAACCAGAGCAGTGCACGGAAACGCCGCTTACCTTCCTGCCGGAGCGGTACCTATTTATCTACTTGCACTGGCATGCTTTCGAACTGCTAGGTTGGCAGGAGCAGGGACTGAGCAATGGGAGCTCACCCTGTCGCGGGAATTCGAACCGCCGACCTTCCGATCGGCAAGCCCTAGGCTCAGTGGTTTAGACCACAGCACCACTCGTGTCAGGTGCAAAGCTGTGATTTAATACAGGAAAGGCAGGCTTGCTCATTTAATGGAAACTGTGGAAGGAAATAGGAAGTTACTTACCCAGTTTGTAGCTCAGTGAAGACATATGGAAGCTGGGCAGAGTGTGATTTCCATGCCAGGGGTCATTAGGAGAAGGTCTGAAAATAAAGCCACCAATATCATAATGCTGGCAAACAAATATATAGTGAAGCCACAATTGGAATACAGTGTACAGTTCTTCACCTCAAAAGCGGTATTGTAGAGGTGGGAAATGTTCAGAAAACGGCAACCAGAATGCTCAAGGCGTAGAGCTGTTACATATAATTTAGTATTATTCACACTAACATGTGAATGCTGGCATGTATTGCCAAAAGGGATTAACTGGAAGATTCCCTTGAAGCAGAGCAAGACCTTTCTGAGGACTTAGGTGTGTTGATAAATTAACTGTTATTGTTGTCTGCTAGCTAACATGCGGGGTTACAGGTAGGTAGCCGTGTTGATGTGCCGTAGTCGAAACAAAATAAAAAAAAATTCATCCCAGTAGCACCTTAGAGACTAACTAAGTATATTATTGGTATAAGCTTTCGTGTGCATGTATCTGAAGAAGTGTGCATGCACACAAAAGCTCATACCAATAACAAACTTAGTTGGTCTCTAAGGTGCTACTGGAAGGAATTTTTTAAATTTTGTTTTAACATGTGGGGTTTAATCTTAGATCAGGTGATTAAGGTATTCATTGAAAATCATCATTTGGGTCTTTTGTTCCCAGCCAGTAAGATGTGATAATGAAGCTCTCCAGGGAACTGCATAGCCCTAGGCAGGATGTGGGCTATTGCAGGCTGGAATAGGAGAGAGAAAGAGTTTTGATATCTGGAAGAAGAACAGTAATTTCTTATACAATGTTGAGCCTGTGCTGGACATGCACTTAGGTCTTATAGAACTGTTTGGATGTATCAATTAGTGTTTTTTATTCTGTTTTGAAGAAACTTCTGCAAGTAAAGCTTTGAATTAAACTTATGGGTCTGGACAATGTTTTATTCCAAAAGGATTCAGTTTTTATGCATCCAACTGCCTCAAGCTGCACAATATTGATATATGCAACAGGAGCAACTCCCTTATGAGGAAATGTTGCAACATCTGAGGCTACAGGTACTTTTTTGTTTAGAGAAAAGAGGAGTTAGAGAGGTCTTTATGACAGAGGTTTATAAAATAATGCATGTTGTGGGGAAAGAGTTTTTCTCCCTCTTAATAACAGAACTCAAGGATGTTCAATGAAGCTGAACAATAGAAGATTCAGGACATACACAACAAAGTACTTCCTCACACAGCTCCATAGGAGTCAACTCCTAGGGGCTGTGAGGGCTTAGGCCCCCACAATAAAATATTTGAGGGGGCTGGGGCCCCCAAAGTTGATGGGCATTCCCATTCAAGTGGTATGTGTGCACTGAATCATGTGATCGATTATGTGGGGCCCCCAGAATATTTTATTCAAGTTGGCACCCCTGCACAACTCATAATTAAACTACGACATTAGCTGCCATACTCTAAGAGGCAGTCGTGGCGACCAACCTGGATTGTTTAAAAGAGGATTACACACATTCGTAGGTGGATACGGCTATCAATGGCTATGCTCTGCCTCCAATGTCAAGAGGCAGTTATAGTTATAGCAGTGCTTCCCCCCCCCCCGGGGAGGGGGGAGGTACACAGGGGTACGCATGCCCCTACACATTTTGTGAATCAAAGTTTGGCCTCATTGAGGGGAGGTATTTCAATATGAGTAGGGAAACGAGAGTATTGTTAGTATTTTCATTCTTCCCACTGCAAGAATCACATGATCCTATTGTTTACTTTCTATTCCGTGGGAAAGGAAGAGACGGCAGCCAGTCTGGGAGACTTCCGTTACTGTAGTTTTTGTACTACTCTTTCTTCTGTCTTGCGAAGAGACAGGATGTCTGTATGAGAGCTGCTCCTCTCGTACATGTTTGTTATGTTCTCTTATTTGGCTAATTAGTAGAAATAAATTAGGTATGCTACAAAACCTCTGCAGCTCTACTTCTGTTTTATTCTGCTGAGTTTGGGTGCTCACATAGAATCATAGAGTTGGAAGAGACCACAATGCCCATCCAGTCCAACCCCCTGCCAAGCAGGAAACACCATCAAAGCATTCCTGACAGATGGCTGTCAAGCCTCCGCTTAAAGACCTCCAAAGAAGGAGACTCCACCACACTCCTTGGCAGCAAATTCCACTGTCCAACAGCTCTTACTGTCAGGAAGTTCTTCCTAATGTTTAGGTGGAATCTTTTTTCTTGTAATTTGAATCCATTGCCCCGTGTCCGCTTCTCTGGAGCAGCAGAAAACAACCTTTCTCCCTCCTCTATATGACATCCTTTTATATATTTGAACATAGCTATCATATCACCCCTTAACCTTCTCTTCTCCAGGCTAAACATATCCAGCTCCCTAAGCCGTTCCTCATAAGGCATCATTTCCAGGCCTTGGACCATTTTGGTTGCCCTCTTCTGGACACCTTCCAGCTTGTCAGTATCCTTCTTGAACTGGACACAGTATTCCAGGTGAGGTCTGACCAGAGTGGAATACAGTGGTACTATTACTTCCCTTGATCTAGATGTTATACTCCTATTGATGCAGCCCAGAATTGCTTTGGCTTTTTTAGCTGCTGCATCACACTGTTGACTCATGTGATGACATCACATGACATGAGCAGCTCTGAGTCCATAGCACCAGAACCGGCAACTCAGAAATGCTGCGTTGGTGTTGCCGTTACCGGAGGAGTCTTCCAATACCCCTAAACTTTTTTTTGGGGGGGGAGAGCACTGAGTTATAGTGCTAATTATCCAAGTACTTGTGTCCCAACTCTTTCTTCCAGGTGTGTGAGAGCAATGCTGGGAAACACAGAACGACAAGTTCCCTGTGTTTGAAAATATAAAATCCAGGAAGCTGTTGGATCCATTTTTATTACTAAAATTCACACAACACTTGAAGAAGAAAATGCTTTATAGTAAGGAAAGCTGAACTGCTGAAGTGTTTGGGTCACATTCAGTGGAAGTGATGGGCTTAGCAGCCACAACGGCAATGACAATGCATTCATTCTCTGGCGGATCTTGCTGGCAAATCTAGCTTTCTTCTTTCATATCTGGAATACTAGGGCTGTGGAAAGAAGAACATGAATGAGGTCAGTAATGCTGGGAGGTGAAGTTCCCTCTGGTCCACGGAATAGCTGCTTAAGACAAGGCAAACATCCTTCTCTCCATTCCTGGCAGAGTTAGTCACTGGGCACATGCAGCATCTATTTATATCTCAAGATCAAACATATTTTAGTGTGAGCCAGAAATGGGGAGTCTATGGCCCCAAGTTGCTATTGGACTAAACAAAACTGCATTAATAATTGGGCTTCTTGGTTTTTCGCACTTACTCTTGACTGCAACAATACACATCTGCAGCACATTTCCCAACTTTTCTCCAGTGTTCTTCACATTGGAATAGAACGCATCTGCCTTTAAAATATTCACATTGTTCACGACTGTAAATTCCTATGTGTGCGAATCCTGTACAGAAAGAAAGAGTTGGTCAGAAGTAAGGATACTTGCAAATTTCACCCCAGATCTTGGAGTTCTGGACTTCTGGTCTCTCTCTCTCTCTCTCTCTCTCTCTCTCTCTCTCTCTCTCTCTCTCTCTCTCTGTCATTTCCAATGATGACTACTTAAAAAAAACACAGGCAGACAGAGAGAGAAAAATACTCCATTTGTTAACTGCTAAATTTAACTGCACTGTCATTTCAGAGTAGTCACAAGCAATTTTATCTACATAATATTTGGAATATTCACCAAGGAAGGATGCAAAAGGTCATGGATCCATGCAGAATTTCCCCAATTTTTCAGAGATGTTAGAGGTCAGTTTAAAAATAGTTTCCAGGTGGGAAGAAGAACAGTACCTGTAGGAACGTCAGATCTCTTCAGTTCATTGTGGAGTCATCTGCCTTGCCACAAAGGAATCCCTTTGCAAGCTTAAATGCAACTTACCTGGAGCGACCAGAAATGACAGGATGAAAACCACAGAAAGAATAGGCAAGATCTTCATGGCAGGATGTTGTATCTTAAAAGAGAGGAGGCAACAAGAAACTAAAGTGAGACACACACACTTATTTTTCACCTTTGGTCAATAATAATTCCCTTATGGACACCACTTAAAGCTCTTTCACTGAGCAGTTTATATGTCTTGCTAAATGAATGAATAATAAACATGAAGGGAGATTATGTAGGGTTATGTGAAACTTCCCAAGGCCTTCTCCCAAGTAAGTGTTTCTAGAATTGCTGCCTAATAACACAGCCCTATACATATATTCCGAAGCAAATCCCTTTGCATTGCATTAAGTGGGACTGATTCACAAGCAAGGTGCCAAAACATTGCAGGCTGAGTCCCACAGAACTCAGTAGAACTGCATCGTGAAATGCTTAATTACAGAATGCAGCAACTGGACTGCTGGTGAGGGCAGACAGCCAACAGCATGTGGCAACCTGCAATGCCTGCCTATATGCTACCAGGCTAGCTTCAAAGCTTGTTCGTTGCTATACAAAGCTCCGGACAACCTATATCCAGGATACTTTTACACACCACCTCTGATCTCAGAGCAGTTCAGTTTTCCAGGGAGTTCCAGACGCACTACCCAGGGTCTATGTTTCCTTCTGGAAAATGAGGCATACCAGAGACTGCAGTGTCTTTATGATATATGGTTTATTTACACACATATATAACCTGATGGAGGGATATACAGCATTACGGTCCAAGGCGTTCTGGCTTCTTCCATAGCTGCAGCCTTGTGATCCAGCAGCAATCAGCTATGCTTCTTTGCAGCTTGTTGCTTTCCTTCTCCCCGCTTGCATCACACCAAACTCCCTACACAAAGCTTCTGACTAAAATATCTTCCAACTCTGTATTCTAATCCCCTGGCTTTTATGTGCAGAGCAAGAGAGGGCCCCACTCAATTGCCTGTTCATATTGAGTCTTTTGATCCTGTGTTGTCTTAATCATTACCCCCAGGCTGTTGTTGTTCAGTCGTTCAGTCGTGTCCGACTCTTCGTGACCCCATGGACCAGAGCACGCCAGGCACGCCTATCCTTCACTGCCTCTCGCAGTTTGGCCAGACTCATGTTAGTAGCTTCGAGAACACTGTCCAACCATCTCATCCTCTGTCGTCCCCTTCTCCTTGTGCCCTCCATCTTTCCCAACATCAGGGTAACCCCCAGGCTACCACCCTCTAAAGGAAACCAGCTTTAACACTCAACCCTTAATTGAATCCTAACATTTGCTTGATCTGGAATCTAGGGTGTCTTGCACCCACAGACTCATAAGGACTGCCAGAGCCTGTATATCCCAGTTCAATCATTGAGAGCATCTAGAGCAGCACTTTAGTTGTCCTCCATGTTACCGAGGTCTGACTGGCTTCAAATAAAAGTATTTAGTGTTACCAGTCCTGTTCTGTGGAACAGTGTAGATTTCGCAGGCATCTCCTGAGAAACTTTTTATCTCAACAAGCCTCTGCAACTCTTTTAAATTTTCTTGATTGGCCATAATCTCCTTCAATGATCATGTCACATTGTTATTAATTGTCTTTTGTTTCATTGTGCACATATTTTACGAGATGGTGGCATATAAATACTTCAATAAATAAATGCATTTCCAAGAAACTCCACAGAATTCTGCAGTAAACTGCCAGAACATTTCAATCACCCTGCACGTACCTACAACAATCAATCGTTCAATCTAAATTGCTGAGACCATAAAGTCCAGAGACAAGAGGAGGGGAGAGACCTAAATGTAATTGAGCTTCTCCTGGATCTAAATGTCTGAGACCATAAAATCCTAACATGAAAAAAGAGAAAGAGAAGTAATTTCAGGTCATTTCTAATTTAAGTGTTGCCTGCAGCTACTTACCCAATCTAGGCAGACTCTGTTACTCTCTAGTTCAGTTCCCCTTCTTATATCCTTTCATCATAATAAAGCTGTATGACCTTTTTCTGTGACACGGTTTATGATAATGTGACAAACTTACTGGCTTTTCTGTACGGTTCCTGGATGTGCTTCTCCAACGTAGCAGCCAATGACACCCACATCCAATTTGAGGCCATGGCGTCCCTGTGGGAGCTGTTATCATTCATGGTTCTGAAACAATCCTCCAACTCAGTTACTCTACGCTTTCCTTGATGAGATAAAAGAAAACTTTTCCTACCCCCTTAAAAAGGGGAGTTAAAAGTAGATCAGTAACAAGCTCTATTCATAGAATCCAATGGAATAAAATGGCCACATAACCCACACGTGAAACTTTTTTCAGTGCAAGGAATACATTTCCTTGGAAACCAACTTTCTGTTGGAAACTAACTTTTGGGGGCACGCCTGCTAGTAGTGTTTGAGAACAGAAGCAAAAATGGGCATAGCAGGGGGTGTTAATTTAGTATCATATTATTTATTCCCCATCTAGATAAGCTAAAAGCATTATCATAATTCAAGAACACGTTTTAGCCAGGCAAAAGCACTAAGGAACAAAGGAACCTTGGATGGTTAAGGCCAGTCAAAGGCGACTACGGGGTTGTAGCGCTCATCTTGCTTTCAGGCCGAGGGAGCCGGAATTTGTCCACAGAAAGCTTTCCGGGTCATGTGGCCAGCATGACTAAACTGCTCCTGGCACACGGAAGCACCGTTTACCTTCCCAACGCAGAGGTACCTATTTATCTACTTGCACTGGTGTGCTTTCGAACTTTTTTCAGCACAAGGACTACATTTCCTTGGAAACCAACTTTCTGTTGGAAACTAACTTTTGGGGGCACGCCTGCTAGTAGTGTTTGAGAACAGAAGCAAAAATGGGCATAGCAGGGGATGTTAATTTAGTATCATATTATTTATTCCCCATCTAGATAAGCTAAAAGCATTATCATAATTCAAGAACACGTTTTAGCCAGGCAAAAGCACTAAGGTAAAGGTAAAAACAAAGGAACCTTGGATGGTTAAGGCCAGTCAAAGGCGACTACGGGGTTGTAGCGCTCATCTCGCTTTCAGGCCGAGGGAGCCGGAATTTGTCCACAGAAAGCTTTCCGGGTCATGTGGCCAGCATGACTAAACTGCTCCTGGCACAGGGAAGCACCGTTTACCTTCCCAACGCAGAGGTACCTATTTATCTACTTGCACTGGTGTGCTTTCGAACTGCTAGGTTGGCAGGAGCTGGGACAAAGCGATGGGAGCTCACCCCGTTGCATGGATTCGAACAGCTGGCCTTCTTGTTGGCAAGTCCAAGTGGCTCAGTGGCTTAGACCACAGTGCCACCCACATCCCAAAGAAGAGAAACACAGCAATGAATCTGGAATTTCCAGTAGAAGAAACTCCCCCAAATTTAAACCACCCTGTTAGCAGGGGAGGGTCTGTTGGTGGTGCCTTCTGTATCTGCTGCCTTGAACAGGCATGTACAAATATGTCACTCGTGGTTTCTTTCTTTTGGGACTCTGCTCTGCTACATCACTTACTAGTGTGACTGAATGAAGGATACTTATTCAATATATCCTTTCCTACAATTCTTAACATTCCCACAGCACTAGGGGATGTTAAGTGATTTCTATTTTGCACACCTTGAAGTGGTAAAATCTGCCCATGTGGAAGAACCACTGTACTTGTGAAACTTGGCAGTTTTCATCCCTTTGGAAAGGGAAACAAATAAAGTTTTCCCCTACATTACAACAAGAAGAAGAAGAAGAAGAAGAGTTTGGATTTGATATCCCGCTTTATCACTACCCTAAGGAGTCTCAAAGCAGCTAACAATCTCCTTTTCCCTTCCTCCCCCACAACAAACACTCTGTGAGGTGAGTGAGGCTGACAAACCTAGACAGCATCTTAAAAAGCACAGACATCACCTTGCTGACAAAGGTCCGTATAGTTGAAGCTATGGTTTTCCCAGTAGTAATGTATGGAAATGAGAGCTGAACCATAAAGAAGACTGATTGCCGAAGAATTGATGCTTTTGAATTATGGTGCTGGAGGAGACTCTTGAGAGTCCCATGGACTGCAAAAAGATCAAACTTGTCCATCCTTAAAGAAATCAGCCCTGAGTGCTCACTGGAAGGACAGATCCTGAAGCTGAGGCTCCAATACTTTGGCCATCTCATGAGAAGAGAAGACTTCCTGGAAAAGACCCTGATGTTGGGAATGATTGAGGGCCCAAGGAAAAGGGGATGACAGAGGACAAGATGGTTGGACAGTGTTCTTGAAGCCACTAACATGAGTTTGACCAAACTGCAGAAGGCAATGGAAGACAGGAGTGCCTGGCGTGCTCTGGTCCATGGGGTGACGAAGAGTCGGACACGACTGAACGACTGAACAACAACAACACCATCTAGAGGCTAAGAGGGAAATTGCAGTTCTCTTTAGTTAGTTTGTTTTTTCATGCCCCTCTCTGCTTTTATAGAGTGGGTGACACATATTGGCAGCTTCAAAAATTGCAATTCAGAAATTGGGATTTAAAAAGTGCTCCTGGCAACCTAGCAGTTCGAAAGCACATCAAAGTGCAATTAGACAAATAGGTAAATCATTGGAATTAGGGGAAACTGTACAAGATGTTAAGATAAAAATGCAAGCTCTGGATGATGCCATTAGAAAACACAAAAAGAAGTGAAAGGGATGAGAAAAGATGGTGAGAAGGTTAAAGGAGAAGTTGCAGAATTGGCCAAATTACACGAGGAGACCTGAGATTCTTTAGCGATGGACTTCCGGTGTGATCGCCATTCCGAGCAGTCGGGAGCTGTCTCAGCTCCGAGACAGCTCCGGTGTCTTCGGGGATTGGAGCTACCGCAACCGCGCTGTGGGCTCCGTTAAAACATGGGAAGAGCGTCCCGTGGGCTTGGGTTTCTAGCAGGTGCCAGAAGTGCCGACCCTGCTCTCAAGCAACCCTTGTAAAAGGGAGGCTTGAGCGAGCGGGGCTCCGGGATGGCGCTGAAGAAGCCATCTCTAACCGAAGACACGAAGCAGTGGGTACTGCCGGATTTTGAGCACTCCGCTTTTCCTCAATCTGGATCTAAAACAAGGACTCTGTAAGTACAGAGCTTAATTTGAACCTAAAGTGCTGAAATTTGGCTTACGGAGAGAGATTTAAAATGAGGAAGTCCATCTCTCTCTGACAGCGGCAAGATCAAAGTAACGTCAATGGAGCTGGAGCCGCTTAAGACTTGCTTTAAAGTTTAACGCTGATTTTGTATACTTTAGAAAACCCTGTTTGGGGGGAAGATTGACAGTTTGATTTATTTCTTCTTGTGGATTACAAATTAAAAGGAGAGACTCCGCTAACGCTCTGGCCAAGGAGTCTGGGTCAGGCAAGGAATGGTGGCTTTGGACCGGATTGCGCAGCTGGAAAAATACTGAGACCCCATCACTTCCTGCCTACTCAAATCCCACAGTGTCCTTGAAGTGCTAGACTCAACAATGACACCACTCCAGGAAAGACTGTTGTTTGAATTGCAACTACTTCAGTAGAAAGTTATAGACAAGTTTACCCAGATTGGAGCTACTTTGAGGAATGCTTTTATATACCCACTCGATGGAAAGGATGGAAAGAATGCTGATCCAGAGGAATTTTCTGAAGAGGAGAATACAAAAGTTGGAAAACAAAAAAGGCTTCCCTGGCGTGAGAGGCGGGGAGCCCATAGTTTGGACAGTACAGTGAACCCCTGGGGTGGCAGCCCAGAGGTTCGAGAACAACCATGGAAAATACAATACAGAGTTGAGAGTGGAGGAAAGATACTTTGTGATAAAGTTACTGCAACTACTTATCAAGAAGAATGCTACATTCTGGAGGAGCCACAACAAGGAATACTAAGTTTAAAATGGAACATGAAGGAAACAATAGAAGGATTGGGGAAATTTGGGGGGGAGACCTGTGGGGGATGGGAAAGGTAATGGGAAGGGTGATGATGGACAGGAGGGGGTGGGGTAAAGTATGAATTAATGGGGATACTATAAAGGCTGACCACGGTACTCCGAAACCAGAGGGAAAACGGATTATGAGAATGGAAGAAACATTTAGGTATTTGTTAAGATGTGTTTTTTTATATATATATTTGAAATTGGAATCAGAAGAACTACAGGCTACAGATTAACAAAGTTAAGTGAAGAGAGGATAAAAGAAGTTGAGATGTGGAATTTGATGTTTTATTTGATAAGAATAAGATTTAAGATATGTTGAATATAATTGCAAGACTAAGATCAGATGTAAGAAAGTAGATTTTATAATGTTACAAAGTTACTAAAGAAGATCAGAAATGAACGCAAAAGAGAGGATGTGAGGAAGTCCCAAGTTTAGGATTATAAAGAGGATAAGGATGAGTAAATAAGTGTTTTGTTTGTGTGTTTTTGTGTAGTTTTTGTAGTGTATGTATTTGTATTTTGTGTATTTTTAATTGTTAAAATCCAATAAATTATTATTTAAAAAGAGAGATTCATTAGCGATGATGGAAATGAGGCAAGAAGAACTTAATTTGAGTTTTAGAGCAGTACCGGAAGTTGCAGGAGAGGTCATTAAGGCCAGATTGAATGTGGAATTAACAAAATGGCTAAACATGCAGGAATAGAAAGTGAATTATAAAATTGAGAATGCATTTAGGTTAAAACTGAAATCGACAAAAGCGAAGAAATTCCAAGCTGATTGTATAGTGATTTTCAACTCTAGAGGAATGAAAGATAAAATTTTAAGAATGAATTAGGAAAAATGATTGTGTATAGATGAAAAAAATTATTACCATTTTTAAAGAGATCCTGATGAGATTTTTGAAAAAAAACGTGACTCTTATAAATCTTTAACTGAGGTACTGAGGGAGAATGAAATAAAATATAAATGGGAGTTTTCAAAAGGGGTCTCCTTCTTTTAAAAGGAAGAGAGATTTAAGATCAAAAGTGCTCAGGAAACAGAAAAATTCTGGAGAAAATATGTCAAAGAATTGGGCAAAGAGGGAACAGAGGCATTGCCAGAACTTGATTAGGAAGAGGAAGATATGGAAGAAGAAGTCCATACATAAAGAAAGTTTCTATAATTTATTAATATTTAATTGAAAATGTATAAATTATTATTGGAATGACATACTAAGAATGAGAAGGTCAAAAGTGTGGTGATAGAATGGGCTAAAGATTTTGGATATAATATTCAGTTAGAATCCTGTGGAAGGTTGTGGAAGGTTGTGGAAGGAAGGCATTTATTTTACTGCATGCAGTGCACTTAAAGAAAATGTTATGAAAACGATGTACAGATGGGTATTTAACACCAGCTAAATTGGCTAAAATGTACAAGCCAAGAACGAATTAGTGCTGGAAATGTAAAGGAAGGGAAGGTATCTTCTACCACATGTGGTGGACCTGTAAAGAGGTAAAGGCTCTCTGTGAAATGATATATAATGAGTTAAAGAAAATGTTTAAAAATATTTTTATTTTTTTTAAAAAAACAGCAGCCTTTTTACTGGGTATAGTGGGTGAAGAAATACCAAGGAAAGATAAAAGACTGTATGCAACAACTGTGTCAAGAATTTTTTTTTTTTAGCCCAAGAATGGAAACAACAAGGAGTACCAACAAAAGAAGAGTGGCAGATGGAGATGATGGACTTTGCAGAACTGGCAAAGCTCAAAACAAAATTTAAACCTGGGTTACTTGGAAGCATTCACAAACACACCACAAAGACGTAACCGGCTGTATCAAAATAATATTCATGCAATGTATTTTTCTGTATCAAAAGTTCTTCACAGACATAGTCTACATGTAGAGATCAACAAAGTTCAGCAAAGTAACGTAATAGCAGAATGAATACAAGTTCCAATGAGCGATATCGATTACAAAGTCCCAGATATGAACTTATCCACATATGTCTCTGTGTTTGTGTGGTTCAAACAAAAGCTTGCACAATTCACAAGAAGAGCTTGCACAGTTCACGACAAGGTTTCCCGGAATAGTAACCCCGTTTCGCCCTCCTGGGCTTCATCAGAGGTGCATGCTTCTAATTAATACAAATGCAATATGGTAATACAACATCTTTGTACACAAAATCTAAATAATACAAACAACATAGACAATTGTAGCCATGTGAATTGTAAAAAAAAAAAATCCAAAAAACCTTTTTTGATTTTTTTCCTCTGTATCTAATGTACTCCCTTGATATATTATTTTGTTTATTTGTCTTTCTTCCTGTCTTTTCTTTATCTGCCACGCTAATAGCTTGCCTGGTCTATTCCATAATTCAAAAGACTATATTTTTTTGGGGGGGGGTGTGGAAATGAACTAATTCCTATGTCCCACAAATAACCCAGAGATGCATTTTGCATGCGAAGCTGCGGTGGCCATTTTAGGTTAGGGCACTGGAGCCTTAAAGAGCATTCTCCCCTACCCTAGTCCCAAAATTACCCAGTCCCCAAATCACGCACCCCAGTGACACAATCCCCTTGTAGCAGTGGCCCAAAGGGGCCACAATGAATATGATAATTTGAACCCCAATAAATCATTGAAAATGCTTATAATAGAAATGTTATGGTAACCTGTTGCTTTAAGGAAACAGATGATTTGGCATGAGACCTTCCCTACAAGGAAAGAAGGGCAGCAAATACGTCAATCACATTCATAAGCTAGAACATAAGTTGATACATAGAACAAAGGCCTAACACAGATTCCCATGCATGCAAACTAACGAAAATGTAACAATCTCTGAGAATCACGGTTTAGTTAGCAATGCTCATTGCGCAGGTGTATTAGATTAGGTAATGTACATGCGTACTAAACTGAAATGATGTAATGAAATATGATTGGTTAAATTGAAATGCTTTGTCTGAAATGTTATAAATACCCCTGCCCAGACCTTTGGGCGGGGTTGCAGGCTTGCGAAAACGATTCGACTGTAACCCTTATTGCTTTGCAATAAAGAAAACAAAATGGACTCCTAGCTCCTCTAGTCTCTGAGTTTTATTGGCGTAGCTCAGAAGAAGGGCCTTTTGCCCAATGCAACACCCTCAGAGCTGGTCTTACTCAGTGCGACCTCTCAGGCATGCCTCCTGCTCCGTGGTTTTTTTTTTCTCGGCACATGCGAAGCTGCGGCGGCCATTTTAGGTGACGGCAAAGGCATTGTTGCTCTGGCCAGGTCTGATGACGTCAGCAGGCAATCCGCCTTTCTATTGGATGCTGTTGGCGTCTTCATTCTTTTGCTGGTGAGGTATAATAGGCGCGCCATTTTTGGGGGCCTTTATTCTATATTTTAGGCATGACAGGTGTGTTTTTTTTTTAAAAAAAAAATTATTATGCTATATCCTTCCACCATGGTCATGTTACGCTTTGTCCTAAATTTGATGTGATTTGGTCCAGCGGTTACGGAGCAAGGTGCGGCCAGACGCACATGCAATGGGAACACACACACACACATATATCTTCCTTTTCCATTTCACAAAAAAGCCACTGCAACGTGTGGCCAGACCAGCTAGTATAATATAAATTTGTTCCAGTCTTTCAGAAAAGTCTGATCCTGCTGGTTCCGGATTTTTCCAGTCAGTTTTGCCAATTCGGCATAGTCCAGTAATTTCATCTGCCACTCTTCTTTGATTGGTAAATCTTCTTGCTTCCGTCTTTCAGCTAATAACATTCTCGCTCCAGCTTTTGCATCCAAAAACAATGTCTTATCCTGATTAATTATTTCTCTACCTACTCTATACCTAATAGGAAGGCTTCTGGTTGTTGTTGTTGCTTTTTAATAAATGTATATTTCAACATTTTTTTTAGTTCATTTTATATCATTTCCCAGAAAGCCTTCACTTCCTTACATACCCACCACATATGGTAAAAGGTACCCTCCTTTTCTTTACATTTCTAACATTGATTTTTTTTTTTAATTCTATACATTTTTGCTACTTTCACTGGTGTTAAATACCATCTGTACATCATTTTCATTATGTTTTCTTTAAGTGAACTGCATGCAGTAAAATTTATTCAATCTTTCCCTAACTGTACATTATGACCAATGTATTTTGCCCAATGTATCATTACAGATTTTTTACTTCTTCATCTTTCGTATACCATTCCAAAAGTAACTTATACATTTTTGACTATTTTAACTTTATTGCTTAGTAAATCCATTTCAAACCCAGATCTTATATATTCAAATCCACTTTTTTATCTTTAAATACTTCGTTTATTTGACGATAATGCTACCAATCATTTACCAACTCTTTAATTTCCTCATAGGGTTTCAATTTCAACTGGTTATCCATCTCTATCACCAAATCTCCATAGGTGGCCCATTTCTGTTCCATCTTTAACTTGTTTACAGTTGTTGCCTCTAATGGCGACAGCCACTATGGTGTTTTATGTTCTAATAAACTCTTATATCTATTGCACACCTCAGAGATTTCTTTTTGAATTATGTCGTTGAGAAAACCTTTATGGACTTTTACCTTCTCATACCATAAATATGCATGCCACCCAAACCTATTGTCAAATCCTTCAAGATCTAATAGATCTGTATTTTTTAACAATATTCACTCCCTTAACCAGCATAAGCAAGAAGCTTCATAGTACAATTTCAAATCTGGCAGGGAGAAACCTCCTCTTTCTTTAACAGCTGCAGGTAATTTACATTTTATTCTTTGTTTTTTCTCTTGCCAGATAAATTTTGTAATTACTTTTCCCCACCCGTTGAAATTAGCTACACCATTTATAATTGGGATTGTTTGAAATAAAAATAGCATTTTGTGTAACACATTCATTTTGAGTTACAGGTAGGTAGCCGTGTTGGTCTGCCATAGTCAAAACAAAATAAAAATTAAAAAAAATCCTTCCAGTAGCACCTTAGAGACCAACTAAGTTTGTTCTTGGTATGAGCTTTCGTGTGCATGCACACTTCTTCAGATACACTGAAACAGAAGTCTCCAGACCCTTATATATAGTGAGAGAGTGGAGAGGGGTATGACTCAGAAGGGTGGTGGGAATGGGTGATTGGCTGATAGGTGTGGTAAACCTATTGATGACTGTTAACAACTGCAATTGGTCTTACAGGAAAAGGCAATCCATGAGGCAGGAGGGAAGGAACTTCTTTACTGTAAATATGTTATTACTGTCATCTCAAATCACATTCAAGATGTTAAATTGTATAACAAGTGAACAATATTACTGGATATAGGTAGGTAGCCGTGTTGGTCTGGTGTAGTCGGGGGGTGGGGAGCCTTCCAGTAGCACCGTAGAGACCAACTAAGTTTGTTATTGTTATTTGAATACTGGAGTTATTCAAATGCAACTATGGATTTTAGGCCAGTATTATTAATTTTCAAATATATTTTAAATACTTCCCATTTTGAAATGAATTCTTTCCTTGGTTTGTTCTTTAATTTTTTGGATAAATTATCTAATTCAGCATAATCAATCATTTTTTGGATCCACTCTTGTCTTTTCCACATTGTAGCTCTAAGAACCCTCACTGTCACCATTGCGTAGAAAAAAAATATTCTCTTTTTCAGGAAAGTCCGTATCAGTAATACCCAGTAAATATGCCTCTGGATTTATATTTTTGAGTTCTAAATGGATATCTTCCCAGAACATTTTGATTTTATTCCATTGCCACCATATATGATAGAAGGATCCTAGTTGTACTCCACATCTCCAACACTTATTTTTACTCCTTTATACATTTTGGCTAGTTTCTGAGGTGTTAAATACAACCAGTGTTGCATTTTTAGGAAATTCTCCCTGATGGTGTAACATGTAGTAAATTGTTCTCCAGAGATTTTCCCATTGGGACTGAGATTTTCCCAGTCAAGGAGGAGTTGGTATGCTTTGGATAGGGTTTTAGATTTTGAATTTTGTACCTCGGATTCAAATCTGGAGATTTCAATGGAGAAGCCCTTTCGTTTGTCTAATTTAAATTTCTCAAATACTTGGTAATACTGGAAACAGTCTGTAATCAACTCTTTGATATCTTCAAAACTTTTGAGTTTCAATTGATTCTCTTCTTTTAAGAGCATTTTATATGTCAGCTAATTTCCCAACACTTTTTTTCTTCTTCACCGCAGAGGCCTCTAATGGGGAGGTCCACCACAAGACTTTGGCACCTCTTTATCTTGGCCTTTAACACCTGAGATTTGAGAACCATACCTCAGGTGTAACATATTACTCTGGATTATTATTAGATAGCTGGATGATTGATTGATGAGAGAGAGAAAGAGAGAGAGAGAGATACTATTGGCTCTAACCCCAAAGATATGCTAATAATTATATCAACCAAAAAAAGAGGAAATGATAGCCTCTCCAAAATTATTTAGTCTTCTTCAGGCCTTTGAAGCAAATGTGTGAAGAGAGTAGTGAGGTCACACATTCAAGTCCTGCAAACTTGATCACTGTCTGCATAGAAAACTTGCATGCATTGAGTTTGAAGTCCTGAACAGAGCTTCAAATTATGGTCAGTAGAAGAATAATCACCACCACAATCATCATCATCATCATCTTCGACTCTGCATTGTCATCATCATCATCTTCGACTCTGCATTGTTAGCTTCTGATCTAATGGAGTTTTCCACAATATTTGGACTTACACTTCTCTGCAGCAATATACACCTTTCAAATTGCTTTGGACAAAATCCTTTGTCCAAAAACATTCCATCTTTAAGGAGCTGCAATCGGGATTATTACATACAGAGCTGGTCTGAGTCTTGAGTTCTGTGGAACAGCAAAATGAAATATATAAATTTTGTATAGTTGATTAGGTCTACTTAAAGCATACATTAATAAGTAAAACCCAAATCTCTTCTCTCTCTCTTGGCTAAGTTTTTATACCCCTTTTGCAGTTGTGTTACATAAGCAAATTCATTACCAACAAGCAAAAACAAAAACAAAACAAAACTACAACTCTCCACTCTGGAGATAACTTCACCCTTGTGATAATAACACTTCCTACACAAAAATGGTGAAAATTTCTATAAATAATAATAATATTATTATTAATATTATTTGGCTATCATCTGAAACATGTGCAGAGGAGGGCAACCAAGATGATCAAGGGAGCTGGGTATATTTAGCTTGGAGAAGAGAAGACCAAGAGGAGATATGTTAACCATCTTCAAATGACTCAAGGGCTGCCACATGGTACAGGGGGGAAAGCTTTTTTTCTCCTGCTCTGGAGGGTAGGATTTGAAACAATGGCTTCAAGTTAAAAGAATAGAGTTTAAAATCCAGATCAGGAAAAACTTTCTGACAGTAATTGTTGTCCAATATTGGAATGAACTCCCTTGGGAGGTTGTGGACTCTCCTTCCTTGGAGGTTTTTAAGCAAAGGTTGGATGGCCATTTGTCATGGATTCTTTAGCTGAGATTCCTGCATTGCAGGGGGTTGGACTAGATAACCCTTGGGTCCCTCCCAATTCCATATATGCTCCCACCAGAAGAAATCCAATTAAAGGTCCTGATTTTCATTATGTTTGGTAATGTGGTGGGAGTGTAAGGAGTGTAAGGTAATCAAAACTTTTGGGGAAGTGATATATAATGAAATGAAAAAAGATGTTTAAAATAACCTTTCTTTAAAAAAACAGAAGCTTTTTTATTATGAATTATAGGTACCAAATATCACAATTTTTTTAGATGTCGCTTTTACGATGAGGCACGTAGAGATACCATTGATCCCCTGCTGGTGTGGATTGCTTACCACCCAGAAAAGCAAAAATTCGAACTTTTACTGTTAGGCAAAGATCACAAGATGACCCAGATGGTCGCCAGTTTCTTCACACAGATCTGTAGGTGCACACCATCCCCCAATTCAAACTAGTTTGTTAAGAAAATTCCCAAACTCGGATCCTCGGGCAACTCTGGGTCATTTCTCTTTGGAAGTTTATTTTAAGTTTTTATGTCTTTATGCGCCATGGGACCAGTGGCCATGATCTTATATTGTTTTAAATGTTTGTTTTGCTTTTGGGATTAGTCCCATTTGTGTTTCACAAGCTGACTGTAATAATAAATTATTATTATTATTATTAACAACAACCTCAGATATGCAGATGACACAACTTAGATGGCAAAAAGTGAGGAGGAATTAAAGAACCTCTTGATGAGAGTGAAAGAGGAGAGCACAAAATATGGTCTGAAGCTCAACATAAAAAAAAACTAAGATCATGGCCACTGGTCCCATCACCTCCTGGCAAATAGAAGGGGAAGAAATGGAGGCAGTGAGAGATTTCACTTTCTTGGGCTCCATGATCACTGCAGATGGTGACAGCAGTCATGAAATTAAAAGATGCCTGCTTTTTGAGAGAAAAACGATAACAAACCTAGACAGCATCTTAAAAAGCAGATACACCACCTTGCCGACAAAGGTCTGTATAGTTAAAGCTATGGTTTCACCAGTAGTGATGTATGAAGTGAGAGCTGGACCATAAAGAAGGCTGATGGCCGAAGAATTGATGTCTTTGAATTATGGTGCTGGAGGAGACTCTTGAGTCCCATGGACTGCAAGAAGATCAAACCTATCCATTCTGAAGGAAATCAGCCCTGAGTGCTCACTGGAAGGACAGATCATGAAGCTGAGGCTCCAATACTATGGCCAACTCATGAGAAGAGAAGACTCACTGGAAAAGACCCTGAAGTTGGGAAAGATTGAGGGCACAAGGAGAAGGGGACGACAGAGGTCAAGATGGCTGGACAGTGTTCTCAAAGCTACCAATATGAGTCTGACCAAATTGCAGGAGGCAGTGGAAGACAGGAGTGCCTGGCATGCTCTGGTCCATGGGGTCATGAAGAATCAGACACGACTAAATGACTAAACAACAACAGGAGACCATTATAAGCAGATGAAAACATTAGCAGGATTTTAATCACACTTGCAATGTAACAAAAAAATATGGACAACTTAGATGGATAAAAAAATTGGATAATGAACATTGTAAACATTGTCATTAGGACCCATGGAGGGGATGGGAGGGGTTTCCTCAAATTCAGAATAATCTATCTATATTTTATAGTCTTTGTTATATGTTTATATCTTCTTAAAGTGATATAAAAATTATTTACAAAAAAGTAAGCAAGTTTGGTAATATTCACCTTTTTCAAAGCAGCAATATAAACCTTTGTAATTGCTTTCAACATAATGCTTTGTCCAAAAGCATTCCTTCTTTATGGCACTCAAATTAATTGTGAGTCCTGCGGAACAGCAAAAGAAAAGATAAAACAAGTTAAATTTAAGCCATTTTGCATAACTCATCAGGGCTACTTCAAGCATATGTTAATAAGTAGAAACCAACAATTTTCTCTCCCTCTAACCTTTTATTGTCGATCCGCAGTTGTGCTAAATAATCCCAATCGTTATCAACAAACCAAAAAACTACAACTCCATACTCTGGAGATAACTTCACCCTTGCGATAAGAATAGTTCGCACAGAATATTGGCAAAGATTTCTATAAATAGGAAATATAAAACTACTACTGTTATTTGGTTATCATGAAATCCACATGTCTTCCACTTGAAGGCATATTTGTAAAGACAGTAGATCTCCACAGTAGACCTTCAGCAAAAGTGTCCTTGTGTTTTATTAGTCTTGCCAATTATAATGTGTGTTAGCTTTTCAGTGAGGGCTGTAAGCCATACTCATCAATACCAAAATAAAATAAAATAAAAATAAAAATAGCCCTTTTAAGAACTTGCCAGAAGCTCTTGATGACCATATATGCTACGGTGAGAAGAAATCCAGTTAAAGTGTGTATGCCTTACCTGGATCAAGAAAGAGACCCCAAAAAAGAAGTACCAGAGCAAGGTAAGAGTTCCTCATGGCAGTGCACTTCCAGTTCTAAGGAAGCAGGTAGATCAGCCGATTTAAATATTACTGGCCATGAGAGTGATTAACATATTTTCTTGCGGGAGAGCTCTCCCCACCCCACCCCCTCACACACATTGTGCTTGGAAAATACTTTTGTGGGCTGCTCTCAAAATGGAAATGCATGAGCAAGGCTGAGCAAGGCTCATTCTTTTTCATAAACTATGACTGGTGAAGTCCTTATGGAAACTGTTCTGCCCTTACAGAGCATCTGCTTTGCATGCAGAAAGGACCAGGTTTGAATCCCAGGTATTTCTGGGTGGCTCTTTTCTAAAACCCCAGATAGCTGCCCTCCTGGCAGTTACCTCACTGCGAGAAGCAAAACTACAGGGAACCAGGCAGAAGGCCCTCTCGGTAGTGGCACCTGCCCTGTGGAACTCTCTCCCTTCACATGTCAAAGAGATAGACGACTATCAGACATTTAGAGGGCTTCTGAAGGCAGCCCTGTTTAGGGAAGCTTTTAATGTGTGATATTTTAATGTATTTTGATTTTTGTTGCAAGACGCCCAGAGTGGCTGGGGAAATCCAGCCGGATGGGCGGGGTATAAATAATAAATATTATTATTAGTAGTAGTAGTAGTAGTATTTCTGGTTGTGATTAATGAACTTCCACCAGCTCATGCTGAAAACCATTTATTGTTTCCATGCATCTCAGTTGAGGTTTCGCTGTTTTTGCTTCCCAAAGTCGTACTCACTTCCAAGCCAGCCTTTTCCCCCAAAGAAACCAATGAAAGAAAAGGAATAATACAATAATTAGAGAAGCGTGTTAGTGATATACGAAGCTGCCTTATCATACCATTCATCCATCTAGCTCGGTATTGTGTTACCAGCTGGAAGCGACTCTCCAGGGTTTCTCCTACCTGGAGATGCCATCGATTGAAGTTGTGGTGTCCTACATTCATACAAAGCAGATGTTTTTTGACTGAGTGCTAGAAAAAGAGGTGCTGGAACTCACCATGAATGCCTCCCTTGCTCTCTTATAATGGCAATGGTGCCCACCTGAGACATAATTGAGTTCCAGCGAGTTTCGACTAGAAAAAAAGCCCTGGTTATATCCCTCCCAACAAAAGGAGGGGAGGGAGCAGGACAAAACAAGAAGGGGGCCCTCCAGGACCCTTTATGAATGGTCATGGGGCATCCCTAAGGTAAGGCTTTTGCAACTTTCCTAGTTTCAGAAAGGCAGGGAACTCTAGCTAAGTCATTACCCAGTGTTGACCCTATTTCTCAATGGCACCTAAACATGGGGGCAGATTCTGCAAAAATGGCGATGTTTATATATTGACTTGATCCTTATAAAATTCAGAAGTAGAGAAAAGTCTAATCAAGGTCTTGAACCATCTCTGAAGATCTCTTCACGGAGGTCACAGGCAATGCGCTTCTGACTCCACCACCAATATTGCTGTGAAACCCCTGTCCCTGCAGGAAGTGTAAATAGGAGTGCCTATGCTATGCAACAGGATTATCTTGGGTTAGTTGCTGTCTCTCAGTGAAACATACCTCGCAAGGTTCTTGTGAGCAAAAATAGGGATCAGGGAGAGAAGTGCATGCACCGCCTTCAGCTTCTTAGATGAAAGGTGTGATGGAAGAAGAAAAGAAGAGTGATTACTGTTGTATATTTTAATCCCTGATCACACAGAGTGGAGTGCACTTGCTGTCATTCAAAGACCTACTGAGTTCACAGTGTACAAAATGAAAACACAGCCTCATTACCGAAGTAATTATTGGCTTCTTCAATGCCCCAGAACATTTCTTTGATCAGTTAATGAAACACTGTGATTCTATTCAAGGGATGAGGGAGAATTTTGATTCCGTTTGCATTTAATGGGGAACCTATCTAATCTGAAGATACTGAAACACTATTTGGGCCAACCAAAACACAGCTAGCATTTGCAATTTTAACTCCTCTGAATTTTGAAATGCAGTTTTCCAACTAAGTTATGTGTGCAAAAAAAAGAGAAAAAAGCATGTGTTTGGGTAAAGTGTGCATAAAAATGTATACAGGGAACAAGGCAGAGGGACTTCTCAGTGGATTTCATTCTTCATAATGGTGCTCTTAAAGTGGAGTTAACCAAAACTTGTAATATGACCATAATTAATCCAAACAATCCATAATTGTTTTCTTTTTCTTTTTTAAAAATTTTTATTTTATTTTCTCAACACACAACAAAAAAGGACAAAATAAACCATAGTGAAAGTACCGCCAGTCACGCCTTACATGGAGAATTAATATAAGTTTCAGTATCCTTAAACTGTAATGGTCTCTTCTTTATAAACCCAACTTCCAATCTACTCCATAAATCAAATTACCATTCTTTACTGCCAATACATGTTATTATTGCACTTAAGCTAAACCTCGTCATTTTAAACGGCCTCTCCCTGGGAGATTTCCCCGGCCAATTTACTTATTGGTCGGGTTTAAAGCACTCCACCATTGATTATATTCTCATTTCACAAGACCTTTTTAACTAACATATTGATTTTATGATAGATATAAGAACGGAAAGTGACCATTTGCCTTTAAACCTTAAAAAGGTTGAACTATCAAGATCCCCCAGGTGCTGGCTCAGTCCGCAAGTAGCCAAATCCAATGATCCAAAACAAAGAGGTAGATCTAGAATTAAATGGTCCTCTCATGTTAATGATAATTTTAGTCTTTGGACACAATCAGCAGATGGTCAGCTTCTTCTCGACAACTTGACTTCTAATAACATTAAAATCGATCAGTATAATCCATTAATTTTAAAGCTCCAGCCCCTGCTTTCGAGACCCAGAACCCCCAATCATGATGGGTGCCCTATTAATAAAAAATGGTTTGATCATGAATGTATCCAAGCAAAATTTACTCTCAGAGAATGTTTTAGGGTCTTCCACCAAAATCCTAACCCAACTACTAAATTTGAATTACAACTAAAAAAAAAGAAAGAAATATAAAGAGTTGCTAAAAACTAAAAAAAAAAAAAGTTGCAGATTCTCTTATATGACATGCCCTTATTAAAGCCACTAAAGAAAAAGATAATGTTATTTTTTGGAAGATTATCTCTGACCAAACCAAAGTACACAATGCACCTATTACAATTCCTGCAGACATATGGGAAGAACACTATAGTACATTCTTTAAGGATCAGTGGCAGCCTGCGACTCTTGTTATCTCATTAGATAATTCTGCACTGTGGCCCCCAGTTTCTGAATCTGAAGTCTCTTCGTTAATATTACAAATGAAATCTGGTAAAGCTCCAGGAAGTGATTTCATCGTTATCGAACTCTTGAAATCGCATATAAATTGGTGGGCTCCTGTCCTTGCAAATCTGTTTTCATATATAGATGCTTCAGCTCAAATTCCTAAGGATTGGGGGGCTGGCCATAATTGTTCCCATATTTAAAAAGGGCAACCCCTCAGACCCATCTAATTATAGGCCAATCAGCCTCTTGAATGTGATCTGTAAATTATATACAAAACATCTGTGCTTGAAATTGTGTGAATGGTTAGACCAAAATGATTTACTTGAGATTGGAACAAGCCGGATTTACACCTGGGCTTCTACTATTGATCATTGCCTAGTGCTAGACTATTTTATCTACAAATATGTGAATACCACCGGTGTTGCATTTTTAGGAAGTTCTCCCTGATGGTGTAACATGTAGTAAATTTCCAATTGTTCTTCCAGAGATTTTCCCATTGGCACATAGATATAACATATCCAAAGTCTTGTGACCACTTTATGGTATGCCTCTCCTGGTATGTCCCGAGTAGGACCTTAAGGTCCTCAAATAATAACTTTTTGGAGGTCCCAAGCCACAAGGATGCTAGGTTGGCTTCAACTAGGGCCAGGGCCTTCTCAGTACCGGCCCCGATTTGGTGGAATGGTCTATCACAAGAGACCAGGTCCCTGCAGGATTTGGCATCTTTCCGCAGGGCCTGCAAGACGGAGCTGTTCCACCTGGCCTTTGGGTTGGTTTCAGTTTAACCCTGATGTTTCATTCTTTTGGTGTGATTGGTGGGCTGCTTAAAAATGAGGCTGCAGTCTAAATTAAATTTTAAATTGTATTTTAATCTGTATTTTAATTGTTTGTTTTATGTTTTCGTTGTGATTTTATTGGTGTTAGCCGCCCTGAGCCCGGTTTGGCAGGGAAGGCCGGGGTATAAATAAAAAATTATTATTATTATTATTATTATTATTATTATTATTATTATTATTATCATCATCATCATCATCATCATCATCATCATCATTGATGCAGTGACCTCCTCCTCCTTGACTTCCCTTGCTTTGGAGAGGGTTTTAGATTTTGAATTTAATACCTTGGATTCAAATCTGGAGATTTCAATGGAGAAGCCCTTTCGTTTGTCTAATTTAAATTTCTCAAATACTTGGAATGGGGAGGTCCACCACGGGACTTTGGGCTCCAAAAGGTTTTTGTATTTCTCCCATATTTTGAATAATGATCTCCTGATAATATGGTTTGTAAAGTCTCTGTGAATTTTTGCCTTATCATAAATTAGATAGGCATGCCATCCCCAGTGGTTGGTGAATCCCTCCAAATCTAGGAGGTCCGTGTTCTGTAAATTGCACCACTCCTTCAGCCAAGTGAAACAGGCTGCCTCATAATATAATTTCAAATCGGGTAGTGCAAAGCCCCCTCTTTCCTTTATATAAGTTAGAATTAAATGCTTGATCCTGGGCTTCTTCCAATCCCATATAAATTTGGATATCTCTTTTTGCCAGATCTTGAGGCAGTCTGTTTCTCCCAATATTGAAATCATTTGAAATAGATAAACTAATTTCAGGAGTACATTCATCTTGATGATTGAAATCCTTCCCAGGAATGCAAGTCTCAGTCTTCTCCAGATTTCAAGATTCCTTTTAATTTCTAACCAAGTTTTTGTATAGTTGTCCTGGAACAAATTTATCCTGTTTTCACAGGATGAGAGTCTACTATAGGAGGAGGTATTGGCTGGGGAACTTTTGGCCGAGGAGGTTCCAGCTGAGGACGTATTGACCAAGGAGGCATTGGATGAGGAGGTTATACTATTTCCGTACTGAAATGGAAAATGGAAAATAAACATGTGATGCACCTCTTTATCTTGGCATTTGATACCTTGATTGATTGATTGATTGATTGATTGATTGATTGATAAATAGGTGAAGGGGGAGAGGGAGAGAGAGGGGGATAGATAGAGATGATAGATAGATAGATGATAGATAGATAGATAGATAGATAGATAGATACCTAACCCCAAAGATTTGCAGTCATCATCACCATCGACTCTGCATTGTTAGGCTTCTGATCTTATGGAGTTTTCCACAATATTTGGACTTACACTTTTCTGCAGCAATATACACCTCTCAAATTGCTTCGGACAAAATCCTTCGTCCAAAAACACGCCCTCTTTAAGGAGCTGCAACCAAGATTATGACAAACAGTGCTGGTTTTGAGTTCTGTGGAACAGCAAAATGATATATATATATATATATATATATATATATAGAGAGAGAGAGAGAGAGAGAGAGAGAGAGAGAGAGAGAGAGAGAGAGAGAGAGACATTAATAAGTAAAACCCAAATCTCTTCTCTCTCTCGGCTAAATTTTTATAACCATTTTGCAGTTGTGTTACATAAGCAAAATCAGCATCAACAAGCAAACAAAAATAAAAATAAACTACAACTCTCCACTCTGTTGATAACCTCACCCTTGAGATAATAATACCTCCCACACAAAAATGGTGAACATTTCTATAAATAGAAAATATAAAATTATTAATATTATTTGGCTATCATCTGAAACATGTGCAGAGGAGGGCAACCAAATTGATCAAGGGAGTTGGGTATGTTTCGTTTGGAGAAGAGAATACCAAGAGGAGATATGTTAACCATCTTCAAATGACTCAAGGGCTGTCACATGGTAAAGGGGAAAAGCTTGTTTCCCTTTCTGGCATATTTGTAAGTACAATAAAGCCCCACTGCCCTTCATGAGAAGTGTGCATTGTTCCTCCTGCCAGTTGCAACATGTGTGTTAGCTTTACAGTGATGCCTGTATACCATATTAATCTATACCAAGGTTTTAAAGTAGCACTTTTAAGAAATTCCCAGAAATTCTTGACAACCATATATACTACCACCAGAAGAAATCCAATTAAAGGTCCTGATATTCCTTTATAAGTAAGTTTGGTAATGTGGTGGGAGTGTAAAGTAATCGAAACTTTTTGGGAAATGATATACAGTGGTACCTCTGGTTACGTTCGTAATTTGTTCCGGAGGTCCGTTCTTAACCTGAAACTGTTCTTAACCTGAAGCACCACTTTAGCTAATGGGACCTCCTGCTGCCACTGCGCCTCCAGAGAATGATTTCTGTTCTTATCCTGAAGCAAAGTTCTTAACCTGAAGCGTTATTTCTGGGTTAGCAGAGTATGTAACCTGAAGCGTATGTAGAATCATAGAATCATAGAGTTGGAAGAGACCACAAGGGCCATCCAGTCCAACCCCCTGCCAAGCAGGAAACACCATCAAAGCATTCCTGACAGATGGCTGTCAAGCATAGAATCATAGAATCATAGAGTTGGAAGAGACCACAAGGGCCATCCAGTAAGCAATGTAACCTGAAGCGTATATAACCTGAGGTACCACTGTACAATGAAATGAAAAAGATGTTTAAAATAACCTTTCTTTTTAAAAAAGGAAGATATTTTATTATGAATTATAGGTACCAAATATCACATATTTTTTTAGGTGTCCCTTTTATAATGAGGCACGTAGAGATACCATTGACCCCCTGCTGGTGTGGCTTGCTGACCTCCCGGAAAAGCAAAAATTTGATCTTCTCCTGTTAGGCAAAGATCACAAGACGACCCGGATGGTCGCCAGTTTCTGAGCACAGAACTGTAGGTGCAGACCATCCCCCGATTCAAACTAGTTTGTTAAGGAAATTTGCAAACTCGGATCCACGGGCAACTCAGGAACATTTCTCTATGGAAGCTTATCTTAAAGTTTTTATGTGTTTATACGCCTATTGCATTTTTAAACTTTCAATTGATTGTTGTATATTGTTTTAAATGTTTGTTTTGCTTTTGGGATTGTAATCCCATTTGTGTTTCACAAGCTGGTGTCCGACCGTATATTATTATTATTATTATTATTATTATTATTATTATTATTATTATCAAATCCGCTCCACTTACCTGTGGGGAGGAGTTGCGGTGGACCCCGTGGTCGCCCTCTCACTTCTGGGTGGGTGGGGGACTTTGTCCCAAGCTGCCCGGAGGATTCCCGACCACGTCAGCAAACAGCTGGCCTTATGATATGGGAGGGGAGGCCTGGCAATCGCCTGCTCCTCCAAGCTTAAGGGTATTCTGTTCAAGGAATCCGGGGATATGGATCTTGTCCGAAGCCCAGGGCGGGGCTAGGGGCATGCCACGACCCCTTGGGAACCCAGGGGGAGCTCGAGTTGGTCTGCATCAACGGAGCTCCCCCTACCAGTGGTTTACCCATACTTGACTTCCTGCTCTGCAGGCAGGAGTCAGATATACTCACGTCCACACAATGCCTAAGCCAATACCGCTCACATTCTGTAACCAATAAAGTTGTGGCCAAATTTTGCCCAATAACATTAACCTTATATCCTGTGTCCTTGTGTTTTATTTCATCCTTGAGGGGCCAGCCATGGGGTCTCGACACGCAACAACCTCAGATATGCAAATGGCACAACTTTGATGTCAGAAAGTGAGGAGGAATTAAAGAACCTCTTAATGAGAGTGAAAGAGGAGAGCACAAAATATGGTCTGAAGCTCAACATAAAAAAACCTAAGATCATGGCCACTGGTCCCATCACCTCCTGGCAAATAGAAGGGGGGAAATGGAGACAGTGAGACATTTTACTTTTTTGGGCTCCATGATTACTGCAGATGGTGACAGCAGTCACGAAATTAGAAGACACCTGCTTCTTGGGAGAAAAGCAATGACAAACCTAGACAGCAGCTTAAAAAGCAGAAGACATCACTTTGCCGACAAAGGTCCGTATAGTTAAAGCTATGGTTTTCCCAGTAGTGATGTATGGAAGTGAGAGCTGGACCATAAAGAAGGCTGATCGCTGAAGAATTGATGCTTTTGAATTATCGTGCTGGAGGAGACTCTTGAGAGTCCTATGGACTGCAAGAAGATCAAACCTATCAATTCTTAAGGAAATCAGCCCTGAGTGCTCACTGGAAGGACAGATCCTGAAGCTGAGGCTCCAATACTCTGGCCACCTCATGAGAAGAGAAGACTGCCTGGAAAAGACTCTGATGCTGGGAATGATTGAGGGCACAAGGAGAAGGGGATGACAGAGGACGAGATGGTTGGACAGTGTTCTCGAAGCCACTAACATGAGTCTGACCAAACTGCAGGAGGCAGTGGAAGACAGGAGTGCCTGGCGTGCTCTGGTCCATGGGGTCACAAAGAGTCGGACATGACTAAATGACTAAACAACAACAGCAGACCATTATGAGCAGATGAAAACATTAGCAGGATTTTAACCACAGCTGCAATGTAACAAAAAAAATCAGACAATTTAGATAGATAAAATTTTTGGATAATGAACTTATATGCAGTTGTAAACATTGTCAATAGGACCCATGCAAGGGGGGCATTCCTGAGATTCAGAGTAATCTCTTTATATATATATATATATATATATATATATATATATATATATATATATATATATATTATTGTTTTTGTTATATGTTTATATCTTATTAAAGTAAAATAAAAACTATTTACAAAAAAGTAAGCAAGTTTGGCAATATTCACCTTTTTCATAGCAGCAATATAAACCTCTGCGAGAGTTTGGAAGATAATGCTTTGTCCAAAAGCATTCCTTCTTTATGGGGCTCACATTCATTGTGAGTCCTGCAGAACAGCAAAAGAAAAGATAAAAACAAGTTAAATTTAAGCCATTTTGCATAACTCATGAGGGCTACTTCAAGCATATGTTAATAAGTAGAAACCAACAATTTTCTCTCCCTCTAACCTTTTATTGTCGTTCCGCAGTTGTGCTACATAGTGCAAATCGTTATCAACAAACCAAAAAACTACAACTCCATACTCTGGAGATAACTTCACCCTTGCGATAATAATAGTTCCCACAGAATAATGGCAAAGATTTCTATAAATAGGACATATAAAACTACTACTGTTATTTGGTTATCATGAAATCCACATGTCTTCCACTTGGTGGCATATTTGTAAAGACAGTAGACCTTCAGCAAAAGTGTCCTTGTGTTTTATTCGTCTTGCCAATCATAATGTGTGTTAGCTTTTCAGTGAGGGCTGTATGCCATACTCATCAATACCAAAATAAAATAAAATAAAATAAAAATAAAGTAGCCCTTTTAAGAATTTTCCAGAAGCTCTTGACGATCATATACGCTACCATGAGAAGAAATCCAGTTAAAGGTTTGTCAGTCAAGTCCTGATTTTCACTTGTAAATAAGTTCAGTAGTGCTGACTCAAATATTCCACTTGGGGCTGGTTCACACATGCACACATTCCTTGGCGGACAATGGGAACGATGGTATTAGTGTGTGCGAAAAGGACAATTCAGGACAAACAACGTGAATCACACCTTCATGTTGCTTCAGATAATTTCAATGGTAAAAATTGTCTATGCCTTGCAGGACTAAAAAGCTGCCGATCCAGTTCACAGAATCTCCTGTTTTAAATATGTGTCCGTACCTAAAGCCCACGCTTTATGATTAAACAATACCCCCCCAGTGCAAAATAAATGATATTGTACATCACTGACATACTACAAGCAAATGCTGACAAAGGAAGAGAAGTTAAGCAAGGTGGAATCTTGCTCCTGGTTGATGCTGAATCTGTTGTGCCGGATAATTTCTCCACAGCGTCCTAAACTCCTGGTCTGCAGCTAATTTTAAGCAGAATTTTGTCTCCATGAAGAAGGAATACAACTTTCCGAACCCACAGGCTCACACCTGAACCAAGTCCCAGGCAAGAAGACTTCTCTTACCTTCTTTTCCATAGGGTGAGCAGCCATACTTTCATATAGCCCTCCCAACAGGCAGTGAGTCTTGAACCAGGGACCGTGTCTTTGCTTTCATAAAGCACAGGAGAACAAAATAAGAGGTGCTTAGCAGTGGAGAGGGGTTGGGATTTATGATGGGATTGAGAAGGGAAGCCCACTAGTCTCCAGTTCTTCATCCGTATCATACTTATTGTTTATGAAGTGTGTATGTCTTACCTGGAGCAAAGAAGAGAACCAAAAAAAGAAGTACCGGAGCAAGGTAAGAGTTCCTCATGGCAGTGCACTTCCAGTTCTAAGGAAGCAGGTAGATCAGCCGATTTAAATATTACTGGCCATGAGAGTGATTAACATATTTTCTTGCGGGGGAGCTCTCCCCAGCCCACCCCCTCACACACATTGTGCTTGGAAAATACTGTTGTGGGCTGCTCTCAAAATGGAAATTCATGAGCAAGGCTTAGAGCAAGGCTCATTCCTTTTCATAAACTATGACTGGTGAAGCCTTGCTTTCCCCAAACTGGAAAAGCCCTTATGGAAACTGTTCTGCCCTTACAGAGCATCTGCTTTGCATACAGAAAGGACCAGGTTCAATCCCAGGTATTTCCAGGTGGCTCTTTTCTAAAACCCTAGATAGCTGTCTGTGTCTCTGTCTTTTGGTCTACATGTGACTATCTTTACGTCTTATCTGTCTTTCTGGTTGTGGTTTTTTTCCTTCAAAAATTTATTGATTTTTAACAAAACACAAAAAACTACACACACGTCTAAAAAACAACAACCATTACAACAGAATACAACACAAATGAAATCAATAAAAACACTTATTTAAATCTAACTAACCCTCTTTTAAAACATTGTAAGTTGACTTCCTCACGCCCTCTCCATCTGCTTCCCTTGTAAATCATCTTTAGTAATTTCTTTGCCTTTTTCTATTCTCATATTAATACACAAATCAACTTCTCTTCTTTAATAGCCTTAACATTACTTCATCTATAACTATCACTTATCTAACGTCTATATCTGATGCCTATCTGTTTCTCCCTGCTTGTTTTAAATACTAATTTTAGCATACTTCTTTAAATATACTTTAAATTTATTCCAATCTTTCTCCACCGCGTCGTCCCTCTGGTCACGGAGTTACCCAGTCAGTTCAGCAAGCTCCATATAGTCCATCACTTTCATCTGCCATTTTTCAATCATTGGTAGATCCTCTGTCTTCCAGGTTTTAGCTAATAGAATTCTTGCTGCTGTTGTGGCATACATAAAGACTATTCTATCTTCTTTTGGGATTTCATGGTTTAAAACACCCAGTAAAAAGGCTTCTGGTTTTTTACTAAATGTGTTTTTCAACACATTTTCCATCTCATCGTATATCTTCTCCCAGAAGTCTTCCACTTTCGGGCACGTCCACCACATATGAAAAAATGTCCTTTCTACTTGCTTACATTTCCAGCATTTGTTACATTGACCATGGTACATTTTTGCCAGCTTGACCGGAGTTAAATACCACCTATACATCATTTTCATAACATTTTCTCTCAGGCTGAAAATTTTATACCTGTTTTCCATAGTCTTTCCCAATCCTCTAACATGATGTTGTGCCCTACATCCTTTGCCCAATCAATCGTTACATTTCTGGTTGTGGTTAATAAACTTCCACCAGCTCATGATGAAAACCATTTATTGTTTCCATGCATCTCAGTTGAGGTTTCGCTGTTTTTGCTTCCCAAAGTCCTACTCACTTCCGAGCCAAGCCTTTCCCCAAAGAAACCAATGAAAGAAAAGGAATAATACAATCATTAGGGGAGAGTGTTAGTGATATACGAAGCTGCCTTATCATACCATTCATCCATCTAGCTCGGTATTGTGTTACCAGCTGGAAGCAACTCTACAGGGTTTCTCCTACCTGGAGATGCCATTGATTGAAGTTGTGGTGTCCTACATGCATACAAAGCAGATGTTTTTTGACTGAGTGCTAGAAAAAGAGGTGCTGGAACTCACCATGAATGCCTCCCTTGCTCTCTTATAATGGCAATGGTGCCCACCTGAGAGGTGCTTGAGATCCAGCGAGTTTCAACTAGAAAAAGCCCTGGTTATATCCCTCCCAACAAGAGGAGGGGAGGGATCAGGACAAAACAAGAAGGGGGCCCTCCAGGACCCTTTATGAATGGTCATGGGGCATCCCTAAGGTAAGGCTTTTGCAACTTTCCTAGTTTCAGAAAGGCAGGGAACTCTAGCTAAGTCATTACCCTGTGTTGACCCTATTTCTAAATGGCGCCAGCTTGGTTAGGCCTAACTAAACATGGGGGCAGATTCTGCAAAAATGGCGATGTTTCTATTTTGACTTGATCCTTACCAAATTCAGAAGTAGAGAAAGTCTTTTCAAGGTCTTGAACCATCTCTGAAGATCTCTTCACGGAGGTCACAGGCAATGCGCTTCTGACTCCACCGCCAATATTGCTGTGAAACCCCTGTCCCTGCAGGAAGTGTAAAAAGGAGTGCCTATGTTATTCAACAGGATTATCTTGGGTTAGTTGCCGTCTCTCAGTGAAACATACCTTGCAAGGTTCTTGTGAGCAAAAATAGGGAGGGAGAGAAGTGCATGCACCGCCTTCAGCTTCTTAGATGAAAGGTGTGATGGAAGAAGAAAAGAAGAGTGATTACTGTTGTATATTTTAATCCCTGATCACACAGAGTGGAGTGCACTTGCTGTCATTCAAAGACCTACTGAGTTCACAGTGTACAAAATGAAAACACAGCCTCATTACTGAAGTAATTATTGGCTTCTTCAATGCCCCAGAACATTTCTTTGATCAGTTAATGAAACACTGTGACTCTATTCAAGGGATGAGGGAGAAATTTGATTCCGTTTGCATTTAATGGGGAACCTATCTAATATGAAGATAAAAACTCTGGGGTTGCGGCGCTCATCTCGCGTTAATGGCTGAGGGAGCCGGCGTACAGCTTCCTAGTCATGTGGCCAGCATGACTAAGCCACTTCTGGTGAACCAGAGCAGCACATGGAAATGTCATTTACCTTCCCACTGGAGCGGTACCTATTTATCTACTTGCACTTTGACGTTCTTTCAAACTGCTAGGAGCTGGGACCGAGCAATGGGAGCTCACCCCATCGCGGGGATTCGAACTGCCGACCTTCTGATCAGCAAGCCCTAGGCTCTGTGGTTTAAACCACAGCACCACCCGCGTCCCTGAAACACTATTTGGGCCAACCAAAACACAGCTAGCATTTGCAATTTTAACTCCTCTGAATTTTAAAATGCAGTTTTCCAACTAAGTTACGTGTGCAAAAGAAGAAGAAGAAGAAGCATGTGTTTGGGTAAAATGTGCATAAAAATGTATACAGGGAACAAGGCAGAGGGGTTTCTCAGTAGAGGCACCCGCCCCGTGGAACGCACTCCCATCAGATGTCAAGGAAATAAACAACTATCTGACTTTTAGAAGAAATCTGAAGGCAGCCCTTTTTACGGAGGTTTTTAATGACTGATGTTTTAATGTATTTTTAATATTTTGTTGGAAGCCACCCAGAGAGGCTGGGAAAACCCAGCCAGATGGGCCAGGTATAAATAAATTATTATTATTATTATTATTATTATTATTATTATTATTATTATTATTATTAAAATATCTAAAAATACATTGTATTAGTGGGGTTCACTTTGAGCAGGAAACTTCAAATTGCCTGGGAAAAAGTGTACATTATGGGAGGAATTATTAAAGAAAAAATTCTCAAAATGATGTGGAAATATGGACAACCAAACTTAAGATTGAAAAAATGAGAAACTGAGGCTAACCAGAAGCGACAGATTCACCCACCCCTATTCCCATAGCAACATTCATCTGCTGAAAAGGCTCCTGGCACCAAAAAAGGAAACAATTTTTAGTGTTCTCCCCTCCACCCTGCAGATCCCTATGCCCTGGAAGATATCCCAACCCTCCAGAGCAAGGTTTATCCTACATCCAAGTAAAAACAAAAATACAATGTACCAAAAAGTGCACATGGCAATGACTTCCACACAAATCCTTTGGACCTTTCCAAAACCATCCCCACCAACCATCCACATAAGAAAGTTAATACACAGGAATCCATTATGGGACAAGGTGAAGCGTAAATGCATAACAAGGTGGTACATAACTGCAACCAGTGCATTCTCTAGGGCAGGGTTTCACAAATTGGGTCTCCCATCATCATCACCATCATCAGGGATGCCATATTTCCCGAGGTAAAAAGTGGTTGAGTTTTTTGGGGGGTGATCACCTGAGAAGTTCTTAATCTTCGGGGGGGGGGGGAAGGAAATCAGAGCTGCCGGGACACACACACACACAAACAGCAATTAATAAAACTTCTATTCTTCCATTATTTATACTTTAGACCAGACACTTTTCAAGAGTATTTATTGCCAAAATATAAATGTGACCAGTTGCAATCCTTGGTTTGACTCTTGTTAGAATTTCTGCTTGCCCTACCTTCAGTACATCCCAACTAGATGGGTCAACAAAAGCTAGTGAGCAATTTTACTAAAAGAATTACAGCAATATATCACAGCAATATAGACATCAACTCCCCCCGCCCCCTTTTGCAGCCAGTCTTCGGTAAAAATATATTAGTACATGTCAGATTCACAGTAAAATTTAGCAAAATAGTTAACTTGTGTATTCCCACAACATATGTTTATTTGTGTCCTCTGAGGTAGACTTCTAATAGGCTAAAAGACATGAGGCTGTCTAAACTGCTATCCAAGGAGCTCTGAGTTCATTATGCTAAAGTAGTGCCTTGTAGAATTTTTCTAAAAACTTAAATTAAGCTGTTAAGTTTAAAAAATTAATCATGTGCAACAAAAACCAGACCTCTTCTGTGCTCTGCAGACAACGTGTATTGGAGATATTGGGTAAAAAGTAACTGCTCTTGACCTACTGCAATTTTCACTGCATGACAGCTCCCATGCGGCCAGGAAGAATGAGAGTCCAAGGTAGCTTCCTAAGTCCCCTCTTCCAAGTCCAGAAGCAATTTACAACACAAGTAAAAATAAAACGATTCCAATAAAAATGCAAGAAAGACTAAGACAAGCTTCGTTCACCCAGACTTGGGACATTAAAGCACAAACACCATTTAGACACACACAAATTGCACAACAGCTTTATTTTAGAGGGTAGACAATGAGCATTGATTTCTCCATCTTCTCTCACTGCCAACATTTGCTCAGAGGCCAGAGTGCTTAAGCAGATCTTCAACATTTCAAGCAAGAGACATGATCCACGGCAGGTTATCATTCAGGAGGCTACTTGGTTGTTCTCCTATAAAGACAAGAGAGACTATGAGAGTTCACTGTCTTGGGGAAAAAACCCAATTCTGTTACCATCAACCCAAGGTTTACTGTGCTGAGGCTGAGAGGATATTAAGAGCATGGATCCCAGGAGATAACCAGATGTATATAAGTACTGTCTTTCCACTGAAAATACTTGACCAGGTTATGATAAGTACACAATTCCTCCAGGATTGAACAGTTGGGGCATGTAGAGATTACTACAGCGTAACATATCTTCATCATTCGGTTATCCCCGCCCCTTATAAAAGTGTTCATGCATGCATCATGAAAAGGGCAACCCAAATTTCCAAGAGGGTAGTGCATAGCTATCAACCTTTCCCTTTTTATGTGTGAAATTCCCTTATTATAGCATTAGGAAACAGCAGGGAGGGTCGACAGCTATGTATACAGCAGTGGGGAACAGCAGGGAGGGTTGACAGCTATGGGGTAGTGCACCTCTGCTATAAGGAAAGGTTACAACATTGGGGGCTTTTCAGTTTAGAGAAAATGCAACTAAGGGGTTTGGAATAACCAAGTGTTTTATGCATAGTGTGGAGAAAGTAGATGGAGAGACATCTACTTCCTCAGGTCCAGCCAATGAAATTGAATGTTGGAAGGTCCAGGACAGTCAAAAGAAAAGAGCAACGTCTGCTATTTTCAAGGGGTCTAATCTGAGCATTGGGTAACATTGGATTCAACCCTACAAAATCATAGTGGCCTTCCAGATGTGGTAACTCTAGTAATCGTGCCCATCAATACATGGATCCAGCAGTCAGAACTGCGGCTCCATTATTGGACCTCTCATTCAGCATCCAAACAGTGTGGTCTTCTGCTCAGCATTTCTGAAAAGCCAACAGGCAGGGGGAACCAGAAATTGCTCAACATGTCCACTCAATGAACCCTGTAGTACTTAATTTAAAGTCCTCAGTGTCATTTCTCATGACTAGTCAATTTCCTTCCCTCCCTGCCTCCCACCAATATCTGCAAAGCAGAGGTGCCAGCTTGCGAGGGCGTTTGGGAGGAACAACGTCACACACATGACATCAAATGTGCGTGACATGCTGATGTCTAGGGCATGCTGTCAGGACGTTGGGAGGAGCAGGGTGCAAAGACAAATGCAGCAGCAGTGCAGCTTCAATGACCCTTGGCTCCTCCTCCACATCCTCCTGGGGCTGCCACCATTGGGAGGCCGCTTTGACCCTCCTGCCCCTCCATGGCAGGAGGAGGTGGAGGAGAGAAGGAGCCAGCCACTGGAGCCACACCACACTGGGCTTTGAGCTTCGCCTCCATGCTTATGGGACACTGGACCCCCAAAATATTAAGGGGGTCCAAAAAGGACTCTGCGAATTATTGCTCAAATCAGCAATGAAGAGGTGGTCTTCCCAACACTCTCAGTTGGTTTTGAGCACTCCATCACAAATGTTTCATAGGGACTTTATGGAACTCGCTGAAGTGACAGGAAGACTCCGCGACCAGGGAGAAGAGACGGCTGAGGAAGATTGGAAGAAATTTAAAATTCATCTGAATAAATATTATAATATTTAGTGTCGCCTTAGGAAGTAGATTTAGGTTTTTGCTATATTCTCTTGAAATAGGTTAATTATATGTTTTAGAAGTATAATAGTTAACATGTTAGTTTACAGAAACTGCTAGAGATTGTTAAGGAAATGAAATTCAGATGGGGGGGGGGGGCGCGAGGGAAGCCACACAATAATGTGATGTAAGAACTTATTGTTCTTTTTCTTTCTTCTTTTTCCCTTTTTCCCTTTATCTCTTTTTTATCTTCTGTATAAAATGTAGTATGATGTTATCCTTTTTATAATCTTACAAAACTAATAAAAATTATTTTAAAAAATAAATAAAAAAAATAAATGTTTCATAGGTGCCAGCGAAGACCATCCTCAGTCACACACAAATCCCCAGAGTTTGGGAAATGGGGGATAAGAAGAAAAGAAAAGCTTGCTGAATCAGTCCAGTGACGCATCTAGACTCTCACAGCAGCCAACCAGATGCCGGTGGAAAACCCGCAAGCAGAATTCGAATACAATTGTACTCTCCCTTCCTGTGGTTGTGCAGGAATGCAGCTTGCACAAAATGCAAAACCTCAAAAAAATGGGGGGGGGAGGGTCAGTTCAGACCCACAAATAAGCACACACCCCTCCCCGGCTCCAATCCCGCATTTTTAAATGGATTGACTGCCAATATGCTCCTGTTGCCTTTTGGGCTTTCAAGCTTACTTGACACAGCAAAAACGTTTGAAGTCGCACTTGCCAATCCGTTTCCAGGGATCGTGCAAACACATTGCACGCCTGCATCTACCGTGGGCCTTTTTGCAATCCTTCGCCTTCCGAATACCAGTACATAATCCTGTGCAAGCAAAGAAGAAAGAGAATGTCAGAGGGTTTTCAGCCCAGCTATAAAGCCTTCTGCCAGGGTTGGGGGATCTTTCTCCGTCCAATATTAATTATATTAATGTTCAATATTTTTTGTATGATTGGGCCATCCCCCCTACGCTTTTAACTGTTCTTATTTTATCTATACTCCTGGCAACCTAGCAGTTCGAAAGCACGTCAAAGTGCAAGTAGATAAATAGGTACCGCTCCAGCGGGAAGGTAAATGGCGTTTCTGTGCGCTGCTCTGTTTCGCCAGAAACAGCTTAGTCATGCAGGCCACATGACCTGGAAGCTGTACACCGGCTCCCTTGGCCAGTAAAGCGAGATGAGCGCCACAACCCCAGAGTCGTCCATGACTGGACCTAATGGTCAGGGGTCCCTCTACCTTTACCTATTTTATCTATAAACACCCTTGAGACCCTGTCTCGGAGAAAGGAGGGGTATAAATAAATGTATTAGTGAGGTGAAAAAGGTAAAGGACACCTGGACGGTTAAGTCCAGTCAAAGGTGAATATGTTGCAGCACTCATCTCGCTTTCAGGTCAAGGGAGTCAGCATTTGTCTGCCGACAGCTTTCCGGCTCATGTGGCCAGCATGGCAAACCACTTCTGGCACAATAGAACACCGTGATGGAAGACAGAGTGCACGGAAAAGCCGTTTACCTTCCCGCTGCAATGGTACCTATTTATCTACTCGTGCTGATATGCTTTCGAACTCCTAGTTTGGCCGAAGCTAGTACAGAGCAATGGCGGGGATTCGAACCACCAACCTTCCGATCGGCAAGCCCAAGAGGCTCAGTGGTTTAGATCACAGTACCACCCGCGTCCCAAAATGTATTAGTACTACTAGTAGTATATAATATACATATTTTGCAAGTTATTTCCCTTGCTGTTACGCAGTTTTGCATTACAATATCTTAATATATTTTCACTAATATTTTCATTTCTGTGCATATTATTTGCTTGGAAAGCTGCAAATGTCAAAAGATAGATGTGTTTTGGTTCAAGCATTGATTCAGAGAGTGGGAATTAGGGAGCTCCACGGTGCAATGTGGACCAAACTGAATTTCTCCTCCATCTCTATTAATGAACCCAGTGTTTCAGACAGAGACCTTTCCTAGCCCTACCGGGAAATTATGATGGGGGAGATGAGGCCTGGCCATTGCCTGCCCCTCCAAGCTTAAGGGTATTCTGATAAAGGAATCCGGGGGTATGGATCTTGTCCGAATCCCAGGGCGGGGCTAGGGGCATGCCACAACCCCTTGGGAACCCAGGGGGAGCTCGAGTTAGTCTGCATTGACCGAGCTCCCCCTGCCAGTGGTTTACCCATACTTGACTTCCTGCTCTGCGGGCAGGAGTCAGATATAGTCACGTCCACACAATGCCTAAGCCAATATCGCTCACATTCTGTAACCAATAAAGTTGTGGCCAAATTTTGCCCAATAATATTAACCTTATATCCTGTGTTCTTGTGTTTTATTTCATCCTTGAGGGACTAGCCATGGGGTCTCGACACGCAACAACCTCAGATATGCAAATGACACAACTTGTCAGAAAGTGAGGAGGAATTAAAGAACCTCTTAATGAGAGTGAAAGAGGAGAGCACAAAATATGGTCTGAAGCTCAACATAAAAAAAAACTAAGAACATGGCCACTGGTCCCATCACCTCCTGGCAAATAGAAGGGGAAGAAATGGAGGCAGTGAGAGATTTTACTTTCTTGGGTTCCACGATCACTGCAGATGGTGACAGCAGTCACAAAATTAAAAGACACCTGCTTCTTGGGAGAAAAGCAATGACAAACCTAGACAGCACCTTAAAAAGCAGAGACATCACCTTGCCAACAAAGGTCCATATAGTTAAAGCTATGGTTTTCCCAGTAGTGATGTATGGAAGTGAGAGCTGGACCATAAAGAAGGATGATCGCTGAAGAATTGATGCTTTTGAATTTTGGTGCTGGAGGAGACTCTTGAGAGTCCTATGAACTGCAAGAAGATCAAACCTATCAATTCTCCAGGAAATCAGCCCTGAGTGCTCACTGGAAGGACAGATCCTGAAGCTGAGGCTCCAATACTTTGGCCACCTCATGAGAAGAGAAGACTCCCTGGAAAAGACCCTGATGCTGGGAATGATTGAGGGCACAAGGAGAAGGGGATGACAGAGGATAAGATGGTTGGACAGTGTTCTCGAAGCCACTAACATGAGTTTGACCAAACTGCAGGAGGCAATGGAAGACAGGAGTGCCTGGCATGCTCTGGTCCATGGGGTCACAAAGAGTCGGACATGACTAAATGAGTAAACAACAACAGGAGACCATTATGAGCAGATGAAAACTTTAGCAGGATTTAAACCACACTTGCAATGTAACAAAAAATTCGGACAATTTAGATGGATAAAAAGTTTGGAAAACGAACTTATATGCAGTTGTAAACATTGTCAATAGGACCTTTGGAAAGGGAGGGGGCGTTCCTGAGATTCAGAGTAATCTCTTTATATACTGTATATATTATTGTTTTTGTTATATGTTTATATCTTATTAAAGTAAAATAAAAATTATTTACAAAAAAGTAAGCAAGCTTGGTAATATTCATTTTTATTACAGCAGCAATATATACCTCTGCGAGAGCTTGGAACATACTGCTTTGTAAAAATGCATTCCTTCTTTATGGAGCTCAAATCCATTGTGAGTCCTGCAGAACAGCAAAAGAAAAGATAAAACAAGTTAAATTTAAGCCATTTTGCATAACTAATCAGGGCTACTTCAAGCATATGTTAATAAGTAGAAACCAACAATTTTCTCTCCCTCTAACCTTTTATTGTCATTCCGCAGTTGTGCTACATACTCCAAATCGTTATCAACAAACCAAAAAACTACAACTCCATACTCTGGAGATGACTTCACCCTGGCGATAATAATAGTTCCCACAGAATAATGGCAAAGATTTCTATAAATAGGAAATATAAAACTACTACTGTTATTTGGTTACATGAAATCCACATGTCTTCCACTTGAAGGCATATTTGTAAAGACAGTAGATCTCCACAGTAGACCTTCAGCAAAAGTGTCCTTGTGTTTTATTTGTCTTGCCAATCATAATGTGTGTGAGCTTTTCAGTAAGGGCTGTATGCCATACTCATCAATACCAAAATAAAAGAAAATAAAAATAGCCCTTTAAAGAACTTGCCAGAAGCAATCCAGTTAAAGTGTGTATGCCTTACCTGGAGCAAGAAAGAGACCCAAAAAAAGAAGTACCAGAGCAAGGTAAGAGTTCCTCATGGCATCTCAATGCTGATAGAAAAAGAGAAAGAGAGATTAGAAGATATGAATGCCAACGTGCACTTCCAGTTCTAAGGAAGCAGGTAGATCAGCTGATTTAAATATTACTGGCCATGAGAGTGATTAACATATTTTCCTGCAGGAGAGCTCTCCCTCCCACCCCCTCACACACATTGTGCTTGGAAAATACTGTTGTGGGCTGCTCTCAAAATGGAAATTCTCGAGCAAGGCTGAGCAAGGCTCATTCCTTTTCATAAACTATGACTGGTGAAGCCCTTATGGAAACTGCTCTGCCCTTACAGAGCATCTGCTTTGCATGCAGAAAGGACCAGGTTCAATCCCAGGCATTTCCGGGTGGCTCTTTTCTAAAACCCCAGACAGCTGTCTGTGTCTCTGTCCTTTGGTCTACATGTGACTACCTTTACGTCTTATCTGTCTTTCTGGTTGTGGATAATGAGCTTCCACCAACTCACACTGAAAACCATTTATTGTTTCCATGCATCCCAGTTGAGGTTTCATGTTTTGCTTCCCAAACTACTACTCACTTCCAAGCCAGCCTTTTCCCCAAAGAAACCAATGAGAGAAAAGGAATAATACAATCATTAGAGAAGCGTGTTAGTGATATACAAAGCTGCCTTATCATACCATTCATTCATCTAGCTCTGTATTGTGTAACCAGCTGGAAGCGACTCTCCAGGGTTTCTCCTACCTGGAGATGCCATCGATTGAAGTTGTGGTGTCCTGCCGCCGCTGGCTTATGAGCGTTCCCGTTCTTCCTTATTTGGCTTGGAAACATGAAGAAACCCGTAAGCTGTAAGTACGGGGCTAAATTGGACTTTAAAATTGCTAATTCGGCTTTCGGGGAGAAGCTTGAAAAAGGGAGTCCGTTTCTCTCCTGTCTGACAAAGAACTGTAACATTGACTCTGACTGTTGCTATTTTAACTGATACAAAAGTTTCTGTTCTGGTGGATTGACAAAGAAACCCCGTTAAGGGGGAGGATTTAAGAACGTTGAAGTATTTCTTCTGACTGTGGATTTTAAATTGAAGAACCTTTGCTCTTTGAGCAGGGAAAATGGTGGCTGTAATCTGACACTGGAAGGTGGAAAAGTACTGATCTTTGTTATTCTTTGCCTGCCCTGCTGGTTTCGCTTTTACCATGCATCCGGACTTAACAATGACTTCTGGACAAAGGAAAATACTTTTGAGACTAGAACTTTTGCAACAGAATGTCACCAAGATTGGAGCTGACTTTAAGGATTTGGCCAAGGAACTCAGAGAATTAAAAGAAGTATTTAGAGAGAGAAGTACTGCAAGATTTCCGGAAGAAGAGAAGATGCAACTCCAAAAAGAACAAGAACCTTTCTGTCGACGTGAGAGGTCTAGGAAAGGATTTTGGGACATTGGAACTGTGTTCTGGGGTGGGAGCCCAGAACTACGGAAACAACAGCTTTGGAAATTACAAATACAATTTGACTTGAAGAGTGATTTGGAGATGCTTCCTTTGAAGAGACTTGCAAAGACATTTTGGGATAACTCTCTGGATCCCTGGCATTATGGAAAAGGAGACATTCTGAACAATAGTTTTGGAAAAGGCTGTGGGGAAGCCTGGTGGGAAAAGGTTGTGGAAGGAAAGAAGATGGCGAGAAGAGGGGTAGGGTGAAAAAATGTATATGATTGTTAAGAAGGCTCATCACGGTACCCTGACGTCAGAGAGTGAAAATGGTTTTTGATTAGAGAAGTAATACATAGGTTTTGAGGTTTAATATTGGTTTAAAAGGTTTGATTTAGAAGTAACAAAGCAGCAGTTTTATGGAAATAAGAAAGGTAAAGATTATAAGAAATCAAGATCTGTAATATGAAGTGATTGTTTATTTTTTATGTATAATTTAAAGGATGTTTGAATTTAAGAAAAAGAAGAAGAATGATGGTGAATGAACTGTTTAACATAATTAGATAAGTTACTAAAGTTAAACTTGAACTGAAAGCAAGAGGGAGATGGGGGAAGTCCTCTTTTAATTAGGATTTGAACAAGATTTGATTTAATAGATCCAGTGTTAAGGTGTTCAAGGTATGTATTTGTTTTATTTTTTATTTTTTTGTGGATGTTGTTTGTAGTGTTTGTTTTTGGTTGTTCTGGTTATTGTTATTATGTGTTGTTGTCTGGTTGTATTTGTTTTAAAACTAATAAATTTAAAAAAAAAATGAAGTTGTGGTGTCCTACATGCATACAAAGCAGATGTTTTTTGACTGAGTGCTAGAAAAAGAGGTGCTGGAACTCACCATGAATGCCTCCCTTGCTCTCTTATAATGGCAATGGTGCCCACCTGAGAGGTGCTTGAGTTCCAGCGAGTTTCGACTAGAAAAAAGCCCTGTTTATATCCCTCCCAACAAGAGGAGGGGAGGGATCAGGACAAAACAAGAATGGGGCCCTCCAGGACCCTTTATGAATGGTCATGGGGCATCCCTAAGGTAAGGCTTTTGCAACTTTCCTAGTTTCAGAAAGGCAGGGAACTCTAGCTAAGTCATTACCCTGTGTTGACCGTATTTCTAAATGGCGCCAACTTGGTTAGGCCTACCTAAACATGGGGGCAGATTTTGCAAAAATGGCAGTGTTTACTTTAGTAACTTTTCTAGTTGTTCTAACAATACATTCACCATCATTATCCTTCTTTATCTTAACCTCATATCTCATTTAAATTCTAAATCAAAATAAAAATAAAAATACCACTTCCTATTACAAGTCTCAATTTCTTATAACCTTTTCTTTTCTAAGTTCCATGAAACTGCTGCTTATTGCATATAATTCAAATCTTATAAAATCTTAAACCAATACTATATCATAAAAAACCTAAGTATTCCTGCTCTAGTCCAAAACCTTTTTTACTCTCTGACATCAGGGGTACCGTGGCAGGCCTTCCTATTACTCACATATATTCTTTCACCCTACCCTATTATTGCTCAAATCAGCAATGAAGAGGTGGTCTTCCCAACATTCTCAGTTGGTTTTAAGCACTCCATCACGTATAATGGTTAAGATGTTGTTGTGATATTATAACATGCCGAGCTGCGAACGCTGCAGCAGCAAGGTCACAAGACTTAAGAGTCATGTTTCACACTGTGGGAAATCCAACAGCCATTCCACACATGTGATGTCATTGTAATTTACTGCTGTACTTTACTTTCAGTCCTGCGTCAGGAGATGCTGGACGCTTTAACAGACAGCTCTGAAATAATGAGCTGGCTACGCAGAGACATTCTGCACTTTATCTACAATAAAGTAGGTTTTAGCCTTATTGGCTTGTGTGTGTTGTTTTCAAGCTGGGAACAACCGCATATTACCCTTGTGCCCCTGGACTCCTGAAGCCAGAGGGCACGGAGGCTTCGTCCGCCTTGGGGGTCAGTCTCTCAACTTGCCCCCGCGGGAAGTTTTCATAACAGATGTTAGTTAGAAACTGCTAGAGATTGTTAAGGAAATGAAATTCAGATGGGGGGGGAGGGAAGCCACCCAATAATGTGATGTAAGAACTTATTGTTATTTTTCTTTCTTCTTTTTTTCCTTTTCCCTTTATCTCTTTTTTATATTCTGTATAAAATGTAGTATGATGTTATCCTTTTTATAATCTTACAAAACTAATAAAAATTATTTTTTTTAAAAAAATTAAATGTTTCATAGGTGGCAGCCAAGACCATCCTCAGTCACACACAAATCCCCAGAATTTGGGAAGTGGGGGGAATAAGAAGAAAAGAAAAGGTTGCTAAATCAGGCCACTGACCCATCTAGACTCTCACAACAGTCAACCAGATGCCGGTGGGAAACCCGCAAGGAGGATTTGAATACAATTGTACTCTCCCTTCCCGTGGCTGTGCAGGAATGCAGCTTGCACAAAATGCAAAACCTAAAAAAAATATTTGGGGGGTAGGGTCAGTTCAGACCCACAAATAAGCACACACCCCTCCCCGGCCCCAATCCCGCATTTTTAAATGGATTGACTGCCAATATGCTCCTGTTGCCTCTTGGGCTTTCAAGCTTACTTGACACAGCAAAAACGTTTGAAGTCGCACTTGCCAATCCGTTTCCAGGGATCGTGCAAACACATTGCATGCCTGCATTTACCGTGGGCCTCTTTGCAATCCTTCGCCTTCCGAATACCAGTACATAATCCTGTGCAAGCAAAGAAGAAAGAGAATGTCAGAGGGTTTTCAGCCCAGCTATAAAGCCTTCTGCCAGGGTTGGGGGACCTTTCTCCGTCCAATATTAATTATATTAATGTTCAAAATTTGTTGTATGATTGGGCCATTCCCCCTATGCTTTTAACTGTTCTTATTTTATCTATACTCATGGCAACCTAGCAGTTCGAAAGCACGTCAAAGTGTAAGTAGATAAATAAGTACCGCTCTGGCGGGAAGGTAAACGGCGTTTCCGTGCGCTGCTCTGTTTCGCCAGAAGCAGCTTAGTCATGCCAGCCACATGACCTGGAAGCTGTACGCCGGCTCCCTTGGCCAATAAAGCGAGATGAGCGCCGCAACCCCAGAGTTGTCCGCGACTGGACCTAATGGTCAGGGGTCCCTTTACCTTTACCTATTTTATCTATAAGCAGCCTTGAGTCCCTGTCTGGGAGAAAAGAGGGGTATAAATAAATGTATTAGTGAGGTGAAAAAGGTAAAGGACCCCTGGACGGTTAAGTCCAGTCAAAGGTGAATATGGGGTTGCGGCACTCATCTCACTTTCAGGCCAAGGGAGCCGGAGTTTGTCTACAGACAGCTTTCCAGGTCATGTGGCCAGCATAACTAAACCACTTCTGGCACAATGCAACACCTTGATGGAAGCCAGAGCACACGGAAAAGCTGTCCCACTACTCGTGATGATGATGATGATGATAATAATAATAATAATAATAATAATAATAATAATAATAATAATAATTTTATTTATGCCCCGCCCTTCCCAGCCAAAAACCGGGCTCAGGGCTTTCGAACTCCTAGGTTGGCCAAAGCTGGGACAGAGCCAGGGGCATAGCAAGGGGGGGCGTAGGGGGCGGGGCACCCCGGGTACCACCCGGGGGTGACACTCCGGGGTGGAGCCCCGCCCCCGCAATTGGCGTCTCCAAACCCTCGCTCAGCCGGCGCTTTTTTCGGCGCTGGCTGGCCTGCAGAGCTGGCCCGCCCCTCCATGCCGCGGCTCTGCCCAGGGAGCCCAGCACTGAAAAAAGCTACTGAAGGGGGGGGGGAGGAAGCAAAGCAGGCACATTCAAGCGTCTGCTTTGCTTCCCCTTTTCCCCCTTTCAGCGGCTTTTTTCAGCTGGAGGGGTGGGCCAGCTCCTTGCTGGCCTGCCCCTCACCTCCATACCGCATCCACGTGTGTCGTGATGTCATGACGCATGCATCGTGCCCAGGGGGGTGTCTCTGATCCGCCGCCCCAGGCAGCAAAGAGGCTTCCTCCTTCGCTGGACAGAGCAATGGCGGGGATTCGAACCACCAACCTTCCGATCAGCAAGCCCAAGAGGCTCAGTGGTTTAGATCACAGCACCACCCGCATCCCTAAATGTATTAGTACTAGTAGTAGTATATAATATACATATTTTGCAAGTTATTTCTCTTGCTGTTACGCAGTTTTGCATTACAATATCTTAATATATTTTCACTAATATTTTCATTTCTGTGCATATTATTTGCTTGGAAAGCTGCAAATGTCAATAGATGTGTTTTGGTTCAAGCATTGATTCGGGAGTGGGAATTAGGGAGCTCCACGGTGCAATGTGGACCAAACTGAATTTCTCCTCCATCTCTATTAACGAACCCAGTGTTTCAGACAGAGACCTTTCCTAGCCCTACCGGTAAATTCCGAAAGTGACTTAACAATCCACGGGTTGGACGGCCTCCCACAAAGAGAAGTAACAGCACATTTCTGCATAGATAAAATCTGGGCGGAAAACCAGCATACCTGTAATAGTCAGGAGTACCAAAAAAATGAGGGTGTAGAAGAAAGGCCTCATAGCTGAAACTTATATTGTTTCTCAACAGCCTTAGAAGAGAAGTGGGGGGAGACAAAAGAGAACAAGTGGAACCAGGTCCCCTTTTTACACTTGTGCAATTAAAACAAACTTTCTCTGACCTTAATGGCTTTAATGCACCTCCCCACTTTAGATGGCCCTGTGTTTATTACCTCACTTCCAAATGCAACTCCCTCCAAAAAAACAACCCTACATTTGTGGGTCCTCCTGTCCCATTCTGGAGGTCCTTTGGGTGGTCTGTGGCAGAATGGCATGTTATGGGGGCATGGATCGGGCCCTGTGAATGCCTTAGCAGTTATTTAAAAAGGACAGGCATGCAAATTAAATCGTGCAGTGACAATTTGGCTGGCATCCATCTGCCTTGAAAGACAATGGAGTGTGCCTCTGGGAGGTTAGGTCCAACCACCACTGTTCATTAAAAAAGTGAATAAAGTGGCTCATCTTACAGGGTTTTTTTTCAGCAACAGAAAATAACCATTATCCCCTTCACCAGAGAAACAAATTGCAATGGCTGCTGGGAAATCAATGTATCCCAGAACATTCCTGCGATGACCAGGGCATGTTGCAGTCGCCATAACCTGATTGTTTATGAGCTTCTCCTGGTAAAGTAATTTTGCTGTCACCTCTGCTTGTAAGATTTTCCAATACCAGACAAGTTGAAATTATGAGGAATTTTTTTTTACCTTTGTGGAATGCTGTTTCCATTGACCGCTTTTGCTTCTTGGTCCGAGTTGCATTTGGACTGGACGAACAAAAAGACAAAGCTGTTTCAGTACGTTCAGCCCACGGGCAATTAGAACAAAACACTAACTCCTCCTAAGACAGAGAAATGTCAGTCCCTCTGTATCCAAGACCTTCTGTGATTGGAGCCTGGATTCTCAGCATAGTCCCATCATAGCATCCGACATGAAAAGAGATAAAGAGTTGAAAGTTAGTTCTGTGATAAATCAACAGGGCTAGGAAAGGGGTGCCATTTCAGATTCCTCTGCTTGGGGAAGAAGAAGAAGAAGAAGAAGAAGAAGAAGAAGAGGAGGAGGAGGAGGAGGAGGAGGAGAATGTGGGATTGGCTGAAATAATAAAAATCATTTGCATTCATCATGGATTGCAAGATTAGATACAAAGGATGAACAGGTTAAATCTGTAATGATACAGTGGGTGAGGGATTTGGGGCACAATATACAACTTTCCAAACATAAGGGTCTTTTCCAGGGAGTCTTCACTTCTCATGAGGTGGCCAAAGTATTGGAGCCTCAGCTTCAGGATCTGTCCTTCCAGAGAGCACTCAGGGCTGATTTCCTCCAGACTGGATAGGTTTGATCTTTTTGCAGTCCATGCGACTCTCAAGAGTCTCCTCCAGCACCAGAATGCAAAAGCATCAATTCTTTGGCGGTCATCCTTCTTTATGGTCCATCCTTCTTTATTTCCATGATCACTGCAGATGGTGACAGCAGTCACGAAATTAGAAGACGCCTGCTTCTTGGGAGAAAAGCAATGACAAACCTAGACAGCATCTTAAAAAGCAAAGACATCACCTTGCCGACAAAGGTCCGTATAGTTAAAGCTATGGTTTTCCCAGTAGTAATGTACGGAAGTGAGAGCTGGACCATAAAGAAGGCTGATCGCCGAAGAATTGATGCTTTTGAATTATGGTGCTGGAGGAGACTCTTGAGAGTTCCATGGACTGCAAGAAGATCAAACCTATCCATTCTGAAGAAATCAGCCCTGAGTGCTCACTAGAAGGACAGATCCTGAAGTTGAGGCTCCAGTACTTTGGCCACCTCATGAGAAGAGAAGACTCCCTGGAAAAGAGCCTGATGTTGGGAAAGATGGAGGGCACAAGGAGAAGGGGATGACAGAGGATGAGATGGTTGGACAGTGTTCTCGAAGCGACTGGCATGTGTTTGGCCAAACTGCAAGAGGCAGTGAAGGATAGGCGTGCCTGGCGTGCTCTGGTCCATGGGGTCACGAAGAGTCGGACACGACTGAACGACTGAACAACAACAGGTCAAAACCAGCACTTTGAATTGGGACTGGAAACTCATTGGTAGCCAGCGCAGTCAGACCAGGATCGTTGTAATATGCTCAGCAAAAGGACCTCTCCATGCTGAGGAAATGTGGAGTAAAATGACAAATGCAACTCAAGGGGAACAAGTGTATGTTGGCCTTAAAAAAAATATTCGCATATACACTCATGGAGACTGAACTGGCAGTGATTGCTCAGGAACAAGAACCTGGGGGTTTCAATCCAGTGTGCAGCAGCTTTGAAAAAGGAGAATTCTATGCTACATATCATTTGGAAGTAATGGAAATAAAACTGTCAGTGTCACAATGTCATTCTGGGAGAGTTCAGAGGAGCCTGGATATACAGTTAATCTTCTTTTTCTTCCTTCTCAAAGGTGGTGTGTCTTCCGATGAGGCCTAAACAGACATATCCAGTTTGCTGTGTGCTCTTGCAGCTGAACTGGGCTGATTTATAGCATTTACATTTTAAACAGTGTTTTACAACTTTTAAAATGTTAACTTAAGAGAAGTATTTTCTCACTTTATGATGGTCTGCTGTTATCTTCAGCCGAAGATAAAGATTAACTCACTAAGGAAAACCCCCACGTGAGCAGAATGTTTTAAATTCATTGCCTCCTGCTTATTTGCTTTGCAGATGGATCAGAGATTTGCGCTGTGAGTGACCTCATCTTTCCCCCCCCCCCAAAAAAGGAAAGCAACTTCGTTTCTGAAACAAATTGAGGCTATTGTTCATAACCAACTGGTAACAATGCAGAAATAAAAACCACAATGTAAATGGGGGGGGGGTTTAACTGAAATGCTACATTGGCATGTGTAAATAAAGTACTGGGATAAAATGCCAAGTCTTTGGGACATAAAATAAGGGGGGTAAGAAGAAGAAGAAGACAAAGAAGAGGAGGAGGAGGAGGAGGAGGAGGAGGAGGAGGAGGAGGAGGAGGAGGAGGAGTTTGGATTTGATATCCCACTTTATCACTACCCGAAGGAATCTCAAAGCGGCTAACAATCTCCTTTCTCTTCCTCCCCCACAACAAACACTCTGTGAGGTGAGTGGGGCTGAGAGACTTCAGAGAAGTGTGACTAGCCCAAGGTCACCCAGCAGCTGCATGTGGAGGAGCGGAGACACAAACCCGGTTCCTCAGATTATGAGACTGCCACTCTTAACCACTACACCACACTGGCTTTGAACATAAGAAAAGTCATGTTGGACAAGGCTCATCTACTGCAGCACCCTGTTCTTGCAATGGCCAACCTTTGGGAAGTTCACAAGTGTGACAGCACTCTCTCCATTTGCAATTTGAGACAAGCATTAAGAGCCATATTGTCTCCAACAGTGGAGAGCTCTCACTTGTGGGGTGCCTCAGGGTTCCATCCTCTCCCCCATGCTTTTTAACATCTACATGAAGCCGCTGGTAGAGATCATCAGGGGGTTTGGGCTGGGTGTTCATCAATATGTGGATGATACCCAGCTCTATCTATCTTTCAAATCGGAACCAGTGAAGGCGGTGAAGGTCCTGTGTGAGTGCCTGGAGGCAGTTGGAGGATGGATGGCAGCTAACGGATTGAGGTTGAATCCTGAAAAGACAGAAGTACTGTTTTTGTGGGACAGGGGGAGGGTTCTGTGGGGGGACTCCGTGGTCCTGAATGGGGTCACTGCGCCCCAGAAGGAGCAGGTGTGCAGCCTGGGCGAGATTTTGGAGTCACAGCTGTCCATGGAGGCGCAGGTCAGTTTGATTTCCAGGGCAGCTGTCTACCAGCTCCATCTGGTACGCAGACTGAGACCTTACCTGCCCACAGGACTGTCTCACCAGAGTGGTGCTTGCTCTGGTTATCTCCAACTTGAACTACTGCAATGTGCTCTACCGGGTGCTACTTTTGAAGGTGACCCGGAAACTGCAACTACGGTAATCCCAGAATGCGGCAGCTAGAGTGGTGACTGGGAGTGGCCCACGAGACTGTACAACACTGGTCCTGAAAGACCTACATTGGCTCCCATTACATTTCCAACGGATTTCAAAGTGTTGGTGCTGACCTTACATCCCTGAATGGCCTTGGCCCAGTATACACAAAGGACGCGTCCTCCACCACATCGTTCAGCCTGAGGTCCAGCTCTGAGGGCCTTCTGTCAGTTCCCACCCTGCTTGAAGTGAGGTTACAGGGAACCAGCGGAGGGCCTTCGCGGTAGTGGCACCGCCCTGTGGAATGCCCTCCCACCAGATGTCAAGGAAATAAACAACTACCTGACTTTTAGAAGACAGCCCTGTTTAGGGAAGTTTTTTTAATGTTTGATCTTTTATTGCTTTTATTATTAATAATAATATTCTGTGGGAGCCGCCAGCGTGCCAGCCGGGTGGGCAGGGTATAAATAAATAAATAAATAAGTTGTTGTGTTGTTGCTTGTTGTTGTCAGCCTGGCTGGTAGCTGCTGCTAGCCTTATTCTCCATGTATTTGTCTTAATGCTTTTTTAAAAGTTATGAACTACATTTCTAAAGAACAAGAACAGAAATCATTCTCTGGTGGTGCAATGGGCAGTGGGACGGTCCCATTAGCTAAAGTGGTGCTTCGGGTTAAGAACAGTTTCAGCTTAAGAACCGACCTCTGGAATGAATTAAGTAGGACTTCCGGCTGAGGGCGCCATTGCCAGCGGTCGAGGGGTTGCTTCGGCAGCGAGGCGACCCTGGCTTTCCCGGGGGTTAGGAGCTCCGCTACCGCGCAGCGGGCTCCGTTAAGCAGCGGGAAGAGCGTCCCGCTGGTGGGCTCTCCAGCTGGCCCCTTTGCGCAGACCCTTTCTCCCGTTCCCCTTCTAAAGGGGCGCTGGAGTGAAAGGGCAATGGCGCCGGGGGCTGTGGAGGCTCTGCCCCAACCGGGAAAGTTAAGTGGCGGCTGCCGCTGGCGTGGAGCGCATCGTTCTTTACCTGATTTGAAGGGGGGGAAAGAAACCCGTAAGCAGTAAGTACGGAGTTCAATTGGACCCTAAATTTTCTTTAATCTGGCTTTGGGGAAGGAATGTTAAAAGGAGGTCCGTTCCTCTCCCTTCTGCCGAATCAAGAAGTAACAATGTTTCTTGCTGCTGCTGCATTTGGCTGTTACAATGTATCTATTGGAGTCTGCTGACAAGTACGATCTGTCAAAACCCCTGTTAGGGGAGAACTGAGACTTTTAAAGCATTTCTTCTTAAAGTTGGTGGAATATAAATTTTACACCCTGACAGGGGAAAAATGGCGGCTGAAATTTGAGCTTAAGATGGAAAAGTACTGAACTTTGTTATTTCCTGCCTGCTTCTGCCATTTTTGGTTTCGCTTTTAAAATGATTTCAGATCCGGGAATGACCCAAGGACAACGGATAATCCTTTTGAAACTAGAACTCTTGAATCGAAAATTAGACGGCCTGAATCGAGATGTGATGAAAGGTTTTTGGAATTGAGGCTTCTGAGAACTTTGTTAATGATCCTGAGGAGAACCTTGCTAAAGAACTTGAGGAAATTTTGGTAAGACCAAGACACGAGATACGCAACTCCAAGAAGAAGGAAAACCCGGCTGGTGTGAGAAGCCTAGGGTTGACTACAGACATATTATATCCGATTTCTGGGGTGGGAGCCCAGAAATGAAGGGACAATCTTGGGAATTACAATTAAAAGCTGAATGGACGTTCGAAATGGAGATGCTGGATGGAGACGCATAATCTTTCCTGAAGAGCTGGCAAGGATGTTTTGGACAAGGCTTTGGTCATTAGATTACTCTGGACATTCTGGATATTGGTTTTGGAAAGGGATGGGGAGAGGTCTGGTGGGCGATTCCGAGGTGGGGAGAAAAAATGGTAAGAAGAGGGGTGGGTGAAGATTTCAGATGTGTAATTAGGAAGGCTGTGCTGGCCCCAAGGGTTTGTCCATGAAGCGAGGTCCAAGTCCAGTCCTGGGTCTAGGGGTCCAAAGGAGGTCCAGTCCGGCGGGGGAGCGACGGCAGGGAGCAGGTCAAGGTCCAAGGCAGGTTCAGGCACAAGGTTGCAGGTTGAGCACACGCTTGCAACTAAGTTGCTCACGCAACTTGGGCTGGGTCTGGCTGGCTTTTATCTGGCCCTATGCTTAGGGCCGCCCCGATCCTCTGGAGACTCGCCTCTCCTCCGGGCCTGGAGGCGAGCACTCCTCCTGCAGACACTTAAACTCCCTTCGCCTCTCTGCCCTGAGCCTCTGTAGCTCAGGAGAGGCTGGTGGGTTACTGGACCCAGGGGATAGCCTCAGCTTCCTCTGAAGAGGCTGGGAGTGGCAGCACCTGCAGGCAATGGGTCCTCCCTCCCATCAGGAGCCAGAGCAGACTCTGCTGATGCCTGCACCTGGGGATCCAGCACAGGTGGGGATCCTTCAGGCTCAAGCCCTGGCCACGGCTCAGCTGGTTCTGGAGGCGGGGAATCCTGTGCAGGCTGGGATCCATCAGGTTCAGCATCAGAGTCTGACCTCCCAGGCCATCACACCATCCCCCCTCCCAGGCCTCCCCCTCAACCGAGGGGCAGGACCAGGCTTGCTGGGGTAAGCTGCATGGAAATCACGGAGGCAGGCAGGTGCGTGGACGTTTTCCGCTGGTTCCCATGAACGTCCTCAGGCCCATACCCCTTCCAGTCGATGAGGTATTGGAGCTTCCCCCTGCGGTATCGTGAGTCGAGAATGCGCTCCACCTCGTACCTCAGGCTCCCCCTCAACCAAAACTGGCTGCGGTCGTGGATTGTCTGGGTGGAACTCGTCGGGCGGGGCGACTGGACTAAGTAGGGACCGGTGGAATACTGGGTGACCCTTGAGTGATGGAGGTAACTGGAGGCGAAACGCCACCGGTGACACCCTGCGCAGTGATGGTGAATGGGCCAGCAAACCGTGCATCCAGCTTTCGTGAGGGCCGAGAGAAGGTGCAGGTGACTGGTAGAGAGCCACACCGATCGCCAAACATGGAGTTCTGGCCCCTCCTGACGCTGTCGGTCAGCCTGGGCCTTGCATGCGTCCTTGGCCTGGCGCAGTTGCTCCATCAATACATTGTTGTGGGACTGAAGCTCCTGAAGCCAGTCTGTCACTGCGGGGACTGCGGAAGCTGGCCAGCACGTACGGGAACAAACGTTGGATGGTAGCCGTAGGAGGCCTGGAACGGGTGTCTGCTGGGTGGAGGCGTTCACTGCATGTGTAGGCGAAACTCCGCCAATGGCAAGTGATCGACCCCAGTCATCCTGCTGGAAGCTGCTGTAGTAACACCGGAGGTACTGCTCCAGCACCGCATTTGCCAGTTCCGTCGGCCCTCGGTCTGCGGGGTGGTGGGCCGAAGATAGAAAGACCTCCGTCCCAAGGGTCTGGTGCAGGGCTCGCCAGAAGTGGGATGTGAACTGGACGCCGCGGTCAGAAACCACACGCTCGGGAAGGCCATGCAGGCGGAAGATGTGCTGCAAGTACAGTTGAGCCGTCTCCTTAGCTGTGGGTATGGACGGGCAGGGGGCACAGTGCACCATCTTAGTGAAATGGTCCGTGGAAAACCAGGAGGCAGGTACAGTGACGAGATGGGGGCAAGTCTACCACAAAGTCCAGCGAGGACTGTGTGCCAGGGACGTGGGGGACTGGTATTGGCTGGCGCAGACCGGGGGGTCGCCCAGTAGGACCCTTGGCCCGCCGGCAGACATCGCAACCAGCAACATAGCGTGCCACATCAGCCTTCAGGCGGGGCCACCAGAACTCCCGGCTTACCAGATGAGTGGTCCGGGTACCGCCCAAAGTGCCCTGCTGCTGGGGCATCGTGGGACATCTGGAGAAACTACAGCCCGCAATGGTCCTGGTGGATGTTATAGACGACCCTGGTGCAGCAGTAGGCCCTGGTGCAGGGCCAGCCCCGGATACGAGGGCATGACCCGTCAGACAGTTTCCCGGAAGCCGTTCCTGAGCCCAGCGTCGACCCGTTGCTGTTCTCGCACCCGAGCCTGCAGTGGCTTGGCCTCCTGAAGTGGCCAGGAATGTGGCTGGTGGTAAGATAGTCGTCGGTACTGCCTGCTGTACAGTGTCTGCGACGTCCTCAGGTTTCCGGGACAGGGCATCTGCTTCCGGTTTTGGGAGCTAGGGATGTAGCGGATCCGGAACTGGAACTGGGAGAAAACAGAGCCCACCCGGATCTGCCTTTGGTTCAACTTGCGGGTGGTCTGGAGGTACTCCAGATTCCCGTGGTCCGTTCTCACTTCCACCGGGTGTCGTGCCCCCTCAAGATGATGGCGCCAGACCTCAAAGGCCACCTTGATGGCCAGTAGTTCCCGCTCCCACACGGTATAGTTACGCTCCGCCGGAAGGAGCTGCCGGGAGTAGTAGGCGCAAGGGTAACAGCGGCGCATCGGGTCCGTGTTGCTGAGACAGGATGGCACCGAGAGCCGTACTGGAGGCATCAGTCTCCACCACAAAGGGACGGAGGGATCAGGATGCTGTAAAATCGGGCGCCCTCTGGAAACAGGCTTTCAACCCCTGAAATGCCACTTCAGCCTCCTCATCCCAGGGAAGGGCGTCTTGGGGCGCAGCAGTCTGGGTTAATGGGGTGGTTGCGATGAGCATAATCCTGCAATGAAGGTACCGTAATAGTTGGAGAACCCTAGGAACCGCTGTAAGTCCTTGCGGTTCCGGGGCGCTGCCCCACTCTCGAACCGCAAGCCACCTTCCCAGGGTCCATCTGCACCCCGGTCAGGGAGAGTCGGTGTCCAAGGAAGTCCACTGACCACTGGTGGAACTCGCACTTGCTGAGCTTGGCATACAGGCGGTGCTCCCGCAAGCGCTGCAACACGGACCGAACATGACTCTCGTGACGGGCTGGGTCACGGGAATAAATCAGAATATCATCTAGGTACACCACCACGTATTTGTCTAGCAAGTCCTGGAACACGTGGTTGATGTACCGTTGAAACAGGCGGGCGCGTTGCATAATCCGAACGGCATAACCAGGTATTCAAACTGCCCATACCGGGTCCCGAATGCCGTCTTCCACTCGTCCCGGCACGGATCCGAATCAAGTTGTAGGCCCCTCGGAGGTCCAGTTTGGTGAACATCTGCGCCCCCTGCACCCGCTCCAGCAATTCTGCAATAAGGGGCAAGGGGTACCGGTCTGGGATGGTGATCTTATTCAGGGCCCGGTAGTCATGGCAGAGGCGAAGCTCCCCACACTTCTTCTTAACGAAGAGTACAGGAGCGGCAGTGGGTGAGGTAGAGGGCCTAATGAACCCGCGTTCCAGGTTCTTGCGAAGGAAGTCCTGCAAGGCTTCACGCTCTGGCTCCGAAAGAGAATATAGGCGGCTCACAGGCAGGGGCGCCCCAGGCTGGAGGTCTATGCCGCAGTCGAAGGACCGATGAGGCGGCAGCTGGTCTGCTCCCTGTTCCTCGAACACGTCTAAATAGTCCTGGTACACGGCAGGGAGCGTTGACACAGCCTGCCCCATGGGGGCAGCTGCTACTAACTCGGACTGAGCATGGGAACCCGGGTCTGGGAAGCGTACAGTCCGATTGACCCAGTCGATCTGAACATTGTGCGACTCCAGCCAGTCCATCCCAAGCACAGGGGAAACCGGGGCATGGTGGCAATGTCCAGGGTTCGCACCTCCCGGTGCTGCTGGTAGCACAGGACCAAGGGCTGGGTCTCCCGAGTAACCGCGCCCGAGCGTAGGAGCCGTCCGTCAATTGCCTCCACCTGTACTGGTTCCGGCTTGTTCTGAAGCGGCACCTGATGCTGAGTGGCGAAGGCAGAGTCCATATAGGAGCGGGTTGCCCCCGAATCCACCAGAGCGTGGGTGAGAATCCAGGGCCCACCGGGGGGTATAGACGCACCGGTATCATGAGGTGTTGCAATTCCACTGGTGAGGGCCCATCATGCGATGCTTGGGGCCCCAGGTAGCCTGGGCCATCGGCTACTGGGGTTGGCCGTTTCACCTGCGGCTGGCGTTTCTCAGGGCAGGTTCGGGCGTAGTGTCCACTTCCACCGCAGTAGAGACACAGGTTCCCCTCCCGACGCCGAGTCTTTTCCGGGGGAGAGGCGAGGCCGCGCTGCCCCGAGCTGCATCGGCTCCTCCAATGACTCAGCTCTGGCCACGGAACTGCAGGGAAGCACCGGCGCTGGGAGCCCGGAGTGCCGGCGGCCCCGGGCCTGGCGACGGTCCTCCAACCGATCATCTATCTGCAGACTCCGTTGGATGAGGGCATCCAGTGTGGCAGGGCGATCCAACGTGGCCAGCTGATCCAGTATCTCGTCTGAAAGTCCCTCGAGATACTGGTCCCGCAGTGCAGAGTCGTTCCAGGTCAAGTCCTGCACCAGCAGCCGAAATTCTGTGGCGTAGGTGGCCACTGTGGACTAGCCCTGTTTCAACCGCCGAATTGCCCGATTGGCTTGACTCCCCTTCTGAGGGTTGGCGAACGTGGTTTCCAGATGATTGCAAAACCCCATATAGTCTGTCAGCAAGGGGGAGTCTTGCCGGAGCAGCGGCAAGCCCACTTGGCCGCCTGGTCCTTCAGCAAGCTGATCAGGAAGTGCACCTTGGTGCGGTCGTCGGGGAAATCCCGAGCTCGCCCCTGAATATACAGCTTGGCCTGGGCGAGAAACATGGGAAAGCTGGCTGGGGACCCATCAAATTTCTCTGGCAGGGCCACTGGGTACTTGCCAGGAGCTGGGGCGGCGGCCCCAGGAGCCGGTAAGGCATCCAAACGCTGCTGAAGCGCCGTAACCGCATTGCTTAGCTGCTGCACGGTGTGGGTCAAGGCCTGGTTCTCCTGGGCCAATGCCACCAGCGCAGCCACCTGGTCAGCCATGGCTACTAGTTCCTCCCGAACGCACCCCAGCGAAGGGGGAGTGCGGGTGTGCGTGGGCTGGCCCCAAGGGTTTGTCCATGAAGCGAGGTCCAAGTCCAGTCCTGGGTCTAGGGGTCCAAAGGGGTGTCCGGCGAGGGGCAGGGAGCAGGTCAAGGTCCAAGGCAGGTTCAGGCACAAGGTTGCAGGTTGAGCACACGCTTGCAACTAAGTTGCTCACGCAACTTGGGCTGGGTCTGGCTGGCTTTTATCTGGCCCTATGCTTAGGGCCGCCCCGATCCTCTGGAGACTCGCCTCTCCTCCGGGCCTGGAGGCGAGCACTCCTCCTGCAGACACTTAACTCCCTTCGCCTCTCTGCCCTGAGCCTCTGTAGCTCAGGAGAGGTGGTGGGTTACTGGACCCAGGGGATGCCTCAGCTTCCTCTGAAGAGGCTGGGAGTGGAGCACCTGCAGGCAATGGGTCCTCCCTCCCATCAGGAGCCAGAGCAGACTCTGCTGATGCCTGCACCTGGGGATCCAGCACAGGTGGGGATCCTTCAGACTCAAGCCCTGGCCCCGGCTCAGCTGGTTCTGGAGGCGGGAATCCTGTGCAGGCTGGGATCCCTCAGGTTCAGCATCAGAGTCTGACTCCCAGGCCATCACAAAGGCTTTCCATGGTACCCCGAAGTTAGAGTGTTAAAAAGAAAATGGATTTGGTATAGAGAAGAGATGCTTGGATTTTTTTTTTTTAAAAAAAAGAATAGTTTTATATTATATAAGATGTAATTTAGATACACTAGCAGCAGTTTTAGTGTATTAAGAGATAGATAAGGTCATGAGAAGATAAGATTTGTATTAATAAGTTATATTTGAAAGTTAAGGTTGTATTATGAAGTAAAAAGTTAGTATGAAGAAGTAAAATAATTTGGTTATTTTGATGTTAAATGAAATAAGATTTTATGGAAATTAAGAATTTAAGTGAGGGAATTTAAGATAGATAGAAAGTTACTAAAGTAGATTAGAATTGAAAGCAGAGGAGAGAACAGGGAAGCCCCCCTAAGAAGATTGAAACAAGATTATATAAATTAAAGAAGTATTGGTGTGTTCCGGTGTAGGTGTTAGGTATGTATGTAGGTATGTATTTTCTTTCTTTTAATTTTGTTTTGTTTTGCTTTAGTTTTTGTATTTGTTTTCTATTTTATGATGTGGTAATTTGTCTATGTTTGTTCTGGAAAACCAATAAATTTTGTTTAAAAAAAAATGGAATGAATTAAGTACGTAACCAGAGGTACCACTGTATAAGGTAAAGGTAAACCTTTTAAAATAATAATACTAATAATTCCTTCCAGTAGCACCTTAGAGACCAACTAAGTTTGTTATTGGTATGAGCTTTCGTGTGCATGCACACTTCTTCAGATACTCCTATATACATCATATATATACAGTTGTACCGCGGATTACGTCCGCTTCGGCTTACGTATTTTCGGGTTGTGTACTCCAGTAACCCGGAATTGTTTTCAGTGTGCGCACGACCTGCACAGTTCGCGCATGCACAAGTGCAATTTCAGGTTGCGGACTTTTCGGGTTACAACAGCACCCCGAACAATTAAATACGTAACCCGATATATATATATATATATATATATAATCCTATATATACGATGCACTCTGCACCCCACATCCACTTGAGAACTAATATTTATCTAAAATACAGATGAACCTGTAGAACCAGAATCTTCTCATTGCCCTGTGCACACCAATATTTCAAAACCAAGCTGCACAGGAATTGCTTTTATAGACCTCAAAGATGACTTTGGTGACTTTAAATTTACAACTCAAATCTGAAGAGCAAAGAATCGGGGAGGGCAATGAAATTTCAAATGTGCTGCTTAGGTGGGGGTCATGGGTCAATTTATTTATTTCACTGAGATATTTATTTTGTTGAGAAAGAGAGACACAGCACTGTATTTTGAGAAAGCAGGCCTTGTCTAGCTTCCTATTTCTGAGCCAAGCACTCGTTTTGTGTGGGCAAAGTCTGCTGAGCCTCATTATTTCTCTGCTTCAAATAACACACCCCAACTTCACAGTGGAAGATGGGTGCATTTCTTAATTTTAATTCAAATTTCAGGCCTCGGGATATTTGATTTGATTTAATATTTGTGTCCCGCTTTTCCAGCGACAAAACAGCTCACACCCTTCACAGTAGCATTAAAAAAACAACAAACATTACAATCGCAACACTATCAAACACAACGACGCAAAAATGAGGCAAATAATAAATTCAGCAAAATGATTAATGCAATTCAATAAAATCATAGTAATTCAAAGTATCAGAAAGCTTCAGAAATCATTCATCAACATGATTAATACAATCCAACAAAGTCATAGCAACCTCAAGGCTTGGGCCACATTCACACCATACATTTATGCATTATGATACCACGGCCTTCGATTTCCATCATAGAATCGTAGAGTTGGAAGGGAACCAAGGGTCATCTAGTCCAACCCTCTGCGATGCAGGAATCTCCGCTAAAGTATCCATGACAGATGGCCATCCAACCTCTGCTTAAAAACCTCCAAGGAAGGAGAGTCCACCACCTCCCGAGGGAGTCTATTCTACTGCTTGTTGCATTCATCATTACTTCATTTTGGCACGATATCGGGGAAAGTGAAGTGGAGCAGCATTTGACAATTGTTCCATTTAAGACCACACCACAAAGCATCTTTAGAGTTGTCAGTCTAGCTACAGAAAAGCTTACTACCTTGGGAGGCAGAGAATGAAAACCTCTATCCCCAAGGATGATTAGATTGAAGATGAGGAGTGAAAAAAATATTATCCCATGCTGATCTCCTTTGAATACCTAGGAGACTGAAGTGAGGTAAACAGCATAAATAATACTAGTTTTAATAATTATTGCATTGTTGGTGGGGGTTTCTTTCGGCACATTGCTTTTCTCCAAGCCTCAGTTCTCCTCTTGTAAAATAAAATTAGAACTTGGCCTATCTTAAACCCTTGGCAAATATTGCTCACACTATGCAAAGTATGAAGGTATTTTTTAATTAAAAAACAACAACCAGCAGTCCCTTGCTGCAATCAGCTTCATGAATATTTTTACTGACACGTTTCTCAAGCATCTCAAACGTCACATAGTCTTTCCTTTTGGAAGCTCAGCTGTCTGTCTACCATGATATGGTTTTATAGTGTTTAATACTCCAATTTGCAAATTTGGCGTCAGTTTTAGAGGCCACTCCACACAGACTCCACTGTACTAGATCTATTATTCCTTGTATTCTTGTAAAATGAAGTCCTTGCTGCAATCGGCTTCATGAAATATTGACTGACACGTGGTTCTCGTGCATCTCAAGCGTTTCAAACATCACAGCGTTTACTATTTCGCAATGACGAACTCTCCAATAAATACGGAGTGACTGCAGATCTCTCCAGTCTCACCTGCTGTCATCTCCTTTGGGGAGATCTTGAGGCACACAAGACAGTGTGTGGAAACCATGAAGGCCTTCTCTAGCCTCTTCGTGCTTTCCCTCCTTCTACTCTTCATTTCTCCAGGTGAGTCGAAGGGGGCCAATAGGAGTCGCTTTACCTACAAGATTGCCTTGCCCCACATCAATTGTTTAGGGGGCAGCACAGCTGCATTTTTGAAACTCGCTTCCTATTGAAACTAAGCAGTCACCTTTTCAGCGCCTGCTAAAAACATTCTTGTTTGACTAGCCTGCACAAATGCTTAGAAAGTTGAAGTAATTTTAATTTGTTTTAGTGCTTTAACTTACACATGTCCTTGAAGTAGTGTCATAATTTTTTCTTAGTTTTACTGTTGTTTTTGTAAACCACTTTGAGGGTTTTTTTTTACAATCAAGTGGCATATAAAATTTTATTAAATACATTACACTTACTAACTCTGAAGGAATTAGATATGTTGGTTAATGGCAATGTTGACACTGCTATTATCTGACCAGTTCTCCTTCCATTTGTTTTGTCTGTATCCAGCATCCTCTCAAAAAGTAGAAAACCCTTGGCAATGTTCAAAACAAAAGGGCATCTGCATGTCTTTAAAAGGATGTCTGCTGCCTTACAACCCCATTGGGAAATGTGATGCGGACACCCTTTGCTGCAAAAAGAAATAAATGGCAAGTATGCATTTCCTTATAAATTCAAAGCAATGTATGTGTTCAAGCAATGGCGCCATCTCCAGGGGCCCTGGGTGCCCAGGAACCCACAAAATTTTCACTGTAGGTTCCCAGCTGCCAGCGGCTGCCACCAACCACTGCCTTCCCTCTGGCTCTCCGGCACCACGGTGGCAACTGGGCCTCTGCCATGGGGCCTCTTTTGCGGTGGAATGCTTTGGCCACAGACATGCTTCCAGGGTGCACCGGGCCTTGTTGGAGGCCTCACACCAAGGCCTTGGACTGGTCAAGCAGTGGTGGTGGTGGACGGAAAGTGTGCAGTGGCCCATGCCACAGCATGACACCATGACACTTGGAGACAGCAATGCTTCTGAGTAGCAGTTGCTGAAAACCACAGGAGGGGAGATTGTTCTTCTGCTCAAATCTTGCATGTGAACTTTCCCCAGGCATCTGGTCGGCCACTGTAAGAACAGGATGCTGGACCTGATGGGCCATCGGCCTCATCCAGCAAGAGCTCTTCTTAGGTGCCACAGGAAGAAGAAGAAGAAGAAGAAGAAAGAAGAAGAAGAAGAAGAAGAAGAAGAAGAGTTTGGACTTGATATCCCACCTTTCATTCCCCTTAGGAGTCTCAAAGCGGCTAACATAGTCTCCTTTCCCTTCCTCCCCCACAACAAACACTCTGTGAGGGCGAGTGAGGCTGAGACACTTCAGAGAAGTGTGACTAGCCCAAGGTCACCCAGCAGCTGCATGTGGAGGAGCGGGGAAGCGAACCCGGTTCACCAGATTATGAGTCCACTGCTCTTAACCACTACACCATGCTGGTTCTCTCCAGAAAGCCGCCCCCCCCCCCCGCAAAACCTGTTTGATCACCCATAAGTATGTGATACTCATGGAAATGAATGTCTATTGTATTGCCATTGTCTATTCTATTCCAAGATTCTATTCCAAGTGCCCATGCAGAAGGGAGCATTATGTTCCAACTGTGTAACTCAAATAAGCCTCCACCCCAAGGCTGTATGATACCATGTTTAAATCACTGGAGCAAATGCTTCCTTTTAGATTTTGCATTGCTTCTCTAAAGTTTGGATCTGGGTGGTGACATGTGAAGGCCAAATTAGGTAGCCTTGGATGTAACCACCTCAGACATGATTGTGCAGGTTCAATATGTCTATGAACTCATGGATGGGATTAAATGTGGGCAACTGAGGCAACTTGGTGAATACTGGCGGGTAGGTGGTTTAATTCAATGGAATAGCAGAAGCCTGAATTTGCGGTAAAGGATTTTGTTAATAGATGTGTGGAGATGAATTAGAATGATACAGGTATGTCTATCATCAGTGTACAGAGCTTTGGAACAATGGCAGGATAATTGAATTGTCAACTTGTGTTTGTGGACACTAACCCAGATTATTATAATCCTTCTCTCACCAGGATATAGCTGATTGGAGCCGATCTAATCAATGCTCAGTTCTGCTAAAAGAACCATCTCTTGACTTAATTCCATCCTGACCTGCTGAACTTCTTGCCAGCAGAAGAATGAGAAGATAATTGAACTTGTCTGCTTTGATACCCTTTGCTCAGTAAAAGCATTGCAGTCATCTAAACAATTGATCATGTTTCTCTTTGGGTTAAAAGGAGGTGGGAGGAAAATGTATTATTCTTCATACACAAATTTATAACCAAACTTTATATGGCAGATGCCCCCATTTCAAAGGCACAATACAGCTATGCATAATACAGGTATATCCCACATCATGTAATGAGAATGAAGATTAGATTCATCACAGGGTGACATTGCATGTAATCAAGCTATTTAGCCCCCCCATTCGGCATTGGAGAGGGTGGCGCTGTGGTCTAATCACCGAATTTATTGCACTTGCCAATAAGAAGGTCAACAGTTTGAATCGGTGTGACGGGGTGAGCACCGATTTCTCTCTTCCAGCTTCTGCAGTTCAAAAGCACACCAGTGCAAGTAGATAAATAGGTACCACTGCGGTGGGAAGGTAAATGGCGTTTCCGTGCACTCTGGCTTTCCGTCATGGTGTCCCGTTGTGCCAGAAGCGGTTTAGTCCTGCTGGCAACATGACCTGGAAAGCTGTCTGTGGACAAACGCCAGCTCCCTCAGCCTGAAAGCAAGATTGAGTGCAGCACCCCATAGTCACCTCTCACTGGACCTAATCGCTGGGGGGGGGTTCTTTTCATAGGTGTGGCTGCACCTTCTGTTGAGTGGATCATATTTTCTACACAGGGACAAGAAAACATTTGGATACCTTAAACCAAACAAAAGTGAATGAAGTGTCCCGAATGGCATTTACATTTGAGATTCGTGTGGACTATTTAGGAAGCTTGTTTTTTGCCCCAAATAAAAGAAACCCGCATTGATGAATAAAACAATTCTGCAAATGCAATGATTACTTGGGTTTTCTTTCAGCACACAAATTATCAGGAAAGGTTTACATCGCTCTTAAAATGGAACCCACCAAATACTCCATTGATTGCAACTATATCTACAGAATAAAATAAAATAAAAATCCTTCCCAGTGGCACCTTAGAGACCAACTAAGTTTGTTCTCTGTTTGTTAGTTGGTCTCTAAGGTGCCACTGAAAGGATTTTTTTGTTTTGTTTTGACTACAGCAGACCAACACGGCTACCTACCTATAACTATATCTACAGAAGGCTCCCAGAAACATGACTTCATTAGAAAATGGAGCTTATTTATATGGGGGGGGGGAATCACATGTAGATGATGTGACTCACCCAGAAGATTGCATCCTGGTTTTTCATTATGATGTGTTGGAGGGTATGTAAAATCACACAGGAATTAAACATGATAGCCACAGGAAAAAAGGATGTGCAGAAAGAATGACACCAGAATCTTCTTTTCACACCTGGGTCCATATAAACGACAAATTCAGCCAGCAACAGCCAGTTGTTTCACATGTGCCATAAAAATCAACTCCTAGAGGTGAGGGCTTGCTTTTTGTGTTAAATCGGAGCTAACATCAAATCTGGAGAAAGCCCAAATGGTCATTTGTTCTGACTGAGCACTAAAGAGTGGTTTCCCCATCCTATTTATTTTTTGTTCTTCCAATGTATTTTTGGATGAGAAGAGATGAAGAAAAACTATAACTAGTGGGAGAGTCTTTCCTTTTTTGAAGCTCAGAGTTCTATCTACTGTACCATGATATGACGTACTATTGTCTAATCCTCCAATTTTCAAATTTAGAGTAAATTTAGAGGCCATTCCATGTATACTCTACTAGGTCTATTGTTCTTTGTATAGGGATTGTTGACTTTTGTGTGTGTTGGTACAAACAGAACTAGAGTTACAGCTGCTGGGACATTTTCATAGGATCTTAAAATTGTTGAGTTGGAAGGGAAACCCAAGGGTCATCTTGTCTTGCCTCCTTCAATGCAGGAATCACTGTTAAAGCATCCCTGACAGACAGACATCCAACCTCTGCTTAAAAGGTAAAGGTAAGGGACCCCTGACCATTAGGTCAAGTCACAGACGACTCTGGGGTTGCGGTGCTCATCTCGCTTTAAAATCTCCAAAAAATGAGAGCCCACCACGAGTCTGTTCCACTGTCAAATGGCTCTGAATGTCAGAAAGTTCTTTCTAATGTCTAGTTGGAATCTCCTTTCTGGTAATTCTGCTGCTCCAGAGGGGAAGACCTGGTTCAAGTCTTTCCCTCTGGAGCAGCAGAAAAAGTGCTAATGCCATCTTCCTTGTGACAGTCCTTCAAATGTAGATGGCTACCATATCACCTCTCAGTCTCCTCTTCTCCAGGCTAAACTTATCCAGCTCCCTCAACCATTCCTCATAAGGCTGGTTTCTAGACCCTTGATCATCTAGGTTGCCTTCCTCTGCAAAACGCCTAGATCAGCAATACTCAGAACTGGACAGTTCTGCAGCTGGGGTCTGGCTAATGCAGTTCAACATCAACTTCATTGGACTGGTCATGTTGTGCGGATGCCTGATTATTATCTTCCAAAGCAACTACTCTATTCCAAACTTAAAAATAGAAAGCGTAATGCTGGTGGTGAACAAAAGAGGTTTAAAGACTCTCTCAAGGCAAACCTAAAAAAATGTAGTATAAACACTGACAACTGGGAAACACTGGCCTGTGAGTGCTCCAATTGGAGAAAGCCTCTCCTCCTCCGGGAGGGGAGGGGTTGTGGTCGGGAGCCGGCTCCTGCATCATCGTGGGGGAGTCTCGCCCCACCCTTACCTGCCTTGCCTTTTCTGGCTGCCGCGCCCCTAGCAGTCAGCCAATAGGGCTGGCGCAGGGGCGGGGTTTTTAGCTGCTCTTAGGGCAGCTGCGGCAGCGACCTCCGCCATTCTGCGTCACTGCTTCGTCGGATCACCCGCCCACCTTCCCTTAGGTTGGCTCTGGTTAGGACATTGCTATGGACTTCGGTTGCTCGCCTTGTTTGTGCAAGGGGCCTGGTAGGAGTTTTTCCTCCAATTGGCAAATTGGCTCAGCCTCTTGGTTTTTCGACTAGCTCGTAGCAAATTGTCACAACTTTGTTAGATTGGCGGTTAGGCATTGGGTTTAGTGTGGTATCGGAGGGCAAGGTTTGGGCCATCGCCTAACCCTCCAATTGCTGGGTATTCTGTAAAGGAATCCGGCGGGTCGTGGATCCTGTCCAACACCCTGTTGGTGGCTAGGGCCATGTCACGACCCCCGGTGACTTCAGGGGTGGAGCTTTCAATTGTATCTCGCATCAACAGGCTCCACCTCCTGGGCGGTTAACCCTTGAGTGACTCCACGCTCTGCAGGGGGGTCTACTGTAGTTTGTTCAACCCAATGCCTAAGCCAATACCACTCACATGCTGTAACCAATAAAGTTGTGGCCTTTTTCCTTCCATTAACCAAAATGTTTTGTGTCATTGAGCTTATTTCTGCATGCGGGAGTCGGGTCCTCGAATTACAACAGACCTTACCAAAGGTGTCATGGGCTTGAAGACACTTGAACTCAGGATGCACTGTGGAAGATATGTGCATCCAGAATTGGCCTCCACAGTCACTTACAGAATCACTGTTAAAACCGTGTTTATGGAAGACAATCTTACTTGGCTACGAGTGATCGCCAAAGAAGAAGGATAAGGAGAAGAAGAAGAAGAAGAAGAAGAAGAAGAAGAAGAAGAAGAAGAAGAAGAGCTTTTAGTTCTGTTGATCTAGACCAGGCATAGGGAACCTTCGGCTCTCCAGATGTTTTGGCCTACAACTCCCATGATCCCTAGCTAACAGGACCAGTGGTCAGGGATGATGGGAATTGTAGTCCAAACATCTGGAGAGCCGAAGGTTCCCTATGCCTGATCTAGACCATGGGTAGGCAAACTACAGCCCAGGGGCCGGATGTAGCCCAATCACCTTCTAAATCCGGCCCACGGATGGTCCGGGAATCAGCCTGTTTTTACATGAGTAGAATGTGTCCTTTTATTTAAAATGCATCTCTGGGTTATTTGTGGGGCATAAGAATTCGTTCATATTTTTTCCCAAAATATAGTCCGGCCCCCCACAAGGTCTGAGGACAGGGGACCAGCCCCCTGCTGAAAAAGTTTGCTGACCCCTGATTCTAGACATTATAAGTCTGTTGGCACAGCCTAGACATGTCATTTATTTTAGTACCTAACTTTCTCTTTGACAAATGTCAATTTATCCAGGCAACCCAGCCTTCCAATCACCATGCAGCCATGTCACTGCCTCTCAGCCTAACCTACCTCACAGGGTTGTTGTGGGGAATAATTCAGGAGGGGAAGAATCACGTGCATCACTTGAGGTACTTGGAAAAAGAGGTGGGAAATAAATGCAATATATGAATGAATAATAGAATGTGTGGTTTTTGCATTGTGGCCAACTTGTTACGAACCATCACCTCCATATCATCATACTTTCAGAAACAAAGTTGCAAGACAACTCTCTTTTATTAGGCAAAAAGATGAGCAGATCACTCATGGCCCAAATCTCTGGTCCATCTGCAAAGCAAATAAGCAGGAGGCCATGAATTTCAAATATGCTGCCTGGGTGGTCTCCTGCTGTTGCCGCCCTGTTCTTTGTTTGCACAAATAAGGAATGCAATAAACAGTTCTAATTCTTCTGCTGCTGGAAACAGATAGGCATCATAAAGAGGGAAAAACAGTTTCATTCATTTTAAAAAAAATATTAAGCTGTAAAAGGTTTAAAATCTCTTCCCCCCCAATGCTTTATTATCCATAATTGCATCCATACACCCAATACATATAATCATCTATATATCAAAGTTATGAAAATAAAATTCAATTAGAAAAATGTAAGTCTTCGGATCATAAATTTAGAATGTAGTTTTGACTTCCCGTCCCTTTCAACATCGTTTCACTCCAGTAAACCTATTACCTTAAGATATCTACGTATTAATAATAAACTCAGAATATATGCATCTGTGTCTGTGTGTCTATTTTTGTCCTTATATCCTTAATTATTTACAGAGATTGCTCAGAAGCTGCAACCAAATTCAAATTGCAACATTATTTTTAAATAGTTCTTCAGAGGTTCCCAGTTATCAATGAAGTCATGTTTCGGCTTATCTTTAATCTTTTCTGAGAGACTATCTAATCCAGCATATTCTACCAGCTTTAATAACCATTTGGATGTGGAGGGGATTTTGTCACTCTTCCAGTGTTTTGCAATAAGTTCTTTCGCAGCAACAACAACAGACAACACGGTAATATGGCAGGATGTATAGAAATAACATAAACCATGAAAGCATTCAATCATGTATATATGTGCAACCGGAAGGGATGAAATACATAGCAAATACAATGTCTCTGAAGAGCCGGATAAGGCTCAAAAAGTGCAACGTACAATGTGCAAGAGTCCAATGTAATAAAGCGCTAAAGTCTTTCAGGCGTCCTCGTCTGTCCTCCGACACGCGGCTAGCTTATGTTATCACTGTTTCACTAGTATAGTTTCTTCAAGGGACGGACTTCATCTTAAATAATAATTAATAATAATAATAAATATTATTATTTAAGATGAAACAGCACTTCATTACATTAAAATTTTTGTTAGCTTGTCAGCCGCACCCATTTATAAGAGCATACAAAGAGCCTGCTGGGTCAGGCCAAAGGCCCATCTAGTCCAGCATCCTGTTCTCACAGAGGCAAGCCAGATGTTTCAAAGGGAAACCCACAAATAGGGTTCATGCACAAGAGCACTCTCCCCTTCTGCAGTTTCCAGCAACTGGCATTCAGTAGCATTACTTCCTTCAACCATGGAGGCAGAGCATAGCCATCATGGCTTCTGAATTCTTGATCTCTGCCCAGTTGTCCATAGTTTCTTTAAACGTCCAGGTTAGGCTGCTCCAAAATGCTATAGATGGGCCTGCCTCTGAAAGGGGTTTGGAAACTTCAATTAGCATAGAATGTTGTTACCAGGTAGATCAGTTTCTACAACTGATTGTATCCCATCAGTCACTGCAGAACTCCAGTGGTTACCAAGCTGTTTCCAGGGTCAATTCAAAGTATTGGTTTAAACTTTTAAACCTATAAGGTAAAAGTAAAGGACCCCTAGACAGTTAAGTCTAGTCAAAGGCGACTATGGGGTTGCAGCACTCATCTCGCTTTCAGGCTGAGGGAGCCGGCATTTGTCCACAGACAGCTTTCTGGGTCATGGGTAAACTGCTTCTGGCGCAACGGAACGCTGTGATGGAGACCAGAGCGCATGGAAACGGCCTTTACCTTCCCGCCACAGCGGTATCTATTTCAGTGGGCCGTAGCGAGGGTGGGCCATAGGGGGTGGTTCGCCCCGGGTTTCAGGGGAGGGGGGTGACACTTGGGCTGGAACTGCCCCACCCCACCGGCGGGCCCAGGCCGCGCCACCCCCAGCCCGTCCGGGGCCCGCATGCCAGCGCCACTACGGGCAGCTTCTGGGCTGCCGCTGCTGCTCCCGTGACAACCTTGCAAGCCGCTGAGCGATTGACGGCTCGTGGGGCTGCTGAGTGCGAGCAGCACAGCCTTATGCCCGCCGTTCATGCTCAGCAACCCCACGAGCCGCCGATCGCTCAGCGGCTCGCAAAGTTGTTGTGCGAGTGGCGGCAGCCCGGTGACAGAGTGAGCATGCGTCGGATTTCGTGCATGCGCATACAGTCCTGACGTTGCATCGTGACGTCATGACGCAACGTCAGGGCGCCCCACCCCCAGGGGGTGCCTCCGTTTGCCGCCCCAGATAGCGAGGAGGCTTCCTCCACGCCTGATCTAATTATCTACTTGCACTGGCATGGTAGGCAGGGGCTAGGACAGAGCAACAGGAGCTCACCCAATTGTGCGGATTCAAACCGCCAACCTTCTGATATCACACACGCGTGCGTGCCCCCCCACACACAAACCTATAAATTAAATATTTTAAACCAAAAAAACAAAACAAAAACCCAAAGTTGCACAAGAACTTGCAGCTATTTGGCAAATATGTGGCCACGTAACCAGGTCTATGGCCCAGCTGAAAAGCAAATCTGCAGCAGGCAATACATTTCAACTATGTTGCTCAGATCGTTTTGCAAATTCCTTTGCTGCATGTGGAAGCATACAAGTTAGTGGAAGTTCAACAGGGCACCATAAACCTTTGTTTAGTTTAAATAAAAGATAGAATCACTATGTATCTAGCTATGTTAACACACTGCAGTTTAGCTGGGCACTTTCATAGTCTGTGGGAAAATCCACCATCAGTGCTTTGAGGAAGCAGAAATAGGCATCTGAAATCCAACTCAATGAAGAGGAGGAGGAGGAGGAGGAGGAGGAGGAGGAGGAGGAGGAGGAGGGGCGGAGGAGGAGGAGGAGGAGTTTGGATTTGATATCCCGCTTTATCACTACCCGAAGGAGTCTCAAAGCGGCTAACAATCTCCTTTTCCCTTCCTCCCCTACAACAAACACTCTGTGAGGTGAGTGGGGCTGACAGACTTCAGAGAAGTGTGACTAGCCCAAGGTCACCCAGCAGCTGCATGTGGAGGAGCGGGGATGTGAACTCGGTTCACCAGATTACGAGTCTACCGCTCTTAACCACTACACCAAACTGGCTCTCTCTCTCTCTCTCTCTCTCTCTCTCTCTCTCTCTCACTGTGCACTCTCCCCCGCCCCACCCCCCAAAAAGGTGATATTTCTCATTTTTTCGCCATTCATGAACAACTTCAGAAACTGAATCACAATCACAGGATAGCTTCATTGCATTTGAGAACAAACATGTGGCACATCTGTGTTGGTTTTGACCTTGTGAGCCATCAAGGCTCTGCACATAAATGGTGAGGCTCAGTACAGCTTGGAGAAAGAACCTGAAGTTTCAAAGTGTTGACCATGAATAGAGTCCAATTTGGGGGGGGGGGGCAGCTAACATTGTCTGTGTGTGATGTGAGAACTTTGGGAGGAACCAGAGGCAGAGTTGACTTCACACACAAAGGCACATTCCAACCACTTCAAAGAACCTCAGAACCCCAAAGGCAAGAATAAAGTTTATACCTGTATATATTGAAATATTTATTTTAATTTGCTGAGGGGTGATTTTTTTTGTAACTATTGCAACATGTTCAACCAGCCAAAGTTTTATTGTCCTAAATACATCTGATTTTGCTCCTAACACTAAATTATTCGTCATTTCACCAAATGAGAAAGCAAAACTATCAATACAATAACAGGCTATGAACCTGTTGTCTGGTTGTTGTTTTTTGGAGAGGTCTTTAACTGAACTTTAGAGTGGGGAAAGGAGAGAGGAATTTTGAGTCGTCTTGAATGTCACAGTTCTGATTGATTTACACACACATAGATGTCATTTTGAAAAACTGCGACCAGATAATGAAACTATGGAAATTATCTTTAAAATGATATAGAATATGTTAGCTATTTATGGAAAGGAAAAACAGGTCTGTAGGTTATCATTTTCATAAAATCACACAACACCCTGAAAAAATACCTTCACTAAGCTAATCAGCTGCAGCTTTGTCAAATCACTGACTGACACGTGTACGGCCGCCATGTATGCTATTGCACAATCTACCATTCCACAATCTCACAACCACCTATAAATACAGGACTCATTCTCAGGCTATGCTGTTCTATTATCCCTACGTGATTTTAAGACACGAGGCGACTTAAAACCATGAAGACTTCTTCCACTCTCTTCATGTTTTCCCTTGTGGTTCTCCTCATTACACCAGGTGAGTTGCATGACAATCAACAGCTGTCCATGAGATGTGGGAATGTCCCAGAAAATTCGTTTTGTTGGAGCAAGGTTTCTCAACAAACCACTTTTCAGAGAACTTACCCAAGGCATGCAGTGGAAAGGCATTTGTGGAGTTGCGACAAGCTTGACGCCCCCTCCTCGCTGGCCCGCCCCTCGTGCAGAAAAAAAGCCACTGGAAGGGGGAAAAGGCAGCATGCCCCTGTTTGGGGCCTTCCCGGCGGGGCGGGGTAGGGGGTGGCCCCTCCCCTGAAACCCGGGACGGGCCGCCCCCTACCCCCCTTGCTCCGCCCCTGGCTAGTCTAGATGGGCCATTGACCTGACTCAACAGGCTCTTATTTTCCTCCTGGTCAACACCCACCATAGTCCTCTGGGGCACAGGATTGGGGCTAAGCAGAGGGATCTCTCACACAGGCATGCTTTTATCTGTTAATAGTTGCCAGCCATCATCTCCTCCTGAAGTCCCCTGAAGGTAGTGCAGCTGAGCAGCTACAGTTCATTTGGCATATGATGGAGACAGGTTTTCTCCACCACCACCCTCTCTCCCAGCAATGCAGGAGAAATAAATTAAATGCTGGCCAATATTAGTGGTCTTTTACAATTATCGCCAAGACAGTATAGGGGAAGAGCTGGGATTTGAACATTAGCGGCAAAGACCTTCATCTCAAAGCTGCACCTATGCAATCGTTTCGTTGGTTGTGCTTAAACCTAAGACAACTCTATGATCCTGCGATTCCAAGTCCTTTCAGCTAATGATTATTACAAGAGTGATTATTCAGAGTTCAACTGAAAGTTATGCCAAAGAAATATCACTGAGATAGCAGATTGGTAGACAAAGCTTGCAAACACATGGGGATTTGTTTGGGATGAAGCAGAGTGTCACTATTTTCCAGGGACAGTCCCAGATTTACAGAAGCCATCCTGGTTTCTGATTTGATCCCAGAATGTCCCGCTTTTCCTTAGAACGTCCCTATTTTCATTAGAAAAATGTCAGAGGGTATGGAATAAAATGTCCCTATTTACATCGGAGAAACATTGGAGGGTATGATGAAGGTTTAGGCTTTAGCCATTGGCGAGACCAATCCTTACTCAGCCAGGTCACTCGCGAAAATGGTGGAAGGCAAGTCACCCTCCTTCATCCAAACCAAGACTACAGTGAAACCCATCAAATCCTAAAAGAAAACGAACCCTAAATAGTGATTTGAAGAGTATTATACTCAGAGGCATATTTCTCACTTCTGCAAGTTTGTTGAGGGCTCAACATATTTTTAATGGCCACAAACAATTAAAAACAAACAATTAAAAGCAGGAACAGGAAGCATTCATTTATAGCAAGTGGGGAGCCTGTGAACTTCTAGATGTTGCTGACTACAACTCCCATCATTCCTGGCTGTGCCCATGCTGGGAGTGGTCCATCAAAAGCATCTGGGTAGCCACGGGTTGCCAACCCCAGGTTGATGGTGATGCGACGGCAGTTTATCCCATTCTACTCAAACTTCCTTTCATTGCAGCATTCCCTCAAGCACAGAATCCCGAGGAATGTGCCCAAGCAGGAGGGAGATGTGATCAGAGAATATTCTGCAGGACCTTTTGGAAGCAGATCGGGGTCTGTGGTCCGCTGGACCTTTGCTGCATAAAGTGAGAACCAAGACTTGAGATTATATATATATATATATATATATATATATATATATATATATACACAAAAACCCTCCTTTGTGAATGAATACTTTTTTGCAAACAAAATGAAATGAAAACAGTGAAGTCGGTATTGCTGAGCCAGTGTTATCTGTGGCGTTAAGCAGTGATTCCCACCCCCACCCCACCCCGCTAGTCAATAGCAGGCTTTTGAAGCACTAGAAGAAATGGAAATTCCTGTTTGAGCATGGAACGATGAGCAGCAATGCATCTATCATTGGCATTGGTCTAAGAAACAAGCACAGTGAGGCAGGGGCCAGTTCTTATCATGAAATGGAGCATGGTTTCCTTGTGGCTCCATAGTGCATTGCTTTGAGAACCCAGCAACTCAGAGCTAAAATTCTCAGCTTTCCCTGTGAAGAGGGATTGGTTGTTAAACCAACCTGGAATTCTAGCTCAGGGGGAGGGGTGTTGTAAGAATATTGAGGTCTTATATATAACGGTCGAATAAATTATTATTGTTGTGATATATATATATATATATATATATATATATATATATATATATATATATATTGTTCTTAAGTGTACCAAGCAAACATGTACATGAATGTATGGGCCACATGTCTGAAGCAGAACCATTTTGACTCCCAGCTGACCAAGTATTTCTCTGCAAGGAGAGAAGAAAATAGGAAAAGCTTCCCAATTCTCTTTGGGACTTACACATCCCTGTAAATACAGTCTGGCAAGTATCTGTTAAGCTGAGCGCATTATCAATAGGCGTAAGAGAATCAGGAACTAAGTATTTACCATCTCAAAGGAATGGCCAGGAAAGGCAATCAGATAAGGCATATAAACTGGCAGTTAGGGGGGAAACAAACTTCTCAGATTCCTGTTGAAATTTGTTGGAGACCGCCTTTTATCATGATGTAACCATGATGTATTGGGGGTGGTGGTCTTGGGTTACACCCCTTCTGTGACATTTGTATGATGTTTCTAGGGGTGGTCTTGAATGGCAGTGTGGGCAATTTCAAATTTCTGTGTAAGGGGAGGTGCTCCTTTGTTCTGGGTCTTTCCCCTACTCTCCTGTGTGTGGGGAAAACACCCTGTTGCAACAGCCTTAATAAAGATCAAGCTTACTAGCTGCTTTGCTTCTAAATATTCTCTGGTTGGCCTCTGTTATTTTCTCCTACTGACAGAGAACTTGCAAAGGACTCTACGAGGGCTCTTGTGTACCCCATAAGGGAATAAGGGCAGATTTTTATTACAGGGGTAAGGGTCACCTAACAACTCTCAGCACCCTTAATAATACACAGTGCCCAGAATTCTTTGGGGAAAGCCATGACTGTTTAAAGTGGTATCGTATGGCTTTGTCATAGAGGTGAATGTGGCTGTAGTCTGAGCTGTGACCATCGGAGGGGGTAAAGCAGTCAAACCATTTTTATTTTTATTTTTATTTTTTGTGTATGAGAAGGCCCTTTGGGTGATTCTGAAAAGTCTTGACTGAAGGAAATCGAAAATTCTTTCTAGTAGCACCTTAGAGACCAACTGAGTTTGTTCCTGGTATGAGCTTTCGTGTGCATGCACACTTCTTCAGATACACTGAAACAGAAGTCACCAGATCCTTAAATATAGTGGGGGAGTGGGGAGGGGTATTACTTATCAGCCTATCACCCATTCCCACCACCCTTCTTAGTAATACCCCTCCCCACTCCCCCACTATATTTAAGGATCTGGTGACTTCTGTTTCAGTGTATCTGAAGAAGTGTGCATGCACACGAAAGCTCATACCAGGAACAAACTCAGTTGGTCTCTAAGGTGCTACTAGAAAGAATTTTCGATTTTGTTTTGACTATGGCAGACCAACACGGCTACCCACCTGTAACTTGACTGAAGGAGTTAGTCTCAGGGAGCTTAAACTGCTTGAACATTAGGATAAGGATACCAGATTTTTTTCAATGAATCCAGGGACACTTTTCAACTTCCTACTAAATAGATGGATTTTGTCAGGGGACTGATTTGTAAATCCAGGGACTGCCCCTGGGAAACAGGGACATCTGGTAACCTTATGTTAGGATATTTATCCAATGCCTGTTCAGGCATTTCTCCAATGCCATTTCGCCAGTGACATGCAGTCACTGGAGAAAGGGGGCATGGTGTAAATTGGGATAGGGGGCATAGAACTTAAAGGGTGACCCTGATTCAAACTAAATATGTGAATGCTCTACATGCAGGCAATGTGTAGGACTAAATCCTCATATTCAGTAGGGAAAGGGAAGCACCGGACAAATGGAGATGGGGAAGTTGTTTCAGTATGAAAGAGCAGCAGAGATGAGAGCTAGACTTTATGCATCAGAAGAGAGGTAATGTGTATAAATAATGAGTACAGTGATTAGAAATGTGGATGTTTAAGCCATTATATAAATGTCGTAATTAGTATTTTTAGAAAAGAGGGGAAAGGGTTGAGATGTTGCATTGCAGAGGGTTGGACTGGAAGACCCTTGGGGTCCCTTCCAACTCTGCCATTCTATTATCCTATGTATGTATAACCAGGGCTATGCAGATTAGAGGTTTGAAATCAGGACTGGGTCTGTAACTATTTCCTTTCTGGTGATTAACCAGCAGTCCCATATTCTCTTGCTTTTAAGAATCAGCCACTGAAGGAAGATGTCCTATGCAGCTTTGCTTGGAAAACCATCACCTCCTGTTACCATGGCAGCCTGGAAGACTCTTCCTTGTGAGCTTTTCATGAACACCACAGAAGCACCTTGGCTTCATTTGTTTTAAAGCTGTTCTCTTCAATAAAAGCATTGTCACTGAGCAACTGGTTAACCGTTATTCCCGCTGTTTTTGGCGGGGGAGGCAAGGTTGTTTCATTGTCTGTAGCACAGTTTAGTACCTTGTGATTTACCCTCATGGGAACTGAACCTCAGAGAGTGGTCCACAGCATCTGGATTGCATCCCGGCAAATGAACTCCAAGCCCCTCTAACCCAGGGTTAGCCAACATCATGCCCCCAGATGTTGTTGGGCTGGAACTCCCATCATTCCTGATTATTGGTCATACTGGCTGGATCTGATGGGAGCTGGAGGGCATGTCTAGGAGGTTGGAATCGAAAGGACTCACCACATCACTGACAGTCTGGGTTGTGTTCAAAGCTTCTGCCCTTTCAAGCCCTTGAAAGAGTTGGGAGGAACGATGCAAAAACAGGCACCGCTGAAACAAAGCCAAATACGAGTGACTGGTGACTGGGCCAATTATGCCATTTATGAATGGGCTTTTTAATGAACGGGCTTTTAAAGAATCCTTGCCATTTTGCCAACTCCTTCATTCCACATATCACACATTTCCCCCATTTGGCTAGTTGACATCACATCATCCACACAATGGAAAAGCCACATCCAGAAGTGGCTTTTACGTTGTGTGAACTGGCTGCTGTCAAGGACCGTGCTGAGGAGGGCTGCACAGAGGAGGAATGGTGGGAGCCTCCCCCTCTCCCTGCTCCTGATCAGGATCCTGAATCTTCCCAGGAGCAGGAGGACAGGTTTGCAGAGGGGCATAGTTCAGAAGGCAGAAGCTGAGAAAAAATGGGTAGGGAACAGCTAGGAGGAGGAGAAATGGGAGAGAGAGAGTTAACAGACTCACTGTCATTGGAAAGTGTTCATCCACTCAGCCCAAGGTCAAGGAGAGCAGATAAGGTGGCAGCAGAGAAAGCACAGTGGTTGCGAGACCAGGTGGCAAAACACAGTAGTGACGTGTGTGGCTAGGGAGGTAAGGGGTGGAACTCTTAATTGGAAGCACCGCCATTCCTAGGAAATGGATTCTTTGATCTCTCGCTGTGATCATTAAAGTTTCTAACTGGTAAGAAGACTCCTTTTCCTTTGTTCTACTTCTCTACTGCAAAGAGGGGAAGGAAGCCGATTTCCTCAAGCCAGACAGCTGCTGAAATGATGGTGGGGGGAACACACACACCAAGAAGGACCATCTTCCCTTCAGATCAGCAGGTGCAAGGTGCATACAATGTGAATATAATTATGCTGCAACAGCAACTATTCCATCAGATTTGGCCATTTTGGTGCCACGGCTGTAGACCTTTTGCCCTGGGTTGCAACCTAGCTCATGTAAACAAGGTGGGAGATTTGACAGCTGAGTTCAGTGAAGTATGAATGGTAAAACGTTAGTATGTGGGCTGCTCTTATTCAGAGGCAACTTGCAGGATCATAGAAGTGTCACTATCTCCTCTGTGTGCTTTAGATCCATTGGCATGTGGTTGTGCAGAGAAAATTTGAAAAAAAGGAGTCAAAAGAAGCAATCCATAATCTTCCCATTCCCAAACATGAACAGATTCATTTCAGTCACAGAGTTGCATTACAAGTTGTTTTTATTTAGGTGGGAGGCAATCACATATCTCTCTGTAGTAAAATCCCAAGTGTGTGGTCCATTGAAGTTTCACAGCAACTGGAGGCAGTGAATTTCAAGTAGGCCACTGAGATGTGGCCAGGCAGTTCCCGGTTAATAATGCCTGCACAAATAAGGAGGACAGAAAGATACATATTTTAGTCTGGAAAAATTCGACTCAAGAAAGTAAATTTGGGTTATATGAAACATACAGTCATCCCCCAATCAGCTACGGAAATGTGGAGAGGCTCATTCAGCAAATCCCCAGCTGTTAAGTGCATAAGGAAAGCCTACTTGGATCCGACAAGCGACCCATCTAGTATAGCATCCTGTTCTCACGGTGGACACCCAAATGCCTATGGGGATAACAAAAGTAGGACCTGAGCAGAGCAACATCGTCCCCTCTTGGTATTAAGAAGCTTACTGCCTCCGACTATGTAGGCAGAGAATAGCCACCATGACTAGTAGTCACGATGTGGTAGCCATTGTTCAAGTAAGATGAGAGGAAGAGCACTCGATTCAGCCCACTGTTCCAAATAGCCAACAGGTAATATGTTCCTGGTCCATGTTGTATCTTCAGGTGTCTAAAAACTCATGTGTTATATCATACCTTGGTATATGTCTAGCAATGGCTGACATGTACTGGAGATTTCCTAAGGATGCTTTTAGCCATTGCTTTGGTTCACAGTCTTTAGACTTTCAGGGAAATTGCTCCAGATCAGCATATCTGCAATGGAGTTCTACTGCAGAGCAGAGTATTGGGGGTGGGGGTGGGAGTGGGACTGATAATCTGAGATTTTTTTTTTTTTATAAAGTGACTAATAAATGGATTACTAAGGAGAATTATCTTTATTTAGTGCACTTTTATCAAGAGTACTATCACACTGGAAGTTCTTTAGCTTCTTAAACCTTTCTTCCTTTCTCTTTCTCTCTTTCTTTTCTCTCTCTCTTCTCTTTATTTTTCACTTTCTCTTTTTTAGTTCCCTTTCTATTCCTTTTACTTTATCTCCTCCCCTTTGTTTGTTTGTTTGTTTCTGTCTCTCTCTTTTTTGCCTCTGGATTAATGTTTTAATTTGGATTCTTAAAAAATAAATAAATGAGAATAATCTTTGTATTTTTCTTTATTAACTGTATTATTATTATTTTTAAAAAGAGTACATCACTTCAATTTTTTTACCACAAAAATCATAATCATAGACACATATGTATGTAATTTGCATTAAATCAGCAAGGGGTCTTGATTTGCTATTGTTTAACGATAGCAAAGAGAAAACTACTTCCACCAAATTAGGCTGCTGAAATAAATAAATATAACCAGAAGTGAATCCTTTTTGTCTTTCCACCAGCAGGTGAAAATTGTCTTATTCCAACAGGCTTTGGGGAATTCATTGTTTTCAGGAAAGGAGTGCTGCTATGATGTTTTTACTGTAATTATCTGTATGTTTATATATTCTATATACAGTGGTACCTCGGTTTTTGAACACAATCCGTTCTGGACGACCGTTTGAGTTCTGAAAAGTTCAAAACCCGAAGCATTTACTTACGGAAAACTCAATACGGAAGCCACGTGGCATGTTCAAATTCTGAAAAGTGTTCGAAGACTGAAGCATTTACTTCCGGGTTTACAGTGTTCAAAAACCGAAACATTTGTCAATGGAGATGTTTGAAAACCGAGGTACCAATATACTGTAATTCTATTACTGTTTAATTGCTTCTTAATAATCCCCTCTCGGTGTTTTTAGCTGTTTCTATTTCATTTGTAAGCCACCATGAATCCCTGCCATGGAAAATGGTAGGATAGTGCTAATAATAATAATAATAATAATAATAATAATAATAATAATAGGAGGAGGAGGAGGAAGAGGAAGAGGAGGACTCTGAGCTCAGTTTAGTTCTGGAGCTCAAAACACCTTCTGAGCTCAAGATTCTTTAATTCTAAGTGTATGACTTTTCCACCCAGCTCTCATTAGTAGATTATGGTATTCCAGTAAAAAACAAAGTAGAGCCAAAACTTAAAATCTGCCCACCCTGACTTTATGGTGTGCATTCAGGTTCTGAGGGGGACACAGATGTGAGACTCATGTCTGCCCCATGAGAAGCACAACAGAGAACACATTGAAACCTCTTTTGTGGCTGTTCACATTACATTTATATTTTTTGCTTTCCTCACAGACACAAGAAGGGACCCCCAAGTGGTCCTAGCCACTCCACCATTTCTGAACTCTCTGGGGAATCCCTGAAAAGCTTCAGAGGATCACAGTTCAGAAACTATTGCTCTAGGCTATCCAAAGTTTTGTATGTTGGATATTAGCTAAAGGGCAATGAGAGAGTTGACTCAAATGCATAAATGCTGTCTTCCATAAATTCACTTAGAGGCAATCTGCTTTTCACTGGCAAACAGGGGTGCCAACTTGAATATTGAAGGGATCTTGACCCTGGCTCCTATGCTGGCAAACATGTGCCTTGTTCTCTTCCAGCCAGGGATCTTTGCTCTCACCTGCAGCAAGCAACCTTTTTATTACAATTCCCGATGCGCTTGTAGCCACCAGTACATCTGCGCTTCACACATTTTCCATGGGCGTCACGACACTGCTTGGCGTTACCGATTTTAGACAATCCTGCAGACACACAGACACACAAAATCAAGTTGGAGCAGAACTGAGCTCATTGCAGTTAGAGGCTTCAGCATAAAGAGACCAGTATTTCCTATTATTTTAGCATTGCCAAGTACGACATAGTCAATTTTATTTATTTAGCTTGTAAGGTAAAACTAGGGATGTTGGAGAAGTCTGGTGCAAACAGAAATGGAAGCATAAATTGCCAATGTTCATTTATTCTCCCCGTTCTAGAATGGAAACCAGTCCAACTTAAGGTTGCCATTTTTCAAAAAGTGAAAATCAGGACACAAAAGTTGTTTTTGAGCTATTTTTAAGGAAATTTGCCAAAACAATAAACACTTCTTACATGGGTTGACATACGCCAGGGTTTCCCCAAACATTTTTTACTGGTTTTTTGAAAAGTCCACCCGAACACTATTTCCGACAGACGAATCCTGGATATGTCTGGGAAACCCCAGACATATGGTAGCCCTATTCCAACCAATATGATAGATAGATTAGATAGATATAGATGATAGATGATAGATATATGATAGATAGATAGATAGATGATAGATAGAATATTTATTTGCATCAGCTCTAGCCATAGAAATAAAATAAAATAAAATGTACTGAAGATAGAGGTAAAAACTTAACCATAAAAATACATTTTGGGGGTTTACATCAATATTCAAATAATAGATCTTATTCTCATTGCCCCCGCTTGCAGTTTTTGCTGTCACCTGATCATCTTGATCTGCTAAAAGAAAGGACACAGTAGCAATGGTTGAGCGACCCAACATGGACAATAGCAGAGGGCTAATAACCTCACTCCTCGAATCTTTATAAAGAGTGCAAGCCAGAAACACATGAACCACTGACTCAATACTTTTTTTGAAATCAACCCTCAAGTGCAGCCGAAGGCAGTATATTCAATCTTGCAAAAGTGAAAGCACGTCAGTATTTTGAAATTGTTAAATTTTGCAAATAGGGTGCCAAAGTGTCAAAATGACTAGGTGGAAAATAATCATACCATGGACAAAAATTCCTTATTGTGGCCAGATTATTCTGTCACTCGATATCATGTAGGTGCTGTCTGATTAAATTATTTGCTTTACTGAAGCCCAGTGTTAGTAACTGCTGTGGTGATAAACCAGAAACGTCAAGCTTTTGGTTGACAATTTTAGTCCAAGCACTCTCATGCTTGTGATTTACTGTTGTTTCTTTCAGTCTGCCCACATTAGGTAATTGATCACATCCTACCCGCTCCATTTGCATTGGGGAAGATTATTTGCATTGGGGGAAAAATGGGGTGGAATAACACAATGGCAACATAACTTACCTAATTTATGTAATTATGGAAATTTGCTACAACAGACAGCAATATGGTTTTGCTGGACTACAACTCCCATCAGCTGCAGACAGTTGTCCAATGGTCATGGCATATGGGAGGTGGAGTGCAGCAACATCTGGAGGACCACAGCCTCCCCGCTAAATAACAGAAAAATGTAGCAAGTGAAGCTTCCCCCACCATTTAATTTTCACACCAGGAAAAGCTTCAGCTACTAAATTTCTGCAAGCTGGACTCACTGCATATGTTTGCAAGGACTAGTCCAAGACTGAGCCATGGCTTAGTGGCCAAGGATTTGCCTTGCAGACAGAAGGTCCTGGGTTCGATTACCAGCATCTCCAGGTAGGGCTAGGAGAGACTCCTTCCAGAAATCCTGGAGAGCCAGTACCACTCAGTGTAGACAATAATGAGCTAGATGGACCAATAGTCAGTAGAAGGCAGCTTCCTATGTTCCTAAGACGGTAGCCCCTTCCCATTCCACAATCAGAAGCTTCTGGGCTAACAAGTGAATCTTACTTCAACACTGGTAGCAGGATTGTGTCCCCAACTGTACCTCAGGCATAAGGAGAAACTAGGTGGCAACACAGGAGAATGGCTATGAGGCTCAGGAGGAACACCTGGGAGCTGCTGTTGATGCCTCCAGAATTTGTGAATATCCTCATATAGTCTCATCTTCATCCTGTCCTCTACCAAAAGTTTCTACCTGCTTCTCGCCCATACGGGAATAAATCAAATCACACTTGATTTTCACAGAGTTTATACAGAGACAAGGTTTTTTTTAAAAGATGGCATTACCTGGAACCACCAGCATCATCAAGCAGAGAAGCGCAAAAACAATGTGAAGGAGCCTCATGGCTGAAGGTTCAACTGCAATTTACCACCACTGGCAAACTGAGATGGAGAGGGAATGTGATGCGGATATTTAAAGGCTTCTAGAGATGATGACATACCAGGTTGCTGCAAAAAGGGGAAATCCAGACTTGGTTTTGCAATTTCAGCTCTTAATGTCAACAACCTGAGGCCATTTCACAGACCCAGCATTTCGACATGTTATGGGCATCTCCAATGAACTAATGGTTCGCATTTGAGGACTATGTTGTGTATTGATTCAAGGGTTATCATATCTGATTACTATTGTCTGTATTCACATTAGGGGAAAGTAACTGCCTTCCTGTTCCAGAAGGAACAGTTACTATTGGTTCATTCAAGTTGCTGCATTTGGATCCTCATTCTTATTGGTTCCCACCAAAAGGCAGCTTTGTGATTGCTTGAGATTGTTCCTTCCAAAATGTATCCTCTACTGTCCCTATAAATGTATCTCCCTCTCCTCAGTTCCCCAGTCTTGTTTGTCTGAATAAAGAGTGTTACATGAAGAAGCTGTCTCCTGCCTGCTCTGTCAGAGCTGAAATCACTTGCTGAATCACGATCCCCATGTTACAACAGACTACAAGGTGGAGATCTCCCTTAGCATTCCCACCTTGATATTTTACAACCCATCTTGATATTTTACAACCCATCTTGATCATTTTTGAAAGAGATGTATGGCATGTCATCAGACTAAGTATTCTGTAGAAGTTTAATCAGTCCCAAAGACTTCCAACCAAGTCTCAACACTACAAAGATGTAGAGATGGCCACCAACTTGGATGGCTTCAGAAGAGGATTAGACAAAGAAAGAAGGATAATGTCTACTGACCCTAAGGACCATATACTCCCTCCATTGTCATATACAGTTTGCCTCTGAAAACCCATTGTTGGGAATTGCAAGTGGCAAGAGTGCCATTGCTCTCAGGTCCTCCTTGCAGGCTTCCCATGGGCATTTGGTTGGTCATTGTGAGAACAAGACCCTTGTCTAGATGGGACTTTGGCAGGGCTCTTCTTCTGATCTTATTTTATCCACAAAATTCCTAACCACCATTGCCACCCCCACCCCCCCTTCACTGTAAGGTCCATGGGTTCTTAATGGAATCAGTAAAAACAGAACAACAAAGGTCACAGCAAAGGGACCTAACAGGAAACGAGCAGAAAGATGGGGTTATTTCAAAACTTTTTTGCCCATCACTCACTTATTATGCAAATTCTCACTCAATGTCCTGCAGGAATGCCCTCAACCCCTATTTCTACGGCCTAAAGCTAGTGCTGGGGATTTTCAATGCAACTTCCAAAGAACTGGTATGCACCAACTGGCTAGAGCAAAACATCCAGGGCACCATTTAACAAAGATTGTATTGTGTGACTTGATATTCCTGTTCTTCTTCTTTTTTACAGGATACTGAGTCCTGGTAAATCCCCAAGGGGCAGGAAGAAAAATGACTAGCTATAGATAGCTCCCGGGCATGGTGTATGTGGTATGTGCATGTCCCTGAGAGCTATGATGGAAGAAGATAAGCATACAATGGAGGTATTGTTCCCCGCCAAAGGAACAAGAAAGCCAGTAGCCCTTTGGACAGAGCTCTGAACTCTTCAAGTTAGAATTGCTGTGTAGAGTTCATCCCCACCATCTTGGCACAATCCATTAAGAAGTTGACCTCCTTTTCATGGATGTATTTAAAATAGATTTAGGCCCCATCTCCACCCCATCAAAACAATTTATGCAACAATGAAACAGCAATAAAAAACTACACTTAAACAACAACAACAACAACAACAACAACAACAACAACAATTTTATTAATTATACCCCGCTTACAACACAATAAAATTGGGTAAAACCAGGGCTTGGCAGTAGACCCCATTATCTATTATTCTGTGCTGAGATACCTGCATCTCAACTCTATAATTCTATGATCCAGCATCTAATGACTCTCTCTCTCTCTCTCTCTTCCTTATGAGGAACAGTTGAGGAAGAAGGGTATGTTTAGTCTGGAGAAGAGGAGACTGAGAGGTGATACAATAGCCAAATATATATGAAGAGCTGTCACAAGGAAGATGGGGCAAGCTTGTTTTCTCCTGCACCAGATAGTACAACCCAAACCAATGGCTTAAAGTTGCAAGAAAGCAAATTCCGACTGAACATCAGAAAGAACTTTCAGATAGTTAGAGCTGTCTGGAAACTGGCCAAGGGCTTCTGGAAACCAAAGCGTGGTTCACCACTATAAAATTCTGGCTCCACTTACATTTTAAGTCCGATCCTTCTTCTTTAACTTTCCATATGCTGATGGAATCCTGCCACTCCAAATGGTTGGCTGGCATTAAGAGCAGAAAATCAGAACCTGTGGCCTATCCTTTGAGTCACTGCTTACTGTCCCACAATTGGAAGCATTCCAGACAATCAAGCACAGAATAATAGAGATTTTATTCCAAACCCTTAGCAGCGCAGCCAATAAAACCTGTTCCCCATTGGGGTTGGGAATTCCACCCTCATTTGGCCAGGATGCTCCATATTTACATCTCCTTTATTATCCCCTCTATGCAGAGCTCTTTCCCGTGCAAGATTTAATGTTTTGCCGTCTGCAAGGTGGGTTCTTGAGAATCCCATATTGTGAATGACACTGCCCTCGTGGCACAAAGCAGTTCGAATCCATCACACACATTTTATTTCATTGCCCATTTTATGCAAAAATATATAAATATTTCTTCCCCCCTTATTGAAGGAGGGGATCTATCTCACCAACTCTCTCAGGGTGACCTATCTGTTGACTAATTGTAGGAACAATGTTGTGAAGAGTGTGGCAAGATTTTTGAGTGATGCTGTGAAATTGTGTCACCATAGGTCCTAAGAGCCACCTTTGTATCTCACGATGTCTGGACAGTTTTATCCTAAAGCGTCTCCTACTATGTTTTGTTACCTGTGCTGTTTTCCAATCTATGTATATGATGTACTTTTACTATGCCAACAAAGGAGATTGATTGATTCACTGAGTGAGTCAAAGATGGGAGACAAGGAAGAAGAAAACATAGATATTTATTTTGATATTATAGGAATATGGTGACTGTTAATATTCTGTATTATGGGTGCTTTAAAAGTGTATATATTTAACTATTTGGTGTGATAAATCATGTCCTCCCTAAAAGAGGGCACATGTTGTGGTGAGACCCGGAGACTGACCTCCTGGTTGTGGGTGGGTCTATTGCATAGCCGCAACACGCGATTGGTAGGTCCCACGTTGCTGGGTTTTAATCTGGCCGATGGGGTGCAGTCTAAACGGATTGAGGGACCTATATAAACCCTTTCATGTGTCCCAGAGCTTCCTCTTTCGGCTCGTGCATTGGAACAGTGAGCAACGTGCCCATGTCCAACTGAGAATCTTGCCTTCGCCGATCGTCATTTGGTGATATCCTTCCTTTTATCCCCTTCCTTTCCTCCGCTTAATTTAATTTAATTTAATTTAATTTAATTTAATTTAATTTAATTTCCCCCTTGATTTCAGTTAAATCCCCTCCACTATCCCTTTTCCTTCCTTGACAGCGGGGCTTTCGTCCTGTGGGGCTCTAAGCCCCTGAGCGCTCCTGGTGAAGGGAGCTTGCCACTTCTCGTTTATTGCTGCCCATGAGATTTACTTTTACCAGCGGCTGTGGTTTTGCTTAGTTTAGCAGTGGCTGCGACTTTGGGCTTTTTAGCCATAGATCAGCCTTGGGATCTTGGGATTGTTGCTCCTTTGTGTTGCTTCCTCACATTGCTTTATAATCTATGAGAATGCCCTCTCCCCTAAAGCAGTGATCACTATTCTAATCGTCTGGTGTAGGCTGGTGGGTTTTTTCTACAGGGTGGGAAATCTCCCCTCCCCCTCTTCGGCCCGTCACCATTTGGGCTTCTTTCTGCATTGGGAGAGGTGCAACGCCATCTTGTTTTGGCGGGAGGGCCATTTTGTTTTGGCGGGAGCGCCATTTTGTTGCAGTGAAAGCGCTTTTAATTCCCCCCCCCCAACCCGGAAAGGAAGGGATTGAGATGCCTGTTAAAAGGAGACATTACATTTGGAAATTATCAGTCTGTGAAAACTATTTAAAGATAAAGTCTGTCCTCTTGATTGGACATATTTCTCTACTGCATGTTGCTGCATGTTCGGTTGTTTGTGCTTGTGTGATTGCATCGTCGGTAAGCCTTGTCTTGCCTGCAGTTAGCATGTAATAATGTAGTGATGTTTGGATTGTTGTTTGTTACAGATATACTTAAGGTACGTATTTCTATTGCCTTTTAGTTTTACCTCATCTTTGTTTCTTCAATAAAGTCAAGATTTCCTAAATAGTCTGCTTAACAGAGAACAGGGAGGTTTATCTGCACGTCGAACTGCACATAAGTCACCAGACAGTGTAGCGAGGACGGAACACGTGTCGCCACCCACACATCAAGTTTTGCAATATTTAGCTCACTTGTGGTATATGGGTCATGCTGTGAAGCCCATTAGAATTCAGTCTTCTGCCATTTCATTTTTCTGTAAATCTTTTTTCTAGAGACCCTTGTGCAAAGTTTGTGATGCACAAGGCTATTGAGGTTTGGGCCAGATTGCAGCTGCCTAAGTCGCCAGGTGGTCCCATCACCTCCTGGCAAATAGAAGGGGAAGAAATGGAGGCAGTGAGAGATTTCACTTTCTTGGGTTCCATGATCACTGCAGATGGTGACAGCAGTCACGAAATTAGAAGACACCTGCTTCTTGGGAGAAAAGCAATGACAAACCTAGACAGCATCTTAAAAAGCAAAGACATCACCTTGCCGACAAAGGTCCGTATAGTTAAAGCTATGGTTTTCCCAGTAGTAATGTACGGAAGTGAGAGCTGGACCATCAAGAAGGCTGATCGCCGAAGAATTGATGCTTTTGAATTATGGTGTTGGAGGAGACTCTTGAGAGTCCCATGGACTGCAAGAAGATCAAACCTATCCATTCTCAAGGAAATCGGCCCTGAGTGCTCACTAGAAGGACAGATCCTGAAGTTGAGGCTCCAGTACTTTGGCCACCTCATGAGAAGAGAAGACTCCCTGGAAAAGACCCTGATGTTGGGAAAGATGGAGGGCACAAGGAGAAGGGGACGACAGAGGATGAGATGGTTGGACAGTGTTCTCGAAGCTACTAACATGAGTTTGGCCAAACTGCGGGAGGCAGTGAAGGATAGGCGTGCCTGGCATGCTCTGGTCCATGGGGTCACGAAGAGTCGGACACGACTGAACGACTGAACAACAACAACAAGTCGCCAGGTAGGAAGCCGGTCACCTTTGACCTTTTATGCCAAGTTAAGACTTGTCTGCTGGTCCATTTATGAGGTGAGACTCTTTTCGGCAGCTTATTCAATAGCATTTTTTGGTGCACTGCGTGTGAGTGAAGTGGTGCTGGAGTCAGCACAGAGAAGGGCTCCCAGGGGCTTGTTATTGCAGGATGTTTGGCTTTCTGATGTGGAGATAGTTCTCACCATCAGGAATTCCAAAATGGATCAGTTGGGCAGAGGTGCCTTAATGAGGCTGCCTGCCACTGGTTAGCCTGGCCCTTGTCCAGTCAGAGATGCCAAGAAATATTTGTCACTTCTCCTCCTGATTCACGAGGATGGGTCCACGTTGGGGAGGCATCCATTTGCTGCAGTGATGCGTAAGGTGATTACAGCATGTGGCCTGCTGGCCAGCGATTATGCACCTCATTCTTTCCTCATTGGTATAGCCACTACTGCTTTGCACTGGGGCCTGTCCACTGACAGGATTAAGGATCTGGGCCACTGGAAGTCTGACACATACATACAGGGGTTATGTGCGGAAGCAGGGCTGAGGTGCAGTTATTAATTTTGCTTTGTTCATTCCTAGGTCCGCCTGCCTTGAACGTCTGGATAGTCGGGCACAGCATTGTCCACTGGGCTGGCAGAAGGGCAGCGGAGTCTGGATTCAGACGAAGGCTCGGACTCTCCAACCATGTGTGCGTCTCCTGGATATCCAGACGAGGAATACGTTGGGAGGAGCTTCTCCCAATGGTGCGGGCGAAGGTGTCTGCGGAAGGCACACCTGCAGCAAAGGTGGTGCAGCTGGGCAAGAACTATTTGCCGGAAGCTCCCGGCTTGAGCCTGCAGACCCGCATGCAGGAGGACTTGTAAGAGTTGAAGGCAGCTCTTCCTGGAATCAAAATATTTTGGTCGCAGCTGTTGCAGCGACATGTGTGACCAGGTAGCCAATGCCCAGCTGTCACCGAGAGAGCCAGGAAGCACTTTCAGAGCACAGTGGCCAAGAAGGTTCTGGCCTTGGGCGGGACGGTGATCCGTCACCCAGGCATTACCTTTCGTGATTCGTCCCTTTACAGGCTTGATGGGGTTCATCTTCTGTGATTGGGAATGAATTGTGGCTGACCACCGTGTCAGTGGGGTTAAGGGACTGGTTACAGGTATGAGTGGTTGGTGGTGAGCGAGGGTGCTCGTGTGGCAGATAGGCTCTGGTTCATGTGATAGGGATGGGAGAAAAGTCTCACCATCCCTATGTGAAGGGTATTCTGTTAAAGGAATCCAGGGACTCAACTTGGTTTGGCCCTCCACCGAAAGGGGGTTGTGTCCATGCCTGAGTCCAGGGGAGCATCTGAGGAGTGAAACAGGCTTTTCACCTGCCTCAGGTGTCCACACTTGACTGACCTATGATAGAGCTCTGGGACAGTGCTTCCTGCAAGGGTGTAGGGAGCTAGTCGAATAAAGTCAATAAAGTTGTGGCCTAAATTCTGCCTCTAAAAAACCCCTAAAATTTTAGTCAAATGTGTTTTCATTTAGGGGGAGGTCTCTGGGTTTGAACACACAACTGTATATTGTGTTTTGAAATACACACAACTGTATATTGTGTTTTGAAAAGTTTAATATTGGTTAGTAATAATGAGAAAAAGGTGGTGGTGAAGAGGAGGCGGAGAATAATAATGAATCATCTCCAGGATGGAGGTTCGTCAAAAGGACAAAATAACCAAAACAACCCAGAGCCCTCAGCTAAGCATACTTTATAGGGAAGGGCCATAACTCAGTGGCAGAACATCTTCTTTGCTTGCAGAAGGTCTCAGGGTCAACCTCTGGCACCTTCACTTGGGATTGTGAGAGAAACCGAACAGAAAGCCTGGAGAGACTGACCTAAATGGACAACCGCTGACAAGACAGACAAGGCTAAGTTGGATGTACCAATGATCTGACTCTGTGTCTGTTCCCATGAAACATTCATTCACAGCCAGCATAATTTTGAAGGCTTTTTATTTCCATTAATTTAATGGTACGCAGCAATGTGCCCCTTCATAGCAGGACATTTTTTTAATTTGGTTCGAAGGACAGTATTCTTCATTGCAGTAGCCTCCTATATTTTTACATAAAGTTTCAATTTCCTTTCTGTTATCCTGCCCTGCATAAAAGAAGAACAATTGTTTTAGAGGTGAAGGGAATAAATATACATCATTGTATGACCTCAGCTATCTCTCTCCACCCCCCAAATGAAACACTATTCGCAATGGATTTCAAAAGGGGTGGGAAAAACAATTTTTATTTGTTGAGATTGTCCAACATTATATAATGCTAGGTGCCCAGAGTGGCTGGTGAAACCCTGCCAAATGGATAGGGTATAAATAATAAAAGTATTGTTAAAATAATAATAATAATAATAATAATAATAATAATAATAATAATAATAATAATAAATGTGTTGGCTGCTTCTTACTTCTCAACATTTCTTTCCTTCAGCTCTTTCCTTAATACTTTTTGACCTATGTGTGCCTCTTACACTTTCATCTTGTGGATATCATCTCTGTCAGCCTAAATTTCTTTGTGAGCTCATGCCAGAATGAATTCACCTTTCATACTGAATTTTCTATATAATTCATTGGATTTATATACCAGTTGATTGTAAAAACGAACAAACCTCAAAGATTTGTTACATAAGATAAAAGAGTGAAATCAAGAAGAAATTGCAACCACACTTTAAAACAAACCAATGTTAAAATACTAAAACAGATCAATGTTACCACAACTCTCTAAGCATATGTGCAGCCTTTTATAAATAAGAATGCTTTTAGCAGACACTGAAAAGAATACAGATAAGGCGCCTGCTTGGTCTCAATAGGGAGGGAGTTTCAAAGTTTGGAATTCCCTCAACAAGCAGATGTTTTCCCAGTATAATAATTAATTCCCAGTATAAAAAATAATTTGTCAGGCTGCAAAGCCACAGATACAAGCTGGCCGTGCTGGTGTTAAATGACTTCTAATCCCATATTTTCCTCTTTCATTTATGTCTCAATGTGTGTGTTTTTTAAGTTCAATGCATGATTTACCTGCAGAAGACAGGAGCATCCCAGAAAACAGAAGGGCAAGCACAAAAAGCCAGCGCAAACGCATTGCTGAAGCTTTACTCAGATCTCAAGTTGAGCAGCAAGAGCAGACTACTGAGGCAGAATACTCTGATGATCACTCTGTGCCTCCTGGATCACTTAATAGCCACCTATTTGTAGGGTTTTGTGATCTACTGACACGTAAGCTCTGTGCATGGGTAATCCGGATGTGATGCACGTGATGACAGGAACTATTCATCAAGGATACAAAAGAGGAACATAAAGTGAAGTTCATTACATTAACCAAGAAATATTTTCACAGTTCAAGGATTCAATGGCATCTATTGTTTTAAGAGTTGCTGTTTCCTGCTTTCAGTATTGTGGTCCGTGGTTGTTGCTCCTCAAGGAAACACTGTGTATCAAACAAGGAAATACTGAACAGTGTGCATTAACTTAAGGAAGTTTTCCGGATTCGGTGCATTTTAAATTTGATTTTATAAGCCTTTGGTTGACAGCTGAGTGGAACACTAAGAGCACTATTGCTGTTCCGGGGAAATAGAGCCAGATGATGATGAAGAAGAAGAGTTTGGATTTGATATCCCGCTTTTCACTACCCGAAGGAGTCTCAAAGCGGCTAACATTCTCCTTTCCCTTCCTCCCCCACAACAAACACTCTGTGAGGTGAGTGGGGCTGAGAGACTTCAAAGAAGTGTGACTAGCCCAAGGTCACCCAGCAGCTGCATGTGGAGGAGTGGAGACGCGAACCCGGTTCCCCAGATAACGAGTCTACCGCTCTTAACCACTACACCACACTGGCTCTCGCCAGTGAGCAAGGTATACATGATAAAATTATTATCTCTGAGATCCAGCGCCGAGGGCCTTCTGGTGGTTCCCTCATTGCGAGAAGTAAGGTTACAGGGAACGAGACAGAGGGCCTTCTCGGTAGTTTCGCCTGCCCTGTGGAACGCCCTCCCATCAGATGTCAAGGAAATATGCAGCTATCCTATTTTTAAAAGACACATGAAGGCAGCCCTGTTTAGGGACGTTTTTAGTATTTAACGCTGTATTGTTTTTAATCACTCGATTGGGAGCCGCCAAGAGTGGCTGGGGAAACTCAGCCAGATGGGCGGGGTATAAATAAATAAATTGTTGTTGTTGTTGTTGTCATCTGAGAAAACTGTTGTGATACACAGGACCAAATGCCTTGAATGCAAAAGTGCTCAGTTTGCATAGGAGACTATAGGAAAGATGTTGTTTTGGTGCACTGAGAGCATCCACAATATGGTTGAATGTAACTGGGAGAGATTTCATAATGAGAGGAAACAACATTACATTTAGTCAAATCATTATTTCCTACTTTGGTACACTGTGTCTCCTTGAGCTGTAGTAGTCATGGACCACATCACCTATATCATTTTGTTAATACATTTATTAAATTTATGTACCACAATTTTATCTGAAAATAACAGGGTGGTTCACAACATTAAAATACAAAATGAAAACGCAAAATACATTATAAATGCATAATAAAACAAAAGAAGAACCAGAGACCAAATTGCGAACATGTGCTGGATTATGGAGAAAGCTAGAGAGTTCCAGAAAAACATTTACTTCTGCTACATTGATGATGATGATGATGATGATGATAATAATAATAATAATAATAATAATAATAATAATAATAATAATATAATACTCTGTGCTGAGATACCTGCATCTCAACTCTATAATTCTATGATCCAGCATCTAATGTCTCTCTCTCTCTCTCTCTCTCTCTCTCTCTCTCTCTCTCTCTCTCTCTCTTATGAGGAACAGTTGACGAAGCAGGGTATGTTTAGTCTGGAGAAGAGGAGACTGAAAGGAGATACGATAGCCAACTATACCTCAAAGGCTGTCACATGGAAGATGGAGCAAGCTTGTTTTCTTCTGCTCCAGATGGTACAACCCAAACCAATGGCTTAAAGTTGCAAGAAAGCAAATTCCGACTAAACATCAGGAAGAACTTTCAGATAGTCAGAGCTGTCTAAGATGCCTCACACAAGTGCAGTTGCTAAGGGGGAGAAAAAATAGCTGTTAGCTCAGTTTAAGTCCATCATGTGTAAATATGCCCCTCTCTTCCAAAAACTCACCCTGAGTACTTCCTTCACCCATAGCCTTGACAAATGCTCTTCTCAAAGCCCATCTTGAATAGCTTCTCACCAGTAAACAGCCAAGAGGACCGTTGAGACTAGAATTACACTGCTACAAAAAATCTTCATAGTTAAAATAATGTGTTGGGAGACTCTGCCACTGAAAAGGATCAGTAAAACTGAGAGATGATGAACACAAGAAGTCATTTAAAACGGGTTCATGTTCCAGTTATTTATGGAGTGGTTGAAAAGATATTATGTGCAAGATGTTCCATTTCTGTTGATTTGCTAAAACATTATCTGGCCACTGCTTGACCGATCAAAGGAGAATTGTCTTGTTTTTCTCCAGTGGAGGCTAAGGTGTATAAGAGACCAAATATGTCTGCGAATTGGTTAAAATATGCAGATATACGGCAACAGGAAGGCCAAACTTTTAAGCTGAAAAGCTATGAACAATTGAAAGACGGTGTTTCGGACTGGTTGCAGTATCATCAAATAAATGTTTTTAAGCTAGATAAAAAAAATTGGCTTTCAGATAGAAAAATCAAAATTGCTGAAGTGTTTCCATGCACATGTCTGTACTTTAAAGCTCTGTGTCCAGGGCTGTATTTAGCATAAGTGGCACCGGGGTGCAAAGATCCTCCTGGAGCCCCCTCCACCAGGTTGCCTAGTACCAGGCACAGAGGAGGGCGGAAGCGGGTGGCAGCCTCAGCGTCTAGCTGGCTTGGTCACCCACAAACCTGTGGTGCTGCTGTGGCGCTCCAACCAACGGACTCAATTCTCGGACCCCGGACTCAATTCTCAGACCCCAGACTCTTGGCTTGGCGCCCCTGAGAGCCCGGCACCTGGGTGCCCCACACCCCTATCACCTAAGGGTAAGACTGTGTCCAAGCACCCCCACTTTTCTCTCTCTTTTTTTGCACCAGAGCTTCTGTGTGAAAACTCACTCTTTAAAGCTGAATTGGAGCAAATATCAATTTGAGTTTCCCATGGATTGCTCCTGACAAGTGGTAACCTGTTAAAACAGGTTAAAAACTTTTTTTTAAAACCTAGGCATTCACTTCCAATATGATGCCTCCTGGGATAATCATTATAAACTTTCACTTAACGGAGTGGATACTTTTGCTCTGGCCATTACTTGTTTCTTCTTCAACAGAGGGAATCAAAATTGTAGGACCTTTCTGGGCTCTTGAGTGCAGGATCATGAACACAAAGAGGCAAGACGCCATGCAGGATACAACAGGTTTATTTTGGATTGCATATGCAAGGCAAAAGGTGCAGGGCAATTAGCTCGCCAACTGCACACCTAGGAACCGGTGTGCACGTCTTTTATACATGACTATAGGAATTCGAAACTTATTCATAATTACCTCACATGTTTTATGAGAAATCACATGTTTTCTGGGAATTCAAAGCCTTCAAGCCTCCCCCCAGAGCCCACCTTCTTGTCCATCGCATGATTCACATAAGAATGTGAAGGGGGTTTCCTGTCAGAAAATATCTCCTACAAGTTAGCAACACAGAAATCATTTTATGTGTGTGTCTGGCTTATGAGCACAAAGGTCCACTATTGTTTGTTCAAGGTTTAGCGCTCAGGTCTATTTATATTTGCACCTGGGCTTACTAGTCAGCAAGAAAGCAAGGGGCACGACTTCAGCTAACTAGCAAGAAACGTCTGGGGACCATTCAGAGTATTAGCAAAAACATTGCATCAAGCAGGGAATACAAAAGCATAAAAGCAATAATAGCAAGGGGCCTATTAACATTATGAAAATACCCCTAACGAACTTCAATTGAATATCTAGCCGGATACTTACAATATGATTAGGCTAATACTGAACATAAAAGCTCACTTAAAATATGAAGCTAATACATTGGGCAGCAACAGAAATCTCTTCCCTTTCTTGTCGATTGCAAACTGAGTGTCCAGGCTATTTTTGACTCATTAAACTAAGCTGCAGTTACAGGTGGGTAGCCGTGTTGGTCTGCCATAGTCGAAACAAAATAGAAAATTCTTTTCAGTAGCACCTTAGAGACCAACTGAGTTTGTTCTTGGTATGAGCTTTCGTGTGCATGCACACTTCTTCACGAAAGCTCATACCAAGAACAAACTCAGTTGGTCTCTAAGGTGCTACTGGAAAGAATTTTCTATTTTGTTTAAACTAAGCTGCATTGTTCTCTCATCTCTCTTAACAAGGAACAAGTGAGGGAGCCGTCCTGTCTCTCCCTCCCTCCCGACAGAGCGTGCATTCGCGTTATCTTAACCTTGAGACACTTGGCAGATATTTCTATACTGCGAGTGAGGGGCCTCTTGTCCTGCCAATTTTATGATTAACAATACGCCAACTAAGAACTGCTTTTACAGATCGAGGTATACAAAGAAAACTTAAAATCCAAGAAAGCTTTACAGAATAGCATAATGAAAGAGCTTAGAAAATATACTAGAAAATAAAACTCTTTTCCTTCAAAATGTCCCAGCTGCACTAAAGGTTTCTCAATGCCAAAGTAGGCCCAAAACGTCTGTATGGCGTACCATTATGGATCGGCGCAATTAACCAATCATTTGAACGCATCCAATCAAAAATTCTGTGCAAAATCCTGGAACTGCCAAATTGTGTGCTGTATGCAGCCATGTGTCTGGAAACTGGCCAAGGGCTTCTGGAAACCAAAGCGTGGTTCACCACTATTAAATTCTGGCTCCACTTACATTTTAAGTCTGATCCTTCTTCTTTAACTTTCCATATGCTGGAAGAATCCCACCACTCCAAATGGTTGGCTGGCATTAAGAGCAGAAAATCAGAACCTGTGGCCTATCCTTTGAGTCACTGCTTACTGTCCCACAATTGGAAGCATTCCAGACAATCAAGCACAGAATAATAGAGATTTTATTCCAAACCCTTAGCAGTGCAGCCAATAAAACCTGTTCCCCATTGGGGTTGGGAATTCCACCCTCATTTGGCCAGGATGCTCCATATTTACATCTCCTTTATTATTCCCTCTACGCAGAGCTCTTTCCCTTGCAAGATTTAATGTTTTGCCGTCTGCAAGGTGGGTTCTTGAGAATCCCATATTGTGAATGACACTGCCCTCGTGGCACAAAGCAGTTCAAATCCATCACACACGTTTTATTTCATTGCCCATTTTATGCAAAAATATATAAATATTTCTTCCCCCCTTATTGAAGGAGGGGATCTATCTCACCAACTCTCTCAAGGTGACCTATCTGTTCACTAATTGTAGGAACAATGTTGTGGAGAATGTGGCAAGATTTTTGAGTGATGTCATGAAATTGTGTCACCATAGGCCACCTTTGTATATCACGATGTCTGGACAATTTTATACTAAAGTGCCTAATGTGGTGGAATATTGCCTGCTGATGATTCAGTTCATCATGGGTTAACCTATCACTCCCATGTTAGGTAGGTGTTCCCTGGGAGGTGGAGCTAGTTGGCATATTAAAAGGAGGGGGAACAACCTTGAAAGGCAGTTGGGGGTTTGGCAGTTGGGGGTGGAGGGTTAGAGAGAGAAAATGAGAGGTTAGGCTTTGGGGACTGGGAGGAAAGGTCATTACCATTGCTAAAGGGATGCAGGAAATATTATAACAAAGCTGAATTACATAAGAAGATTTGTACCAGTAATAACCCGAGATATCCATGTTTTCAAGTTACCTAATAAAGTTAAATGTGCTTAAACGTTCGTTGACTGTGGCAGTGTATCAGTACCTTAAGAGGTGTGACTAAGAGGAGAGAACAAAGCTTTCCTGTGGAAGAGGAAACTGTTTGCTTATTCTCCTGTCATACAGAGGGCTGGACAGTGAAGCCAAGTGTGCCACTTATTTGCCTAAAGGGAAGGCAAACTGCAGTAGTTGGGAACCCTGGTAGGGAGATCCCATAGGTGGCAATAGGTATTCAAACGTAGAGCCCTGAGGTACCCCAGAGACAACTCCCATATGAAGGATTCATCCTAGCTGTTAGTGAAACCTAGGGAGAGTCACTGTTGGGGAAGTATTGAAGGGGAGGGAATAGGATCCCTCACACCTCCTACTATATTTTGTTACCTGTGCTGTTTTCCAATCTATGTATATGATGTACTCTTACTATGCCAACAAAGGAGACTGATTGATTCACTAAGTGAGTCAGAGATGGGAGACAAGGAAGAAGAAAACATAGATATTTCTTTTGATATTATAGGAATATGGTGACTGTTAATATTCTGGGTGCTTTAAAAGTGTATATATTTAGCTATTTGGTGTGATAACTGTATATTGTGTTTTGAAATTTAATAAAGTTTAATATTGGTTAGTAATAATGAGAAAAAGGAGGTGGTGAGGAGGAGGTGGAGAATAATAATGAAACATCTCCAGGATGCAGCTTTGTCAAAAGGACAAAATAACCAAAACAACCCAGAGCCCTCAGCTAAGCATACTTTATAGGGAAGGGCCATAACTCAGTGGCAGAACATCTTCTTTGCTTGCAGAAGGTCTCAGGGTCAACCTCTGGCACCTTCACTTGGGATTGTGAGAGAAACCGAACAGAAAGCCTGGAGAGACTGACCTAAATGGACGACTGCTGACAAGACAGACAAGGCTAAGTTGGATGTACCAATGATCTGACTCTGTATCTGTTCCCATGAAACATTCATTCACAGCCAGCATAATTTTGAAGGCATTAAACTGGGCTTTTTATTTCCATTATTTTGGTACGCAGCAAGGTGCCCCTTCATAGCAGAACATTTTTTGCCTGTGGTCAATAGGACAGTATCCTTCATCGCAGAAGCCTCCTATATTTTCACATGCATTTTCACCTTCCTTTTTGTTATATTGCGCTGCACAAAAAGAAGAAAATTGTTTTAGAGGTGAAGGGAATAAATATACATCATTGTATGACCTCAGCTACCTCTCCCCACCCCCAAATGAAAGACTATTCGCAATGGATTTCAAAAGGGGTGGGGAAAACAATTTTTTTTTTTTTGAGATTGCCCAACATTATATAATGCCAGCTGCCCAGAGTGGCTGGTGAAACCCTGCCAAATGGATAGGGTATAAATAATAAAGGTATTGTTATAATAATAATAATAATAATAATAATAATAATAATAATAATAATAATAATATGTTGGCTGCTTCTTACTTCTCAACATTTCTTTCCTTCAGCTCTTTCCTTAATACTTTTTGACCTGTGTGTGCCTCTTATACTTTCATCTTGTGGATATCATCTCTGTCAGCCTAAATTTCTTTGTGAGCTCATGCCAGAATGAATTCACCTTTCATACTGAATTTTCTATATAATTCATTGGATTTATATACCAGTTGATTGTAAAAACGAACAAACCTCAAAGATTTGTTACATAAGATAAAAGAGTAAAATCAAGAAGAAATTGCAACCACACTTTAAAACAAACCAATGTTAAAATACTAAAACAGATCAATGTTACCACAACTCTCTAAGCATATGCGCAGCCTTTTCTAAATAAGAATGCTTTTAGCAGACACTGAAAAGAATACAGATAAGGCGCCTGCTTGGTCTCAATAGGGAGCGAGTTTCAAAGTTTGGAATTCCCTCAACAAGCAGATGTTTTCCCAGTATAATAATTAATTCCCAGTATAAAAAAATAATTTGTCAGGCTGCAACGGGGCAAAGCCACAGATACAAGCTGGCCGTGCTGGTGTTAAATGACTTCAAATCCCATATTTTCCTCTTTCATTTATGTCTCAATGTGTGTGTTTTTTAAGTTCAATGCATGATTTACCTGCAGAAGACAGAAGCATCCCAGAAAACAGAAGGGCAAGCACAAAAAGCCAGCGCAAACGCATTGCTGAAGCTTTACTCAGATCTCAAGTTGAGCAGCAAGAGCAGACTACTGAGGCAGAATACTCTGGTGATCACTCTGTGCCTCCTGGATCACTTAATAGCCACCTATTTGTAGGGTTTTGTGATCTACTGACACGTAAGCTCTGTGCATGGGTAATCCGGATGTGATGCACGTGATGACAGGAACTATTCATCAAGGATACAAAAGAGGAACATAAAGTGAAGTTCATTACATTAACCAAGAAATATTTTCAGAGTTCAAGGATTCAATGGCATCTATTGTTTTAAGGGTTGCTGTTTCCTGCTCTCAGTATTGTGGTCCGTGGTTGTTGCTCCTCAAGGAAACACTGTGTACCAAAGCAAGGAAATACTGAACAGTGTGCATTAACTTAAGGAAGTTTTCCGGATTCGGTGCATTGTAAATTTGATTTTATAAGCCTTTGGTTGACAGCTGAGTGGAACACTAAGAGCACTATTACTGTTCTGAGGAAATAGAGCCAGATGAGCAAGGTATACATGATAAAATTATTATCTCTGAGATCCAGCGCCGAGGGCCTTCTGGTGGTTCCCTCATTGCGAGAAGTGAGGTTACAGGGAACGAGACAGAGGGCCTTCTCAGTAGTGGCGCCCACCCTATGGAACGCCCTCCCATCAGATGTCAAGGAAATATGCAGCTATCCTATATTTTAAAGACACATGAAGGCAGCCCTGTTTAGGGACGTTTTTAGTATTTAACGCTGTATTGTTTTTATCGATTGGGAGCCGCCAAGAGTGGCTGGGGAAACTCAGCCAGATGGGCGGGGTATAAATTTATTATTATTATTATTATTATTATTATTATTATTATTATTATTATTATTATCATCTAAGAAAACTGTTATGATACACAGGACCAAATGCCTTGAATGCAAAAGTGCTTAGTTTGCATAGGAGGCTGTAGGAATGATGTTGTTTTGCTGCCCTGAGAGCATCCACAATATGGTTGAATGCAACTGGGAGAGATTTCATAACAAGAATAAACTACATTACATTTAGTCAAATCATTATTTCCTTGCTTTGGTACACTATGTCTCCTTGAGGTGTAGTAGGCATGGACTCCAATAAAGCAGGAAATAACATATAGGCAGAAACTTTTAAAACAATAGATGCTATTGAACCCCAGAACCCTGAATACATACAATGGATAATGCCATGGACTTTACTGTCAGCTCCTTGAACATTATGGCTTCCCAATGAATAAAATACAGAATATATGGCGATTAACTTTTTTTTTCTCCCTGATTAAGTTTCTGTCATCATGAGCAGTACATCTGAATCATCCATAGGGCTTAGATGTCAGTATGTTACAATGACTGCTCCCCGCATCAAACGGGGTGCGCATTTTGCATGGCCGCGAGTAGCTTCCTGAGATCATGGTGCAGCTCCTGGCAGTTGGGTCTGGCACCACCTTCCCAGGTTGGATACCCGTGAGTCTCCACCCAATCCCGGCTGGGGAGGTGTTGTCGGGGGGATTGGCCAGGTAGAAGGAGGAATTATACAGTACACACAATAGAACCTGAGTCATACCTGGGAAGCGGCCGTTGGATTCAGAGCTTCCCCACCCACCACTCCCTCATTTGACGTTTACTCTGCAGGTTAACCACCTTCTTTTTCCACAGCCACACATGCACGCAGGCGCTGCTATGTCAAGGTCGCTGTTGAAGGGCCGGAAAGGACTTTCCCTGCATTGGCAGGTTTTGCGTTTCCTGTAGGATGTTTGTGTTACTGTGTTTTGTGATGTGGGACTATTGTCCTTTATTCTCTCTCTTTGCTGTCTGATGAGAAAGAGGAAGGAGCTAAGTTAGAATGCTCCATGTATTATATGTAAATATAATACAGAATGTTCCATGTATTATATGTAAATAAAAGTAGATTAGCCAAAATGCTGTGCTATTGAGTCTCTTACGCGAACTGCCAATACTCTGCAGGATCGTAAGTGTGCTAATGCTTCTTGGTATCAGTCGCTGTGATGTTTGGGTTGGAGAATGCTTTTGAAGCTCCTGAGCAAACAACCAGGAGGGAAAGAACATGCCAGTCGGGCATGTGTCTCTGCCAGGGTCCTACACGCGAGTAGGGTGATCCTAACACAGGGGTCCTTTACCTTTTTATAGTCACTTGCTGAAAGGGTCTATCCTGAGTCACAATGTGGTTTTGGAGCTCAGAGGTCAACAGCCAATATAATTTTCTCACTGCATCAGCTGTAGGAGAAATGCTGAAAATAAAGACGCCCTGTGTACACTGCCTTCATAGACCTGATGGAGGTCTTTGACCTTGTCAGCTGACTCACTACACTGCTCAACAAGATAGGATGTCCACCTAATTATATGAATACGATAAATGTTAATGTTATGGGTACTTAAAAAGTTTCTATAGTTATTTGGTGTGATTCTTGTGTATTTTTTTATAAAAAAATTATATTGTTAAATACTAATTATTAAAAATGAGAGTGAGGAAGTAGAGCAAAGGGAGGTGGAGAAGAATGATAATGGAGACGAGGCTGAGCTGGAGGGGCCCATGGTCTGACTCAGTATATATTCCCATGACACATTCATTCACAGACAGCACAATTAGGAAGACATTAAACTGGACTTTTTATTTCCATTCCATTCTGACTAGCTCTTAGAGGGTACGCAGCAAGGTACATTGCCGTAGCATAACTTTATTTCCCTGTGACCTGCAGGACAGAATTCTCCAGCGCAGTGACCTCCTTCTGTGATACATGCTTCTTTACCTTTAATCATATAATTCTTTCCTATACAAAAGGAGAATTGCATGAGAGGTGAAAGAAATAAATATAAACTTCAGCCACAATTCCCTCCGAAATGGAAATACTATTAGCCAGTGCTTTTTTCATATATGAAAATCACCATTTTATAGTTTAAATCACGGGAAATAAATACAGTAAATGGACAAAAGTACAAAGATTCACAAAATGTTTAGGGGTATGCGTACCCCTGTATCCCGCCAGAAGCACTGCTCTTAAAAATGGATTTCAGGGTCAAACAACGCTGACACCAAACCCTACATATATTAAGTAAAATAGAAACATTGTCACCCCACCCCATCCATCTCCCCATCCCACCCACCTCTTTCCCCTTTTCTTCCTAATGTCTCAACAACCGAAACTGACTTGTAAAAATGTTACATGGGGGGAAAATATGAGAGACATTGCACACACTTTTGTAAATCAAGAAAATCTTTAATGAAAAATATTCAAAAAAAATGGATTTCATAAGAGGTGATGGGGGAAATATTAACAAGGGACTGGTGGACAATGGTCAGAAGTGGAGAAGTTTCTGATTGGCTTCATCTAGTACTTTGGCCACCTCATGAGAAGAGAAGACTCCCTGGAAAAGACCCTGATGTTGGGAAAGATGGAGGGCACAAGGATAAGGATGAGATGGTTGGACAGAGGATGAGATGGTTGTACAGTGTTCTTAAAGCTACTAACATGAGTTTGGCCAAACTGTGGGAGGCAGTGGAGGATAGGTGCCTGGCGTTTTCTGGTGCATGAGGTCACGAAGAGTCAGACATGACTGAACGACTAAACAACAAAAGTTCAATGAAAGGAGAGGTTTTTTGTTAATGCAGGGGTAGGGAAACTCAGGCTCAGGATTCAAGTATATGCCACTGAAATTTACTCAGTATTGATCCAGAATAGATTACAATGTATAGTTAGCAGAGTAACAATTTAAACACATTGCAGGATTCCCCAAAAAATAGACCAGAGGCAATTCTATTTCATCTAGCAGAGCTTTACTGCTACTGAAAGCAAATGAGAATAATGGTCACAAATCCAATACATTCAGGATTGGCACTGTCCATAAGAAATCCAGTTGCAGCAGACTTAACTTAAATGTACAATAATTTATAATAATTATAAGTCTAAACCTTAACACTAAGCACACTATGTATAGTTACAGGTAGGTAGCCGTGTTGGTCTGCCATAGTCAAAATAAAATAAAAAAATAAAATAAAATCCTTCCAGTAGCACCTAGACACCAACTAAGTTTGTTCTTGGAATCAGCTTTCATGTGTATGCACACTTCTTCAGATACTTCAGGTGCTACTGGAAGGAATTTTTTTTATTTTTCATTTTGTGTTCACACTATGTATAGAACACCACACCAGAAGGAAAAGAGACCCAGACTCCTTCTGGCCTTACTTTTATAGTCAGCATGACCTTTGAAGAAGAGATAAGAGAACCAGTTCAAACCAGCTGTACTCAGCTTCTCTGAAGGAATAACCCAAACATCATGAACCTTCTGCTTGTTTCTTTCTCACAGAGAAGCATCCAGAAGTTTCCATAACCCTCTTGAATTAAGTAGAATAGGAAAGATCTCTACACATCAGATCAATGCTTTCTGCACTAAGAAATGCAAACTGACAGTATAGTCCACTGATCCTCTCTGTCAGGCCCTTGGGATTCTTCCCTATACGCCTCCTTGAGTGTTCTTGCATTTTTGGAATGTGCTCATAAACTTGTGGGCCTGGGTGGAGGACATGGGATTGTGTGGGTAGAAAACAACCTATGGGGCACAGTGATTACAACCCTCAGAGCATTCTCAGTTTCCCCTTGCAGCAAAGGACAGGGCTTAGAGCTGCTCATGGTCTCAACTTTTAGACCTAAGGACCCCTGTTCATCATAGGGCAGAATTTGGGACAGTCTCCATTCTTACCCTCTTCCCTAGAGATATCCTTCTGCTTCTCTCTTTCCTTTGCCCTCCATTCACTTCCCTCCTCTTTCTCTGTGGCTTATAAAGCAAAATGACCCCCTTCCTAGTTATTCCAACCTCAACTTCCTTGAGTCCACTTGAGCCTGAGTCCAGACAGGTGGTTTGGGATGGGAAGGAAACAAAGCCAGCATCTCCTCCATCTCCATCACACTCAATATCCTTTCCATTAATAATTTGTCAGGCTGTAACGGGGCAAGGCCACAGACACAAGTGCTAGATGACTTCGAATCCCATATTTTTCCTCTGTCATTTATGTCTCAATGTTTTTTAACTTCAATGCATGTCTTACCTGCAGAAGACAGAAGCATCTCAGAATACAGAAGAGCAACCATGAATAGCCAGCGCAAACTCATTGTTGAAACTTGACTTGGATCAAGAGTTGAGCAGCAAGAGCTGACTACAGAGGCAGAATACTCTGATGAGAGTTCTGTGCCTCCTGGAAGGTTGAATGTCCACCTATCTGTAGGGTTTTGTGATATACTGACAGGTAAGCTCTGTGCATGAGTGATCTGGTTGTGATGCACGTGATGACAGGAACTATTCATCAAGGAAAGAAAAGAGGAAAATAAAGTTAAATTCTTGATATTAAGCATGAAATTTATTCAGAGTTCAAGGTTTTAGTGGCATGTATTACTTTACACATTGCAGTCAATATAAAATTTGCAGCTTTCAGTATTGTGGTTCATGGCAAATGCATTTTTATTTATTTTTTAATATAATTTTTATTAATTTTTCTGTATTACAATTTCAGATAAACATTTCACATACTTAAAATAGCAATTATTTCCCTTCTCTTTCCATGGTTCATTTTGCATATCTTACATCCCTGCATATTTTACAAAAACTATACCAATCGGTTTTCCATTATTACATCCGTCAAAGATTATTCACACTGTTGAATTTATCTTAAAGCTGCCAGCGATTTCAGCTGTACACAGTTATTTTCCATATACTCAATAAACATTTTCCAATCTTCTTTAAATGTATGCTCTTCTTGTTCTCTTATTCTATATGTTAAGTCTGCAAGTTGTGCATTTTCTGTCAACTTAAGTTGCCGAACTCCTTTGGTTGGGACCTTGTTCATTTTTGGGTTAACCAAACACGGGGCACAGTTGTTACATACCTAAATAACCTTTGGCAGATGCAAATTTGGAGGAGCGCAACTGGTTTGCCAGCACTGGGCAGCAAGCTGAGAAGGCACCACAAGGGATGCTGCAACAATGAATTAGAGGTGAGAGGCAAGTGGGAGCTGAATTTTGTTATCGCACATGGCACTGCTGAAATATGAAAGCCCAAAACCTGCCACTGCCATGGCTGTTTCTCCTCAAGGAGCCACAGAATAACAAAGCAAGGAAATACTGAACAGTGTGCATTAACATAATGAAGTCTTCAGGATCCGGTGCTTTGTAAATTGGGTTTTATGACCCTTTGGTTAACAACTGAGTGGAATACTTGACCCAAACAGGGAAGGCTGTTGTGGAACAGGCTCCCACACCTTGGATGCTCAGGTTGGGAGAAAAATCTGTCTGTCTTCCAGGGGTTTTGGGTGTACTACTAATCAGTTTAAGCCATATTCATTATACATTTGAGAGCAACCAACTTCTGAATGCTCCCAGAGTACCAAAAGTTCATCTTTCCTGCAAAGAACTATTCACCTGTCCTGGGCTACTAGTATAGGAGGATTCAGACCATTCTCATCATTAAGAAGAAGACGAGAAGAAGAAGAGTTTGGATTTGATATCCCGCTTTTCACTACCCGAAGGAGTCTCAAAGCGGCTAACATTATCCTTTCCCTTCCTCCCCCACAACAAACACTCTCTGAGGTGAGTGGGGCTGAGAGACTTCAAAGAAGTGTGACTAGTCCAAGGTCACCCAGCAGCTGCATGTGGAGGAGCGGGGACGCGAACCCGGTTCACCAGATAATGAGTCTACCGCTCTTAACCACTACACCATACTGGCTCTCTTCCTGGGGTTAATGTGCAAATTTCCTTCTCTGCCCCTGCCCCCTCGGCTGCCCCAGTCACTCTGGGTGGCTGCCCTGGTCACTCTGGGTGGCTTCCAAGAGGATATAAAACACACATAATACTTCAGAGATAAAAAGCTTCCTGACACAGGGCTGCCTTGTAAGGAATCACCTGCCTTCCACTGGGTTGTAATCCAATAAAAGTTCCCTGACTGTTCCTGCTGCATCTCCAACACTGAGGCAATGCTTCATTTACTGAGAAGGAGTGTAGCTACGGCCCAGGCCACTTTCTCACCCTCTTTATAGAAGTGGTTTTCCTGTGGGTTTTTTTTTTTAGGATCCCTGCTGTTGTTATAATATCTTTCATAATCCGGTTGCCTGGGGGAAGCAGGGAATGTATATAACTGTATGGAGTGAGGGGGGAGAGTTCTTGGCAGCCTTGGGAACTGTTGCCAAGCGAATTGGAATCTTGGGCGGGTGACCCTTGTAGGGCAGTTAGGCCAGCGAGGAAGGAGATGGGGAGTAATGTTGAGCTAGTAAGAGAGAGGAAAGTGCTGTTGGGGGCTTTTGAATGACATCGGATGGTGGGAGACAGTGCTCAGAGCCTTGGAGTGGCTGCGATGGAAGCTGAACAAAACATCAAGGTGGAACAGAAATGGCTGCAGCCGTAGACCTTGGTCTTTCTTTCTTTATTCTTTATTCGACCGTCAGTCAGAAAAAAAATACATTTATCCTTACAAATTTAAAACATCTAGAGGAACTTTATATATATATATATATATATATATATATATATATATATATATATATAAAATTTTTCAAAACATCAACAAAATACAAACAAATACACTACAATACAACTATTACAAACAAACTACAATAAAAAACAGAAAATTATTCATTTAAACTGCTGCTTTCCTTAACATTGTAGATTGACTTCCTCACGTCTGCCCTTCCTGCGTTCATTGTCTCACATCTTTAGCAATTTCTTTACATTGTATAAACCTTATTTTGCAAAAAAAAAAAAATCCTATCCATTTTTAAACTATTATCTTAAATCATTATCTCCAAATTCCTTAACACTTAACATAATTCTAAATCTGCAGTCTAACTTATCTTCCAAGTTACATCTACATTTCAATCTTACTATAATTTTTTTAATACAATTTAAATTTCTTCCATTCTTCTCCCACCGGGTCGTCCCTCTGGTCACGAAGCTTCCCGGTCATCTCAGCAAGTTCCATCATCTAGAGGAACTTTAGAATAAAACATAGCCAACACTGGACTTCCGGCGAGGTCGCCATCACGGACGGTCGCTGGGTTGCCTCGGCAGAGAGGCGACCCAGTCCAGCCCGGGGGTTGGAGCCCCGCCACCGCTACGCGGGGCTCCGGTGAGGCGCGGGAAGAGCGTCCCGCGCCTCGGGCTCCCCGGCAGGCCCGCTAGGCTACGCACCCTTCCCTCGTTCCCCCTGTAAAGGGGGAGTGGGGGTGAAGGGAGCTCGGAGCCGGGCCATTAGGGGAAATGCCCCAACCGGGCGGAAAAGCGGCGAGTACTGGCCTTGATGAGCGGCGACGTTCTCCCTGAGAGATGAAAGGAAAAGAAGCCCGGAGGTCGTGAGTAATTGATTGGATTAACTGTTGAGCTTAAAGACTTAACGACCCGGGAGGCTTTAAAGAAAGGAAGCCTGCCTTTAACCCTTCGGTGGCAAGAAAATAACGGTCTGGGATACTGTTGCTACTGGATGGCTACATTGTTAAGATTTTTTATGAGTGAGACTTTATAGATCTCCCTTTGGGGAGGAAGAGGATGGAGAATATTCCTTTTGAAAGTTTTGGTCTTTGCGCCCCGGTTTCAGAGAAAATGGCTGCGAAAACTCTCAACCGAAGTGGAAAATTACTGTTATAAGATGGATAACATTGAAATAGAAACTGAAATTTGATACCTATCCCCGTCCTCACCATGTTGGGCTTTGTCTTTGAAATTGTTTTGAACTCTGGACTAACTGATGAAGAAAGGATTATTATATTGAAACTGGAACTGTTTAATCAGAAATTGAAGGTTTTGAGTGGGGGTATGAAGAAAAATCTACTTCCCACAGAGGAGACCTTTCAGATATTCGATACTTTGGAAGAAAACCTTGGCAAAGAGCTGAAGGAGATGATTGAAAAACTGAGAGAGACGGCATGGCGACTTCCGGAAAAAGAAGCGTTCCTCGGTGGTGGCAGCCTGGGGACGGCCAGAAATGATATATCCAGCCCCCGAGGTGAGAGCTCGGGAGCGAAGGGCAAGAAATTAAGACATATTCAAATAGAAGAATACAGCGTTGAATGGGAGAAGCCGATGGAAGATGAACAGTGTATCCTGATGCTCGATGCAAGGACTGTTGGGGACTGTGTCTGGTTCTGTGGACGTACAAGAAAAGAGGACATTTGGAGCAGTGGTTCCGGTGAAAGATGGAAATGGACAATGGACAGAGGGGGAATAGGGTGAAGTGTACTAAGTGTAGAATATAAATGGTCTGTTATGGTAATCTGAAATCGGAGGGTTAAGACATGAAGTTTTATTGTATGTTTCAATAAGAAAAGGGGTATTTTGAATTTTATGTTATTAGCAGCAGTTAAGAGATAGAAGAATTTCATATGGATTTGATATAAGAATAATTTGTTAAGATTTAAAGATTTGTTACTAACTATTAGGGATTAATATTATTGTCTAGATTTGAATCTTTTTAAATGAATTTAATTTTTTAGAGAGATGATGTTATTAAAGTAGATATGGATCTAAAACCGAAGGAGAGGAGGCAGGGGAAGTCAACCGTCAAGATTCGGAATTAGAATATTTTCTTATATGTGTACAAGAAGAAGAATAGTGATTATGTCTGTATTCGTTTTATATATGTAGGTGTGGGTGTGGGTTTATGTTTTGTTATGAAAATGTCAATAAATTCTTATAAAAAAAAAAACATAGCCAACACTAACATGAAGCTATACAGATAAACCCATGTCAATGCAATCAATTTTAGTCTTACGAGCTAGAAAAAGAAATTTGGCCACCAAGGAAGCTGTTTTTCCCATAACATTATTCAACAAATATAAAAACCTGTCTTTCTCTGGATAGAGAGCTAAGTTGAGATAAGAGTGGGGCTATCAGATTTTGCCTGAAATCTATATAGAAAGGGCAGCTCAGAAGAATATGTTCAGTGGACTCTACCTCTCCCAGGGCACAATGACAAGTTCTCTGGGCGTATGGGACTCCCCTGTACCCTCCCCACAATACCACAGATTCGAGGACATTTAATCTAGCCGCTGTGAGGAGTTTACGGTATTCCACATAGTGGATTTCCACGAGATAAGGAGCTGGTGTAACCTGATAGATCTGCTCCCCCAGGAACATCCCTGGTTTCACAAGGACTATGTCCTCTTGCTTGGTCTTTCAAATTGCAAGCAGCACACTTTGCAAGGCAAAAATGTTGTGTTTCCTTGCCTCTCACCTTCTGTTTACCTCAATTCACTATGCCATAGTTGCAATGCCTGGGGCACCCCTAGGCTCAGAACCCAGAGTGGTGGAACCGGTCACACAGCCCTAACTCTGCTTCCGACAGCTCTGAGGACAACCAGGAGCCCACAACACCAAGGAGTAGCATGGAGGCTTCGCCTCATGGGGGCACCCAGGCAACTCTGCAGCATCAGGTCTTGACATGAAAAAGAGACTCATGATTAACTTTTTTGTTTTTCAGGGATTTGCAGTGGCACCAGGTTTCTACTTCATATTTAAATTCTGAATATGGAGGAGATTTCATACCAAGAAGAAACTACATTATATTGAGTCTGATCATTATTCCATCTAGCTCAATATTATTTTCATTTTCATTTATTACCCACCCTTCATCCAGGGTGGGTTTCCAATAATTAGAAATGCAGTTCCAAACGAGATCACAAAAACAGGGTTGGTCTGAAAAGATACACCTCAGTCGTCTAAACAGGTTTGTGGAATGTTGGCTGCAGCTGCATAGACTGCCGTTTGACTCAATATCTTAAGTGGAAGAATGTATGCTATCACCACCTGAGACTTGACTGGGCCAAACAGTGCCACCACTTTCCTCTCTCCACCCACAGATCAAGCTTGACCGGGGAGTGGTGCTGCAGATGGTGGCGTTGGGCAATTGTATGAAGAAGCTGTCTCAGCAGCTCCCTTGCGCCAGAGCCAGGCTGGTTGCACCCCCTAAGAAAACACACACAAAACACCCAGTGCCATGGCCTCCCAGCCCCCCTACACTATGCCACTGACTGTCTTCACTTCAGTGTGATAGTAGGGATAACATTCGTTGTAGTACACCTGAGCATTAAAATCTAACAAATCCTTATACAGAACAAGACAATTATGAGCTTCAATGACATCACTCCTTTTAACTTCTGATTTCGTGTCATGTTATAGTCACATTTGCAGACTGAAACAGTTCTAAGAGGGTGGGGGTGTTGTGTTGCGGACTATAAAATTAGTCTCTGCTAGGCTCTGGAATGTCAGGTTTCACCGAAAGATAATATATGGCTGATCTATATTTGTATGTTTGCATGTGTATGTTGAGCTTCAGACCATATTTTGCGCTCTCTTCTTTCACCCTCATTAAAAGGTTCTTTAATTCCTCCTCACTTTCTGCCATCAAGGTTGTATCAAGGTTGTTCCATCACCTCCTGGAAAATAGAAGGGGAAGAAATGGAGGCAGTGAGAGATTTCACTTTCTTGGGTTCCATGATCACTGCAGATGGTGACAGCAGTCGCGAAATTAGAAGATGCCTGCTTCTTGGAAGAAAAGCAATGAGAAACCTAGACAGCATCTTAAGAAGCAAAGACATCACCTTGCCACAAAGGTCCGTATAGTTAAAGCTATGGTTTTCCCAGTAGTAATGTACAGAAGTGAGAGCTGGACCATAAAGAAGGCTGATCGCCAAAGAATTGATACTTTTGAATTATGGTGCTGGAGGAGACTCTTGAGAGTCCCATGGACTGCAAAAAGATCAAACATATCCATTCTTAAAGAAATCAGCCCGGAGTGCTCACTAGAAGGACAGATCCTGAAGTTGAGGCTCCAGTACTTTGGCCACCTCATGAGAAGACTCCCTAGAAAAGACCCTGATGTTGGGAAAGATGGAGGGCACAGGGAGAATGGGACGACAGAGGATGAGATGGTTGGACAGTGTTCTCGAAGCGACTGGCATGAGTTTGGCCAAACTGCGAGAGGCAGTGAAGGATAGGCATGCCTGGCGGGCTCTGGTCCATGGGGTCACGAAGAGTCAGACACGACTGAACGACTGAACAACAACAACAAATGTGTATGTTTGATTGGAAGCTCACAAGCAGGAACCGAGTGTACCAGCTTGCGCCCTCCACACTTGTAATTCCACAGCAACATGGCACTCGCCAGCCTACTGGCTCCAATCTTGAACTAATGATCACTGCTATACTCAGCACCACCCAGCTCATGAGTTTGTGTCACTCTATTTTAAAGCCATCCAAACTGGTAGACATCATTATATATTGTGGTTGCAGGTGTTATTCTTTCTCAATGTGCTGTTCAAGAAATACTCTCCCCACCCCCCTCCTAATGCCCTGAATCTTCCAACAACCTGCTTAACTGGATGGTTCTTATTAGAGAAGAAGGGACAACAACATATCTCTATCTGGCTTTTCTATGCCACACACCATTTCATACACATCTATCATGAGTCCCTGTTCCTTTCAGACCCATCATCCCAACCTTTCTGAATATAAGGCACGCCTTTAGTCTGTAGAGACACGAGACTGAGATCAGAACATTCAGTTTTTAAAGTGGGCTCTAAAAAATATGAGATTGAGGGACTGCAGTACATTTGGTTCCTCCCTATCACCCGTAAATGAAGAAACCCAAATAAGGAGTTGGTGCAGAGAAGCAAAACAGTTCAGATTATTCCATTTAAGGAACATTTGAGTCCATGTCCACCGGAAGGAACAAGATTTCCCTTTGATCTGCCGAGAAGCGACTGGATATATGCAGAAGCGCCATAAAGAGAACACTTCGTACAAAAATGCCCCCTTTAAGAACCTTTGCCAGCTTCATGAACTGTTGCAACCATCCCATGGAAAACGGCAGTGCCAACCTGCTTTTAAGGGCTTGCTGCGTTCTCATCTCTCAGTTTTGCTGATCCTCCTCAGCGGCAGAGTCTTCCCACCTGTCTTCTTCCAAACATGAAGATATTTTGCATCAGTTTATTTCTTGTCTCGGTGGTTCTCCCGGATGCATCTGGTGAGGAGCTATTCAAGATGGACTTTGGGGAAGAGCATTTGTCAAGGTTAAGGGTTCGCCAACCACTCAGTGGTTCCTGGGTGTATCGGTGGAAGAGACAGGGGCAAAGATACTCTCCACGGACTAAAACTGAGCTAACAATTGTTTTCTTTCTCCCTTAGCAACTGCTCTACAACTCTCAGGATTATTTGGGGGAGAAATCTGATGAGGACTTAAAAAAATAATAATGCTAGCCTATTCACGTCTTTATGTTGAGAGAAAATGGGCTCCCAGCATTCCATATCTTACTTTTTAGAGGTGTGCACAGACCACAAGATGCAACTTGTATCTGTAGCTTTGAGAATGGCTATTTTTTGCACCTCTCCAAAAATCTATCTTTAATAGAGGGTTTCCTTTCTGTAGGCTATATTGTTCCAGCACTAAAGCGATGTATGGATGCTGACGGCTATTGTGCTAATGAACTATGTCAGCCAGGTGATACATTTATCCAACGATGCTACAGAAGGAGGCCTTGCTGTCGAAGGTGAGAATATGGGGACGGAGGGACAAAATGGGATGGAAATTAAAAGTCATTGCCACTTTCCCCATGAAAACCCACTCTTTAACCCTTTCAGCAATCAGTGGAAAACCTAAATTGCTGTTGGTTTTGATTCAGCATTAAATATCAGGTTTTCCCGGGGGAAGCTGTGGGAACAAAAGGAAAGCAATCAGACATGGATGACAAAAGTACAAACTGGAGCAAGGCAGTGCCTTGGTGATTCAGATGTAAAGGAGGAAATCCTTCAGATACTGTATGTGTCTGATCAAAACTATGCTTCTAAGCTGACTGTATAAGTCAGAGATTTTCAACCTTTTTGAGTTCATGGCTCACTTGAGCAACTACATTCCTTCTGCGGCACCCCTGTGGGGCTGAGGAGCCCAGTTGTGTCACCCCTTGCCTGCAGAGCTGGCAGCCTCTCACCCTTTTTCAAACACCCTCCCTTGTGGAGGGTTCCCTCAGCCTCCTCTCCTCTCCCCTCTCATTGGGGGTCCTCTGGGCAGCTGCTGCTGCCGCTCCTGGTTTCTGAGCTCTCCCCACCCCACCCCAAAGAGAGGTGCCTCCTCACAGGGCCGGTGCTAGGGTTTTCTGCGCCCTAGGCGAGACCACCTTCTGGCGCCCGCCCGCCCCGCCAAAGCCTGCTTTAGCGGGAGGTGGGGGTGCTGTAGGGGGCAAGCCGCACCTCTCCGCTACAACTTGTCTGTCCATTCCCAACAGCAAGGACTGGCAGACTGGCTGGCTGTGCTCCCTTGCCCACCTGGTTGCTTACTCTGAGGCCACCTCAGCTGCTGGCAACCAGCCTCAGAGGCACCATTCACCTGGGGAGCTTGTAGCCAGGGCTGCTGCAACAAACAGCTGTGTAAGCCTTTGGGAGGCAGAGATGCTAGAGGGCATCAGAGGAGAGTGAAAAGGGACAAAACCAGTGTTGGCCACGGCACCCCTGGCCATCATTCAAGGCCCCCTAGGGTACCATGGCACACTGGTTGAAAACCACTGATATAAGGAAACACCAGGACAAGGAGAAGGGGGACAGGACAGCTCCTTCAAAACTGACAAGTGCAGCTTGCAATGAGAAGGCATGGTTCTACAAGCGCTATCCAATCAGCATGTTTTGAGTGAGGGAAATAAAAAAAGTGATATAATACATACCCTCCAACTTTCCTCTGAGGGAAATAGTTATGTCCTATTCATCATCACCATCATTATCATCATCATCATCATTACCCCACCCATCTGACTGAATTATCCCAGCCACTCTGGGCAGCTTCCAACATATATAAAAACACAATAAAACATTAAATGTTTAAAAACTTCCCTGTGCAGTCAGCTTTCAGGTGTCTTTTAAAGGTTGTATAGTTACTTATCTCCTTGGCTTGAGGGCAGGGAAAGAGCAAGTCAATCGGGCACCTGGGGTGGCGCACATGCCCTGCACCCGGGGGCAGGGCCAGCCAGGGCAGGATGCTCCACGGGGCCTCCGAGGAGTCTGCCTGCCTCCTCCCACTCAGCTACCCTACAGCTGAGGGGGAGGCAGTGAGCGGACCATTTCGGCAGCATGGAGCCTGCGCAGTGCGCACGCCCAAGCCAGACGAGTGGCTCGGGCGTGCTGCAGGCCCCGCGGTGAGTGCCGCCCAACATTTTGTCACCCCCCTCAGTTGTGACACCCCGGGTGGCCCACCCTCACCACACCCCCTTCCTCCACCCCTGCTTGAGTATCGCATAACTCCATTCTCTCCAACATTTATCCAGTGAAAAGAGGGACATCATAAGGAAATCCGGGATCAAATCAGAAACTGGGGTGGCTTCTGTAAATCCAGGACTGTCCCTGGAAAATAGGGACACTTGGAGGGTCTGGTAATATAATTGCTTTGCTTCCCAGCACTTCTTGGTCTTTGCATATGAGCATCTTCATTGTAATGGTAGTACTCTGTGACAGCTCACCTTTATTTCCATTTACAGGTAGGTAGCCATGTTGGTCTGCCATAGTCAAAACAAAATAAAATAAAAAATTCCTTCCAGTAGCACCTTAGAGACCAACTAAGTTTGTTCTTGGTATGAGCTTTCGTGTGCATGCACACTTCTTCAGATACACATTGTGTATGGAATCAAATGCCAACAGTGCCCTTCAGCTCTCTATATTGGACAAACAGGCCAAACCCTACGCCAAAGGATAAATGGACATAAATCTGATATCAGGAATTGCAAGACAGAGAAACCAGTAGGAGAAAACTTCAATCTCCCAGGACATTCTATAAAAGATCTCAAAGTAGCTGTGTTAATTCAAAGGAATTTCAGAAATAGACTGGAAAGAGAAGTGGCTGAATTGCAACTAATCACCAAACTTAAAACCATGGAGAAACCTGGTCTGAACAAAGACATTGGATTCTTATCTCATGATACATGACAAAGCTATCTTTAGCCATCTCACCCCTTGCCTTTCCCTGTAAGACCAATTGCAGTCGTTAACAGTCGTCAACAGGTTTTCCACACCTATCAGCTGATCACCCATTCCCACCACCCTTCTGAGTAATACCCCTCCCCACTCCCTCACTGTATTTAAGGGTTTGGTGACTTCCATCTCAGTGTATCTGAAGAAGTGTGCATGCACACAAAAGCTCATACTGTACCAAGAACAAACTTAGTTGGTCTCTAAGGTGCTACTGGAAGGAATTTTTTATTTTATTTCCGTGACTTTTGTGCAGTTGAGGTTCTCAGCACTGTGTGCTAGGCTCTCTAAAGAGTTAACAAGTCTGTGTTCTTAATATCCGCCTGTTTATAAGGGTACCCCTCCTTTCCCTGAAACACCTGCTGTGTGTTATGCTTATCTTCTTCCATCTCAGCAGGTCCCTGTGCTGTCATTGCAAAACATGTCCCCAGGAACAATTTGTGCCGTGGGGATTTTACTGCAGTTGGCTTCATGTAAAAATAAGCAGAATGGGCACAAGATGAAACTTTTTAGAAGGAAGTAAAATGTCCTTGATACCAGGGGAAAGGGGAGATATATCCAACCCAGGGAACCGAAAGTGGGAGTCTAAGCACAGTTTTGGGTGGCCTAGTGAGAAGACCCAGAATGCTGTTTTCCATCATTCCAGTCTTCATTATATATATCAGGTTAATTCAAAGAAACTAGTCTGTGGGCTGCTGAATCCGGAATGGAAGCAGCTAGACGCAAGAGAAGAGTACAGTAAATCTGGTCCAACTTGTTAATGAGATAATGACTTGTATGTATAAAAGTTAATCCATTTTTTTTATTAGGTCAGTAACTAATCAGGTCTAATCTCTAGGGTCTGGCACATCTCTGATGGCACCAAGAAGTAAGCCCTATCAAATGTAAATACCTGGGAAAGTAGGCAAATCATAGCACTGCTGGCTTCCCGCTTTGGGTTTCTAGGGAGAAGGTGAAAAGATAGACCCAAAGGAGACAAAGCCATCTATTTTTGATGAGGTCCATCACCACCCTTCTCCCCAATTCTGAAGCAACCCTATTCTTGTTGTCTCCATCTGGTCTCACTATTTCTCCCTGTCTTTTTCTTCTCCTTCTAGAAAAGACGACATTGAAGTCAAAGTCATTCCAGGTATAATGAATCTGTGTATACATGTAGTGGGAATGGCAATGATCCTAAACTGAATGTAGGTTGGAGTCTGATTGAGAGCAGTTTGCTATAAGGCAAATCCAGATGCATAGATGGAATACATAAATATACATTCGTCACAGTTTCAAATGGTTTACAAGCAGAAAGTTCTAAATACATAATTCCATAATATCCATATCCATAATAACTATATATATATATATATATATGGAGAGAGAGAGAGAGAGAGAGAGAGAGAGAGAGAGAGAGAGAGAGAGAAGATTGGACAGTGGGGATAGACATTAGGCAGCATGATACAACTATTTGACAATGGCAGGAACAAAAATGGCTCTCTGCTAAATCCTCCTGCTGAAATGAGGTTTCTGTGCTTCGGATCTTTAAACTCTTAAGAGTATGTCCTTGGCATCTGACTCTGGTTCGTGGAACGTGGGGTTGCAGTAGAAATTAAAGCAGTTCCTGTAAGCCTGATTTCTTCCCAAACCTGCTTTAATGGCTTTAAATGTGCTTCTGTTTTGTTCTTTTGCCTTTTCTGAGGAGTGGGAAATGGGAAGAGTGTGCCACTAATGTTCAGCCAGAGGGGCCCATCCGCAGCAAGTGATGGAATAGGGGTGCTGCATCTACAGCCATGCCCCACAGAGAGTGCATATTACTGCATTGTAGCTGCCTGACAATTAACATCCCTAACACAAGCCTTGTCTGTAATGCTTGAGAGATTTGGTGGGTGAGGAATCAAGAGTGCTCTAAAGATCATTATATTCAAAGCTAATGTCTCAGCTGCACCAACAGGGGACATCATAGGGGTCTGTTAAATGGATAGAGCATTTTTGTATTCTGAACCAGGGAGAGCTTGAAGGTAATGTTTGTTTCGGGATTGGAAATATTAGTTTATGGCAGCCTTCCTCCCCAACCTGGTGCCTTCCAAATATTTGGGACTAACAATCCCCATCAGACCCAGCCAGCAGTTGGTAAAGAGAGGTTTGTTGATCCATGCAAGAAGTTATTTTCCAAGGCTGATGCATCTGCAAACAAGTAAGTGAAGGAAGATCAAGCAGTCCATGAAACAGATCTCTGAGTCCCTCTGCCTGTACAGCCTAGAAATGTTACTGAGTATTGTGCTTTTCGGTGCTCAGGGTGCTTTAATGATTGTTAACAGACTCGGCTTTCACAACAGCTATTTCAGGTAGACTAGGTCATGGTTAGATCTGTCCATCTGTCAGTATGAAGCTAAGATATTGCCAGCCCAAGCTTTCTTCTAAATAGCCTGTAGCCGAACACAGGTCTGAAACCAGTGAAAAGCAGCTCCTACACAGGAACCTAAGGAATCCCAAATGTAGGAAATTAGTGTTAGATTAGCTGGTTCTGCATTTACAGATGCAAGACCTGTGCTCAGTTTTCACCCCTGTGTACCTGTCTAAAGGTTTTGAAATATTTAATAGTGAAGACGAATGTGACATTGTTGGAGGGGTCTGCCATTTGAATGCCTACAACCCTGGGAAGTGTTGGAGTCTTCGTTATATACCGCTTGGATACTGCATCCCAAAAGGTGTTTGCTGTAAAAGGTGAGTACAAAGGCTCACTCCCCATAAAATAAAAATTCATTGAGTTGAAGGTGGAATAATTCACATACTCTTGCCTGGAGTTATGGATGGGGGTGAATTTAATTCAGTTCACATTTAAAGGAGAGCTAGTGTGGTGTAGTGGTTAAGAGCGGTAGATTAGTAATCTGGTGAACAGTGTTCGTGTCTCCGCTCCTCCACATGCAGCTGCTGGGTGGCCTTGGGCTAGTCACACTTCTCTGAAGTCTATCAGCCCCACTCACCTCACAGAGTGTTTGTTGTGGGGGAGGAAGGGAAGGGAAAGGAGATTGTTAGCCACTTTGAGACTCCTTCGGGTAGTGATAAAGCGGGATGTCAAATCCAAACTCTTCCTCCTCCTCCTCTTCTTCTTCTTCTTCTCCTTCTCCTTCTCCTTCTCCTTCTCCTTCTCTTTCTTCTTACCTAAATCGTTCTTTCCAAATATGAAAACTATGAACACATTTCTGCTCTACAAAATATAGGGATCCTACTGATACCTACAGGTGAAACTCGAAAAATTAGAATATCGTGGAAAAGTCCATTTATGTAAGAATTGTTTTCATTAGCCACTGCCTGGTCTTTTACTATGTGCTATGGCCATATGGTTATGCAATAAATAAATTGATTGATTGAGCTACTGGAGTTTAATATATGAGATAGACTCATGACATGCAAAGCGAGATATGTCAACCCTATATTTGTTATAATTGTGGTGATTATGGTGTACAGCTGATGAAATCCCCAAAGTTGAAATTGTTAATTTCGGGTTCTCATCAGCTGTACCCCATAATCATCACAATTGTAACAAAAAAAGGCTTGACATATCTCGCTTTGCATGTCATGAGTCTATCTCATATATTAGTTTCACCTTTTAAGTTGAATTACTGGAAGAAATGAACCTCTCCACGATATTCTAATTTTTTGAGTTTCACCTGTATCTCCTGTGTGTGGGTGCTGCTGTTTTGGCAACTTGGTAGTAGTGTTCAGAGAATGAATTTGCTGCTTGTATCAATGATACCTACACAGTGGCTGAGAGTTTTGAAATTAGGACGGGATGGGTGAATTGTACATGTGGATGTTAACTCGGAATGTCAAAACCTCTAACTTTTAGGCCAGACAGCTCCTTGCCAGAAAACCTTCACCTTATGTATTAAGGCCAGCCGGACTGCCTCAAGGACTATTCACCATCTGAAGGAACACAATGGAATATTGGCAAAGTAATAAATGAAATGTAGTTGTGCTAATGCAAATCACTCTCTCTTTTTATTTGAAAGAGGTGGGTAGAGAATATTATACTTTTATCTGGAAAACCAGTTCGAACAAAAATGTCTAATGCACTGGTGAGGAATCTTTGGCCCACCGGTTGTTGATGCCATCCAGTTATGTCTGGGGGGTTACAACTTCCTACCCCTCTGTGGTCTCATTGAGAGTTGCCCTGTTCATGATGGTTGGGAGCTTGTTAAAAGGGAGATATTAAAAGCACAACTTCAGGCAATACCAGTGAGACGGAAACATGGAAGGTGCCTAAAGAAGCCAGGGTGGCTATCTAAAGAACTTTTAATTGAGTTAAGATTTAAAAGGGATAAGTACAAAAAATGGAAAAAAGGGGGTAGTACAGGAATACTTGGCTAATTTAGATGTATTCAAGTCTCCAGGGCCAGATGAACTACATCCAAGAGTATTAAAAGAACTGGCAGAGGTGATTTCAGAACCACTGGCAGTAATCTTTGAGAATTCCTGGAGAACAGGCGAAGTGCCAGCAGACTGGAGGAGGGCAAATGTTGTCCCTATTTTCAAAAAGGGGAAAAGAGAGGACCCAAACAATTACCGCCCAGTCAGCCTGACATCAATACCAGGAAAGATTCTAGAGCAGATCATTAAGCAAACGGTCTGTGAGCACCTAGAAAGGAACGCTGTGATAACTAAAAGTCAGCATGGGTTTCTGAAAAATAAGTCATGTCAGACTAACCTGATCTCATTTTTTGACAGAATTACAAGCCTGGTAGATGAAGGGAATGCTTTGGATATAGCCTATCTTGATTTCAGCAAGGCCTTTGACAAGGTGCCCCATGATATTCTTGTAAAGAAGCTGGTAAAATGTGGGCTAGACAATGCTACCATTCAGTGGATCTGTAACTGGCTGACTGACCGAACCCAAAGAGTGCTCATCAATTGCTCCTCTTCATCCTGGAGAGAAGTGACTAGTGGGGTGCCACAGGGTTCTGTCTTGGGACCCAGTCTTATTCAACATCTTCATCAATGATGGGCTTGAGGGCATCCTGATCAAGTTTGCAGAAGACACCAAATTAGGAGGGATGGCTAATACCCCAGAGGACAGGATCACACTCCAAAATGACCTTAACAGATTAGAGAACTGGGCCAGAGCAAACAAGATGAATTTTAACAGGGTGAAATGCAAAGTACTACACTTGGGCAAAAAAAGGATGGGTGACACTTGGCTTGAGAGCAGTACATGTGAAAAGGATCTAGGAGTCTTGGTAGAACACAAACTTGACATGAGTCAACAGTGTGATGCAGCAGCTAAAAAAGCCAATGCAATTCTGGGCTGCATCAATAGGAGTATAGCATCTAGATCAAGGGAGGTAATAGTACCACTATATTCTGCTCTGGTCAGACCTCACCTGGAATACTGTGTCCAGTTCTGGGCACCACAATTCAAGAAGGATACTGACAAGCTGGAACGTGTCCAGAAGAGGGCAACCAAAATGGTCAAAGGCCTGGAAACGATGCCTTATGCGGAACGGCTTAGGGAGCTTGGGTATGTTTAGCCTGGAGAAGAGAAGGTTAAGGGGTGATTTGATAGCCTTGTTCAAATATATAAAAGGATGTCATATAGAAGAGGGTGAAAGGTTGTTTTCTGCTGCTCCAGAGAAGCAGACACGGGGCAATGGATTCAAACTACAAGAAAGAAGATTCCACCTAAACATTAGGAAGAACTTCCTGACAGTGAGAGCTGTTCGGCAGTGGAATTTGCTACCAAGGAGTGTGGTGGAGTCTCCTTCTTTGGAGGTCTTTAAGCAGAGGCTTGACAGTCATCTGTCAGGAATGCTTTGATGGTGTTTCCTGCTTGGCAGGGAGTTGGACTGGATGGCCCTTGTGGTCTCTTCCAACTCTATGATTCTATGATTCTATGATTCTCCAGCCTAAACATATTCAGCTACCTCAACCATTCCTCATAAGGCTGGTTTCCAGATGCCTGATCATCTAGGTTGCCCTCCTCTGCAAAATTCCAAGATTGTGGGGATAGCCAGCAGATGGGACGACCAGTAATCCCGGAGTTCCTGCTCCCACTGCGTCATGAAAGGGTCCGCTGGCTATGATCTGAAGGTAGTTGTCATGAGTTCTGAAGGTTACTGAAGGTTTCCGAAGGTTTCTGCAGGTATCTGAAGGTTCCGGAGATTCCGGAGGTCTCTGGATAGAAAGATAGGCTAAGCTAGGTAGCGGCCAAAACTTAGAAGGCCAAATAAACACTTTTGAAATAAAAGAAATAAAAACTAAGAGACTGCAGTCAATGGTGAAGAAGCTCTCAACTGCTCTGTGCGGCTGGTTTTGCTTTCGATTTCTCTCTGGCTTGTCTCGCACTGATGTTTTCTCTGGCTTGTCTCGTGCGTTCTCCACACACGCTACAGAGAGCAGAGGTTATTTATTAAGAAATCAAACATCGTCACAACATTTACAAGAACCAATCACAACCTTGTCTCTAAGCTAGTTTCTGGGCGGGAAACTATCAACTGACCGTTACATTGACTAAATTGGCGCGCTTTGCCCCAAACACGGAGGGATCCATGCAGCAAACTCTCTGCTGGATCCTTTGCCCTTCCTTCCTAACGCGGAAGGTTACCTTAAAATAAACATAAACAAACAGGTGCAGGAGCACCTTAAAAACGTATTCCCACACAAGATCATCAATATCTTTCTTAAACTGTAGTACTAAGAACTGGACAGTGCTGCAGCTGGGGTCTGACTATCAGTTCAACATCAAACTTTGTTGGCCTGGTCATGTGTGAATGCCCAATTACTGTCTTCCAAAGCAACTACTCTATTCCAAACTTAAAAATGGAAAATGTAATGCTGGTGGTCAACAAAAGATGTTTAAAGACTCTCTCAAGGCATGTCCCCAATGTAGAAAGATGTGTGGATGAGAATTGTCCCCCGCAGTCACTTTTGGACTCGTTTTTAAAACTGCATATGGAAGACAATCTTACTCAGCTACAAGTGATAGAAGAAGAAGAAGAAGAAGAAGAAGAAGAAGAAGAAGAAGAAGAAGAAGAAGAAGAAGAAGAAGTTTCAGAAATTTATCTATTGCTGCATACCATTCTTCTTTGTTTTGCAATAGCTTTAACAGCAGCTGCAAAAGTCCCTCTGTCCCAATAATTAGCCGTTTTTCATCATTTTCCCTCTCAGCTTGGGAAGAAGACTGGTCTGTCGAAGTGCAGATGACTCAGTAATGAATCTTGTCAGTTCCTTGGGAACTTCCCAGACTCCTTTCATCTTTCCATCCAATGAGCTATTATACTTCGAAATAAATGAAATTCCAAGCCCTTTTAGCATTATTCAGTTCACTCCATAAATAATAAAGGATGGGGAAAGGTAAGCTCTGAGTTTCCATCGTAAACCTTTAGAAAATAGAGCTTCCCTCCTATTTCCTCTTTTTTTTTTACACACATAGTTCAGTTTAATGTCATATTCCATATCTGTAATCCAATTTCTTCCCTCCTCAATTGTAGAAATACAGTTTTAAACTAACATTCAAAGGGAGGGTTGTCAAATAATAAATGTAGAGAAGAAAACTTTATATAAAGAAACCGTAGGCTCCCCTCCGCCCACACCATGTTTTGCACTGAATGAAGTCTTATCTCAGTTTCAAACCTTAATGACCTTACAGCATGGCTCAACTTCAGTGGCCGGCTCCTCCAGAGCCCCTGACCTCCTCCGGACAGCCCACTGAATCCCGAAGATTTCATCAGGTCAATGCACTGTTCAGTATTTCCTTGCTTTTGTATAATGTGTCTTCTTGAGTGGCAGCAGTCATGGACCACAATACCCAAACCAGGAAATAAGACAGAAAATTTTAAAACAATAAGTGCCATTGGGCTTTGAGTGCATCTCATGCTTAATGACATGAATTTTGCTTTCTGTTCTTTGAATATTATTGCTTTCTGAAGAATAATGTGCAACATACACGGTAATTAACTTTTTTTGGTGAATAGATTTTGTCATCATGTGCATCATGCCAGTTCATCCATGCAGAGGGCGTACGTGTCAGTATATCACGAATCCCTATAAATAGTTGCGCATTCAGAAGACACAGAACTCTCATCAGAACATTCTACCTCACGATTCTGCCCTTACTGCTCAACTTGAGATCCGAATCTAGCCTCAACAATGCGATTGCACTGGCTCTTCATGGTTGCCCTTCTGTTTTCTGGGATGATCAAGTTTTCTGCAGGTAAAACATACATTGTAATTAAAAACATTCAAACATAAATGACCAAAAAGGGGGGGGGGTTGGAAGCATGTACTACCACCAGGCCCCTCCATGAGGCAGACTGAGGAAGCTGCCTCAGGTGGCATAATTCAAGGAAACCCTCTGTGGGCAACTCCAAAGTTGCCTCCTGTGTCACTGGAGAAGCGAGCAGAAATGGCTGAGGAGGCTTCTGGTTTCTACAGAGATCTCCTGGGAGCCCCTTGAGACCTCACTGGCATGTGGAAGCCACAGCTGCAAATCCCAGGTTAGCTAGGCTTAGGGGGGCGCCCAGCATGGGATGCCATCTTCCCTTTTCGCCTCAGGTGGTGAAACAGTATGGGCCGCCCCTGTCTATAGACATATGCCACTTTCTTTCTTAACCTTGAGTGTGAAGATATTGGCAAACAGTTTATAGTCGTTATTCAACAACGAAATGGGCCTAAAATTCTTAACATTTGTTATGTCCGATCCTTGTTTGGGAATAAAAGTAATAAACGCTTCTTCCCATGTTTTTGGAATCTGGGCATTCTTCATTGCATTCTTCATTACTTCCCTCAAAGGAAGTACATTTCTTCTAATGTAACTGGAATTTCCATTGGTGCTATATTGTTTTTCTTGTGGTATTACATTAGGCTTATGTTTTTTTTTTCCAGATAGCTCTCTATTCACTCTTTGTTCTCCTTGGGTGCTTTATACAGTTCTTCCTTATTTCTTTCGGCTTATCTATTATTTAATCATTCACTTTTATTTTATTTATATTGCTCTGACTTTGTTTTTTCCTCAGTTGCCATGCTAGCATTTTTCCAATTTTGTTTGCAGACTCAAAAAAATTCTGCTTTAACCGTTTAGTATTCCATTCTACTTCCTGGTTTATAATTATCGAGAATTGAGTTTGAAACAATTGGATAAATTGTCTCAATTTAAAATCATCTGGTTTCGTAATCATCTGTTTCTCTAGTTCCATTATATCATTTAATATCTCCTCTTTATTTATTTTTATTTTTTCCTCTTGAGAATGTTGTTCTGCTTTATGAAAAACTCTCCCATGACTGCCTTACTGACATCCCAAACCATTCCAATGTCCATACCTTTATTTAAGTTCATGTCAAAATATATATTTAGCTGTTCTTGTGCTCTTACGAATACCTCTGCATTGTCTAGCAAGTTTTCGTTTAACCTCCACTTGTAATATTTTTGTTCTTTACCCTTCATTTAAATGTTATAGCGTTATGATCTGATAGTGTCTTTGGCAAGATCTCAGCTTTTACCAATCTAGGGGTTAATTCCTTTGAAATCTAGATTTGATCTGATCTACTCCAACTCTGATTTGGTTCTGAGTGGAATGTATATTGTTTTGTTGTCAGATTTTTTTACCTCTATATATCTATCAAGTCCTAGTTTTCTATTAAATAAAAGAAGGATTTCAGAAGTTTACCCTGATTGGTATTAATTTGTCTTGTTAATTTATCCATTTTCAAGGATATTACACCATTCAAATCTCCCATTAGGATAATCTTCTGATCCATACATTCCATAAATTGTATGTGTGAAACTTTTGGAAAAGAATGGGAAAGATTTAGGATATATTTGAATAAGCTGTATGGAATATGAAAAAACAAAAATAAAACGCAAAAACTCATAGTTAATTAAAAAATTCTTTATTGGAAGACCAAAAAGAATACAAAATAATATTAAGGTGGCAAAGTTACAAATGGAACAAAATTATATCATTTAGCATTTCTATATACATAAGTAAAATCTATAAAAATATAAAGCAAAGTGAACAGAAATAAATTGGAAGGAGGGGTCTTACAGATGGGATTAGAACAACAACAGGGGACAGATGACAAATACAATAAAGAAGTGTAAAACCGTGGAGTCCCATGGACTGCAAGAAGATCAAACCTATCCATTCTCAAAGAAATCAGCCCTGAGTACTCACTAGAAGGACAGATCCTGAAGTTGAGGCTCCAGTACTTTGGCCACCTCATGAGAAGAGAAGACTCCCTAGAAAAGATCCTGATGTTGGGAAAGATGGAGGGCACAAGGAGAAGGGGACGACAGAGGATGAGATGGTTGGACAGTGTTCTCAAAGCTACTAACATGAGTTTGGCCAAACTGCGAGAGGCAGTGAAGGATAGGCGTGCCTGGCGTGCTCTGGTCCATGGGGTCACGAAGAGTCGGACACGACTGAACGACTGAACAACAACAACAACAACCCATCATTTGAAAAATAAATAAATCATAAAGTGCCACAAGACGTTATCAAACGCCTTTTCAGAATCAATAAAAATTAAGGCCGCTTGTTTATTTATCTTCGTTTTTAAATATTCAATTATATTCACAATATTACGCATGTTATCCTTTAAATGATGACCCGGTAGAAAACCTGCCTGGTCTCGGTAAATTTGTAATGCCACTTTCTTTCTTAACCTTGAGTGTCAAGATATTGGCAAACAGTTTATAGTCGTTATTCAACAACGAAATGGGCCTAAAATTCTTAACATTTGTTAGGTCCAATCCTTGTTTGGGAATAAAAGTAATAAACGCTTCTTCCCATGTTTTTGGAATCTGGGCATTCTTCATTACTTCCCTCAAGGGAAGTACATTTCTTCTAATGTAACTGGAATTTCCCTTTGTGCTATATATATTTTTCTTGTGGTATTACATTAGGCTTATGTTTTTTCCAGATAGCTCTCTATTCACTCTTTGTTCTCCTTGGGTGCTTTATACAGTTCTTTGTAAAATTTGTGTAAGTTTTTCCTTATTTCTTTCGTGTTATCTATTATTTCATCATTCACTTTCATTTTATTTATAATGCTCTGACTTTGTTTTTTCTTCAGTTGTCATGCTAGCATTTTCCCAATTTTGTTTGCAGACTCAAAAACTTCTGCTTTAACCGTTTAGTATTGCATTCTACTTCCTGTTTTATAATTATCGAGAATTGAGTTTGCAACAATTTGATTTCTTGTCTTAATTTAAAATCATCTGGTTTCTTAATCATCTGTTTCTCTAGATCCGTTATATCATTTAATATCTCTCTTTATTTATTTTTTATTTTTTCCTCTTGAGAATGTTGTTCTGCTGTATGAAAAACCCTCGCATGACCGCCTTACTGGCATCCCAAACCATTCCAATGTCCGTACCTTTAGTTAAGTTCATGTCAAAATATATATTTAGCTGTTCTTGTGCCCTTAGCAATATCTCTGCATTGTCTAGCAAGTTTTTGTTTAACCTCCACGTATAATATTTTTGTTCTTTACCCTTCATTCAAATGTTATAGCGTTATAATCTGATAGTGTCTTTGGCAAGATCTCAGCTTTTACCAATCTATGGGTTAATTCCTTTGAAATCCAGATTTCATCTGATCTACTCCAACTCTGATTTGGTTCTGAGTGGAATGTATATTGTTTTGTTGTCAGATTTTTTACCTCCATATATCTATCAAGTCCTGGTTTTCTATTAAAGAAAAGAAGGATTTCAGACATTTACCCTGATTGGTATTAATTTGTCTTGTTAATTTATCCATTTCCAATGATATTACACCATTCAAATCTCCCAACAGCATATATTGTTTTCAAAATTTCTTAATTGATTTTAACAATTTTAAGCACTTTACAATATCATTAAATTTTCATCTGTTCCCCCCCCTCACTGGGTCAATCAAATTTTCACTCCCCTCTCTCACCAGGAAAGACAATAAGCATTTCACATTTAACAATAATTAGCATACTCAATATCATTGCTTAGGCCTGGCCCATTTCTGTAGGCCAGATATTCTTCCTTTCCTCAAGTTCATTTTCGAGTTGACTTCCTCAGGTCCGTCCCCCCCGTTGAATTCGTTATCTATCCTCTTTATCAGTTTTCCAAATTCATAGACATATCTATTTTTACCCCAATATTACATTTTTTCTTTCCATTTCCTTACCCTTTTTTACAAAATCATATAACACTAAAATCATTTTCCTTCTAACCAATCCTATTTCTACTTAAACTAACTCCTTTTTTCTATACCTCAGCTCCTAACTTCTTCTGAAACTTTCCTAGGTCCTTATCATTTCCCCTTACTCCAACCTAATTTTATACTCCTAAATTTCTTCTATTTGCACCCTTCCCTTCCTCCAGTCTCAACATTTTTGGCTATTTTCCCCACCTCTATCCTCCTAATTTTTAAACATATCTTCATTAAAGCCAAAATCCAGTTCCAACCATATTAACCACTTATAGAGGGAAAAACAAATCAAAATACAGGTATATCCTTTTTATTCCACTCCAACCCTCACAAGTTCCCGAGCCTGACATTCAGTCAATGCTGTTTGCCATTCTCTTCTCTTCTTTTGCAGTGTACACTGTTTCTCAGATCATCATCTTTACGTGATACAATCCAAAATGTTTGCAATTCTCTTCCCTTCTTTTGCAATATACTGTTCTTTACATCCTCATCTTTAAAGATTCCTTCCTCTTTGTCTTCCTCTTTGCAAAACAGTCCTTCTGGGTTAAATGCCTCACCACTCCTTCCTGTTTTTTGTTGTACTCCGCTTAATGAAAAGTCTATGGTTGGTTTTATTTCTTTCACTTTTCCCTCCAATTCCTTAAGTTCCTCTGGGGCTGGCACTGCCATCTCCAAAGTCCAATTTGAGGCTCTCATAGTCTGTTCCAACTCTTGTAGCAATTCCAAAGTCTTTTTTTTTAAAAAAAAAAAAAAAAGCATCAGACCATTTTTCCTTTGTCATTTTCAAGGTCAAAAAACAACTTTGTAGTCAAAACAATCCGTTATACTGTAACACCAACCGCCATAATGTCTAAATTTATTGCTAAATCTTTCAAGGCCTCGGAAAAAGAGGGTAACTCTTTTCCAAATCCAAATTTGCAACAATTAAATCTTAAATCTCCCCCCCCCCTTTTTGGGAACCAGTCACAGAAGTTTTCCTTTTTTTCCACAACTTTTGGCAGCAGTTTTGGTTATGCTGTTACACTGTTCCTTCTGTTTCAACTGCAAGGGACCGACCTCCGTTATTTTAAATCCCTTACTTCTTCCAAATTGGTTTCAATTGCTTTTTTTTACTCACAGTTCGAATGATTCCAGTCCAAATTTAAATGAGAAATTGAGCACTCCTGACAATCAGCAGTCACAGCTTCACACAGCAAGGGTAGCCGCTGGATCTACAGTGCTGCGTCTCCCAGCTCGCTCACTCTCGGCAGCTCTTATTAGAGCTTACCAGGGAGCAGGGGAGATGTAACGAGCACCCGCCAGATCACCATGCCCCCAGGATGCTCTTCCAGGGGTTCTTCAGGGGTCCGCAGCGCGGTTGCGGGTTCCCCTCCTCCTTGCCGCGTTGGGGAATCTTGGAGCGAAATTCCCCCCACTGAACGCAATGCATCCCAACCGGAAGTCCCCAAATCTCCCATCAGGATAATCTTCTGATCCATACATTCCATACATTGTTTTTCTAAAATAAAAGTATGATTTCCTTTTTGTTGGGAGCATAAACCCCTACAAAAACTAATTTTTCACCCTGAATCGAAACTTGCACCCCTATTATTCAACCTTCATTATCTTTAAATAATTGCTTTGCACTATATTTATTTTTAACATATAACCACTCCTCTTTTCTTGTGTACGTTGGAGGAAATAAATTCATTTCCTAATTTTTAATTCCTTAAAACTCTTCTATGCTTCCACATCACATGAGTTTCTTGCAGACAGATTATATCCACATTCTTTTTAATAAATACGTGTTCATTTTTGTTTCTTTTAACTTTATTAGTCAAACTGTTTATGTTCCAAGATAATGCTTCCACTGCCATAGTTAAGCCCATTTAATTAAAAAGTTCTATTTTTTATTTTTATTTTTTTTAGAGTTGTAAGTCTTCCTCTTCTTCTTCTGACTTGTGTTTATCTTTCTCAAGTTCGGATTTTTCTCCCAGAATCTCATTCTCCTTATTTATCTGTCTAAATTTCTTTCCATTTCCCTCTCTTACAGGATTTAACGGAGAGAAATGTCGAAAAAAAGGATTTGAGTGTGTTACTCCCTACCCTTCTCAACCATGTCTCATACAAGAAGCTACAAATAACGACTGTCAATCTCCTCAATTGTGCTGTAAGCAATAATGATGTGGAGCTCCAGGCCAGTGCATGTTCCTTAACCTCGACTACCTGGGGGCGGGGTGAAGATGGATCTTCAGTCGGGGAATCCAAGAAAACTTATTTCTGCTCAACGCAGATAAAGCAATGTATTCCACCCATTAAAAACATGTAAGGAATGCAGGTGTGAAAGTCATTTTTTAATATGAGTTGCAAGATATGATTCCATCCCAATTACATTATAGAATATTCCTGATGTTTCCTGCTCAGGTTTGAACTTTCTCAAAATCCTGTTGACAATTGTTATGGTCAAGAAGCGTCCAACTGTATTTTGGATTAGCTGTCTTAGCAAAATAGTTTTCAAAGGCACCTCTGAGCAACGCACTACTTGAGTTCAATTTGGAGACTCTGAGAGTGTGAATGATCATGGCCAGTGTTTCTATCCAGATAGGACTATAGCAGAAAGATTGTCCCCAAGCACGTGATGTCACTTATATCTCCAGTGTCACAGCGGGATCCAAGAGGACCGTTGAGCTGTTCTGAGAGGGTCAACAATATCCAGAGATGATCTCCACAACCTTGGCTAGATGAGTACTGAGACAGGTGCCGAAAAGGTTCAAAGACTTCTGAGCACCAGAATTGCATGAAACTCATGGTCCTTCCATGCACACAAAACCACTCCTGTTTACCAAACAAGCCAAATATATTTTTTTCAACCAGTATCATTTAAGAGTCTGAATCCCTGGTCAATATCCTGAAAAGCACCCAGATCTAGTAGTTCCATCCTATCTTCTGCCCTCCCGCTGCTCATTATCTCCATCTTCACCAGACTATGTTCCAATTTAAACCCTTATCCGGTTCATTCCCAATTCATGGCACCAGTGTAGCACATTCACTGTTTCTCCTCACGTGCAATGAGCATTGTCAGGTTATAGAAAAACTTCACCAGATGCTTCTTATTGAGAAGCATCCAGACTGGACATCTAAACCTACTGCATCCATGTTGTGGATGATATGAACCTTTTAAATACTTGAAATAATTGGAAAATATATCATAACATGCTTCCAGAGCTTCACATGGTCAGGCACCCCTTGTAGGTTCAACAATAGCAGTTGTCACTATTGGGACCATGGCCAGTTGTGGCACAAGAGCATTTTCCTTTCCCGCTAGAGATCACTGAATAACTTGGCTAAATTCCCTAATCTCCATTGCAGCCAAATATTCCCACAACCCATTGCAGGTATTGGGGACAATTTCCTACTGTACCCCAATGAGCCTCTGGGTGTAGTTATAGCTTCTTGGAAAGTTCCTCCACCTTAAAAACAAACAAAAACCATTTGTGTTGCCTCCCTCTTGTTGCAATGCAAATCTGCTCTCTCACTAGTAGCATTAACTACTTGTGAGTCAGGTTGAAGAAAGAATCCAGAAAGTTTATTTACCGCAGTAAAGTGCTTCAGTGGGATTGCTCCACAAAGGCTGGAACCCCACCCCAGAGCCTGAGGGGGTTATTTATAAGTTTATTACACAAAGCATTAAGATTTTCCCCAATCATATGCATCATTAGCTCACTCAAGGAAGTATGTAAGCTGTCATTAACCAGAACCTATTCAGTTACATTTCATTTTAGTGCTCCTGTGCTTCTAGCATAAGCATATTTGTATTCAGATTGGTCAATTTGCTGACATAGCTCAACATCTACTGTGCATAAGCATAACCTTCGCATGGATACATTTAATAACAAAAGCTCTTGTGCTTTGTATTGTGTATGCTGTGAACCTGCGTGTATAGCTGCATTTATGGCTACTTGTGTTCTTGCAATAAGCATTTTAGCTACTCATTTCCCAAGGTAGTGGCTACTTTCAAAGTGAAATGCTTTCTCAGCCGTTTCTTTAAAATAATAATAATAATAATAATTCATTTTCCAATAAAAATCTTAACAAATCAATTCAAATCATACCAAATCATATACAATCTCGCCAATTATATCTTCCAAATTCAGGTAATTTCAAAAGGGGGGACCTTTCTTACTTGTTGGTTCCGATTTCATAATTCTGATTAGCCATACTTATCTTAGCAATCTATCAGTGACCGGTTTATGTCTCTCAATCTTGTTTTAACGGGTCTTTAAATCTAATTAACACGCAAGGGGCTTTTGTTCCACAATTTTCCTCTGTTAAATTATTTTGAAATGCAGTTCTCTCTTGGTGACCCCTCCTTCCTCTGGAGTTCCTGGGCAACCGTTCAAAGTTAAGATTAACGACGCTGTTTCCTCTTTCATCTGTTTTAATGAGGTTATGTTCCAAATGTGCCGGGCTTTTAGGGGTGCCAGAGCAAGAGTCCAGGGCTCGAGAGTTGAGTCCAGGGAAGAGCCTGCCTGTGTGTGTGTGTGTGTGTGTGTGTGTGTGTGTGTGTGTGAGAGAGAGAGAGAGAGAGAGAGAGAGAGAGAGAGAGAGAGAGAGAGAGAGAGAGAGCTCATAGGGAACCAGGGATTATTCCATGCCCATTTTCCCTGGAGAGATCAGCTTTGCTGCCAGGGTTTAACTTTGAAATACAGTACTGCACTCTCTCTCTCTCTCTCTCTCTCTCTCTTTCTTTCTCTCTCTCACCCTTCCTTCTTTCCTTCTCTCTCTCTCTCTCACCCGTCCTTCCTTCCTTCCTTCCTTCCTTCCTTCCTTCCTTCCATCCATCTCTCTCTCACACTTCCTTCCTTCCTTCCTTCCTTCCTTCCTTCCTTCCTTCCTTCCTTCTCTCTCTCTCTCTCTCTCTCTCTCTCTCTCTCTCTCTCTCTCTCTCTCCCTTCCTTCCTTCAATTGGCCGGGGGGGGGGGGGCGCCAGAAGGTGATCTCGCCTAGGGCGCAAAAAACCCTAGTACTGGCCCTGCACACACTCTCACCGCTCAGGGTTCCATATGTTTGCATTACAGCCTGAGCAATGGAAGTCACCGACATGGTTTTGAACTACAGCACGTTCACATCTTGAAACTGGATTTACAACCTGTTCTGAATTATAGTCTGTCCTAAGCCAAACAGAACCTTGCTTGTGTGAAGCCCTTTAGCTGCCACTGGGCAAATTGTGTTTACTTGTCCAGGTGTCTGATCTGAAGGTGATCCGGGAAAGGGGAACAAGAGTGATGGCTGCATGGGTCGTCTCCATGCCTACCTGGGGCATAAAGCAAAAATGGCTGCATGGAAAGGGTTACTCATATTCTTAATCAGGGCATAGGATAGTGGAAGGACTAGTCAAAGGGGATGCAGAGCAAAGGCCCATTGTTATCCATGGAACTTCCTTGTCTTGTATAATACCTGTATTACTTCAGCAAACAAAATAGTACAGTCTCAGATTTGTGAGATCAAGGCCTCATTTCCTTCCACCAGATGCAGTATGAGCTTTGTCATACCCCACAACAGCCACTCCACAATCCTCAACGTGGTCACCTTACCTTATTATCAACTGAAACTTTCAAAACAAGAAATACTATAGATCCATATGACTGCATTTCATATTTTCTACATAGCGACAAGAAACATACATAGGGACATACATAGGTACAAGAAAGGTCTCGCTTTTTTGTGCTAAATCGCAGCTAACGTCAAATCCAACCAAATGGCCATTTGTTCAGACTGAGCACTAAAGAACGGTTTCCCCATCCTATTTATTTTTTGTTCTTCCAATGTATTTTTGGATGAGAAGAGATGAAGAAAAACAATAACTAGTGGAAGAATCTTTCCTTTTAGGAAGCTCAGCTTTCTATCTACCATGATATGATCTACCATTGTCTAAGTCTCCAATTTTCAAATTTACAGTAAATTTTAGAGGCCATTCCATGTATACTCAACTTGGTCTATGATTCTTTGTATAGGGATTGTTGAGCTTTGTGTGTGTTGGTACAAACAGAACTAGAGTTACAGCTGCTGGGACATTTTAATAGGATCTTAAAATTTTTGAGTTGCAAGGGAACCCAAGGGTCAATGCAGGAATCACTGTTAAAGCATCCCTGACATCTAACCTCTGCTTAAAAGATAAAGGTAAAGGGACCCCTGACCATTAGGTCCAGTCACAGACGACTCTGGGGTTGTGGCACTCATCTTGCTTTAAAATCTCCAAAAAAGGAGAGCCCACCATGAGTCTGTTCTACTGTCAAATGGCTCTGAATGTCAGAAAGTTCTTCCTAAAGTCTAGTGGGAATCTCCTTTCTGGTAATTCTGCTGCTCCAGAGGGGAAGAACTGGTTCAGGTCTTTCCCTCTGGAGCAGAAGAAAAAAATGCTTGTGCCATTTTCTGTGTGACACTCCTTCAAATATAGATGGCTGCCATATCACCTCTCGGTCTCCTTTTCTCCAGGCTAAACATATCCAGCTTCCTCAACCATTCCTCATAAGGCTGGTTTCCAAACCTCTGATTATCTGGGTTGCCCTCTTCTGCAAAATTCCAAGATCATCAATATCCTTCTTAAACTGTAGTACTCAGAGCTGGACAGTACTGTAGCTGGTGTCTGACTATCAGTTCAACATCAACTTTGTTGGCCTGGTCATGTGTGAATGCCTGATTACCGTCTTCCAAAGCAACTACTCTATTCCAAACTTAAAAATGGAAAATGTAATGCTGGTGTTCAACAAAAGAGGTTTAAAGACTCTCTCAATGCAAATCTAAAACAGTGTAGTATAAACACGGACAATTGAGAAACACTGGCCTGCGAGCGCTCCAGTTGGAGAACAACCTTTACCAAAGGTGTCATGGGCTTTGAAGACACTTGAACTTAGGACGCAAGGGAGAAACATGCTAAGAGGAAGGCATGCTTGGCAAATCAACACTGTGATCAACTCCTGCCCAGAAACCAATATCCCCAATGTAGAAATATGTGTGGATCCAGAATTGTCCCCCACAGTCACTTTTGGACTCGTTAAAACTGTGCAAATGGAAGACAATCTTACTCAGCTACGAGTGATTGCATAAGGAGGAGGAGGAGGAGGAGGAGGAGGAGAAGTTGTTTCAGAAATTTCTCCATTGCTTCATTCCGTGCTTTGTTGTTTTGCAATTATTGTCCCAATAATTAGCCTGTTTTTCACTATTTAACCTCTCAGCTTGGGAAGAAGGGCGCTCTGTCGAAGTGCAGATGACTCAGTATTGAACCTTATAAGTTCCTTGAGAAGTTCACAGACTCCATTAATCCTTCCATCCAATGAGCTAATATACTTCCAAATAAATGAAATTCCAAGTCCTTCTAGCATTATTGAATTCACTCCATAAGTAAGAAAGGATAGGTTCTAAGTTTCCATTGTATACCTTTGGGAAAATAGAGCTCCCCTCCCTTTTTCCTCTCTTTTTTCACACACAGTTCAGTTTAATGTCATTTTCCATATCTGCAATCCAATTTCTTCCCTCCTTAATTATAGAAATACAATTTTGAACTACCATTCAAAGGGAGGGTTGTCAAATCATAAATGTAGAGAAGAATACTTTATATAAAGAAACTGTAGGCTCCCCTCTGCCAACACCATGTTTTGCACTGAATGAAGTCTTATCTCAGTTTCAAACCTTAAATGACCTTACAACATGGTTCAACTTCAGTGACCGACTCCTTCAGAGCCCCTGACCTCCTCCGGACAGCCCACAGTATTTCCTTGTTTTGGTATAATGTGTCTTCTTGAGTGGTAGCAGCCATGGACCACAATACCCAAAGCAGGAAATAAGACAGAATCTTTTAAAACAATCAGTGCTATAGAACCATTGAGCTTTGAGTGCATATCATGCTTAATGACATGAATTTTACTTTCTGTTCTTTGAATATTATTGATTTCTTAAGAATAATGTTCAACATACACGGTAATTATCTTTTTCTTTTTTTGTTCTTCTTCGTGAATAGATTTTGTCATCATGTGCATCATGCCAGTTCATCCATGCAGAGGGCTTGCGTGTGAGTTTATCACGAATCCCTATAAATAGTTGGGCATTACAGAGACATAGAACTCTCACCAGAGCATTCTGCCTCACGATTCTGCTCTTGCTGCTCAACTTGAGATCCAAGTCAAGCTTCAACAATGCAATTGTGCTGTCTCTTCATGGTTGCCCTTCTGTTTTCTGGGATGATCAAGTTTTCTGCAGGTAAAAAAATACATTGTAATTAAAAACATTCAAACATAAATGACAAAAAACCCCACAAAATGAGGTTGAAAGCATGTACTACCACCGAGCCTCTCCATGAGGCAGGCTGAGGTAGGTGCCTCAGGTGGCATAATTCAAGGAAACCCTCTGTGGGCACCTCCAAAGTTGCCTCCTGTGTCACTGGAGAAGCGAGCAGAAATGGCTGAGGAGGCTTCTGGTTTTGATAGAGATCTCATGGGAGCCACTTGAGATCTCGCTGGCATGTGAAAGCCACAGCTGCAAATCCCAGGTTAGTTAGGCTTTGGGGGCGCCCAGCATGGGATGCCATCTTCCCTTTTTGCCTCAGGTGGTGAAACAGTATGGGCCACCCCTGTCCATAGACATTTGTTGTTCAGTCGTTCAGTCGTGTCCGACTCTTCGTGACCCCATGGACCAGAGCACGCCAGACACCCCTATCCTCCACTGCCTCCCGCAGTTTGGCCAAACTCATGCCAGTCGCTTCGAGAACACTGTCCAACCATCTCATCCTCTGTCATCCCCTTCTCCTTGAGCCCTCCATCTTTCCCAACATCAGGGTCTTTTCCAGGGAGTCTTCTCTTCTCATGAGGTGGCCAAAGTATTGGAGCCTCAACTTCAAGATCTGCCCTTCCAGTGAGCACTCAGGGCTGATTTCTTTAAGGATGGATATGTTTGACCTTTTTGCAGTCCATGGGACTCTCAAGAGTCTCCTCCAGCGCCATAATTCAAAAGCATCAATTCTTCGGTGATCAGCCTTCTTTATGGTCCAGCTCTCACTTCCATACATAACTACTGGGAAAACCATAGCTTTATCTATACGGACCTTTGTCAGCAAGGTGATGTCTCTGCTTTTTAAGATGCTGTCCAGGTTTGTCATTGCTTTTCTCCCAAGAAGCAGGCATCTTCTAATTTCGTGACTGCTGTCACCATTTGCAGTGATCATGGATCCCAAGAAAGTAAAAATCTTTCACTGCCTCTATTTCTTCCCCTTCTATTTGCCAGGAGGTGATGGGACCAGTGGCCATGATCTTAGTTTTTTTTATATTGAGCTCCAGACCATATTTTGCACTCTCCTCTTTCACCCTCATTAAAAGGTTCTTTAATTCCTCCTCACTTTCTGCCATCAAGGTTGTGTCATCAGCATATCTGAGGTTCTTGATATTTCTTCCGGCAATCTTTTTTTTTTTTTTTTTTTAGTTGAAAGGATCTCTTCATTTTATCCTTAGTATAGTTACAAAAACAAACTCCACTATAAACAAGGAAAACAAATACAACACAAAAAGGGGAAAAAAATTCACAATCCATATAATTATTATTCTTATACCCACCCTATCCCTCCCCCCTCTGCTTCCCCCCCCCAAGTGTGATTTGGTACCTAAATTATCCAGTTTCTGTTACTTTCCCAGTTGCTTTGTTACAAAAAAATAAATAAATCCATTTTGTTTCACATTGTTTCTTGTCGTTATTCTCCCGTGCACTTTCCCAGCTCCTTTTACCACAAAGTTAATTCAGAACAGTACCTTTCCATGTATTCTTTAAGCCCTTCCCACTCTTTGATTAACTCTTGGTTTGACCGACCCCTAATGCTAGCTGTCAATTTGTTCAATTCAACAAATTCTATTAATTTACATCTCCACTCTTCTAATGTCGGGATCTTATCTCCCTTCCATTTTTTTGCGATCAGCAATCTTGTTGCCGCTGTGGCATATAAAAGAGTATTTTTCTTATTTTTTGGAATACTCTCCGGTACTAGTCCCAGCAGGAATAGATCCGGGTTTTTTTATTAAAAGTAATTTTCAGTATTTTCTTTAGATGTTCATAAATGTCATTCCAAAAGGGCTTTAGTATCTTACACTCCCACCATACATGCAGAAATGTACCGACCTCACCTTTACATCTCCAGCATAAGTTCGAGTAGTTCCGGTACATCTTCGATAGTTTTTCTGGTGTGATATACCAGCGATAAAACATTTTTATCATATTCTCTTTTATCACGGAGTATGCAGTGAAATTCATTTCGATTGACCATAATTTTTCACATTTCGCTAATTCAATTACCTGGCCTAATTCTCTTGCCCACTTTATCATAACCTCTTTTGTGGTTTCCTCTTTAAGTTCCCATTCAAGCAGAAGGTTATATACCCTGGAAATGGTTTTCTTTCTTGGCTGAATCAATTCCGTTTGTAATTTTGATGTTCCCAATTCAAACCCTTCCTTCTTATCCTGTCTAAATCTTTGTGTTAACTGATGGTATTGTAACCACGTGGTGCATACGTTCTTTATTTCTCCATACACTCATAATTTAATTTCGTTCCCCTCTATTATTGTCAGATCTTGATACGTGGGCCAGTTCACCTCGGTGTTCTGTTTCTTTATAGCTAATGCTTCTATGGGCGACATCCATTTTGGAACTTTAGGTTCGAGCAGCCATTTATGCTTTTCCCATATTTTGTAGAGTGGTTTTCTTATTACATGATTTAAAAATTCCTTATGTACTGCTACTTTATTATAAATCAGGTAGGCATGCCATCCATAACTGTTGTTCCACCCCTCCAAATCAAGAATTTCTGATTTCCCCCCCCCCCGGCAATCTTAATTCTGGCTTGGGATTCATCCAGTCCAGCCTTTCGCATGATGAATTCTGCATATAAGTTAAATAAGCAGGGAGACAATATACAGCCTTGTCGTACTCCTTTCCCAATTTTGAACCAATCAGTTGTTCCATATCCAGTTTTAACTGCAGCTTCTTGTCCCACATAAAGATTTCTCAGGAGACAAATGAGGTGATCCGGCACTCCCATTTCTTTAAGAACTTGCCATAGTTTGCTGTGGTCGACACAGTCAAATGCTTTTGCGTAGTCAATGAAGCAGAAGTAGATGTTTTTCTGGAACTCTCTAGCTTTCTCCATAATCCAGCGCATGTTTGCAATTTGGTCTCTGGTTCCTCTGCCCCTTCGAAATCCAGCTTGCACTTCTGGGAGTTCTTGGTCCACATACTGCTTAAGCCTGCCTTGTAGAATTTTAAGCATAACCTTGCTAGCGTGTGAAATGAGCGCAATTGTGAGGTAGTTGGAGCATTCTTTGGCACTGCCCTTCATTGGGATTGGGATGTAGACTGATCTTCTCCAGTCCTCTGGCCACTGCTGCGTTTTCCAAACTTGCTGGCACATTGAGTGTAGGACCTTAACAGCATCATCCTTTAAAATTTTAAACAATTCAGCTGGAATATCATCACTTCCACTGGCCTTGTTATTAGCAGTGCTTTCTAAGGCCCATTTGACTTCACTCTCCAGGATGTCTGGCTCAAGGTCAGCAACCACGCTACTTAGGGTGTACGAGGCCTCCATATCTTTCTGGTATAATTCCTTTGTGTATTCTTGCCACCTCTTCTTGATGTCTTCTGCTTCTGTTAGGTCCTTCCCACCTTTGTCCTTTATTATGGTAATCTTTGGATGAAAGGTTCCTTTCATATCTCCATTTTTCTTGAACAGATCTCTGGTTTTTCCCATTCTGTTGTTTTCCTGTATTTCTTTGCATTGCTCATTTAAGAAGGCCCTCTTGTCTCTCCTTGCTATTTTTTGGAAATCTGCATTCAGTTTCCTGTATCTTCCATGATCTCCCTCACATTTTGCTTGCCTTCTCTCCCCCGCTATTTGTAAGGCCTCATCAGACAGCCACTTTGCTTTCTTGCATTTCCTTTTCATTGGGATGGTATTCGTTGCTGCCTCCTGTATAATGTTATGAGCCTCCATCCATAGTTCTTCAGGCACTCTATCCACCAAATCTAAATACCTTAAACCTGTTCTTCACTTCTACTGTGTATTCATAAGGGATTTGATTTTGATTGTATCTTACTGGCCCAGTGGTTTTTCCTACTTTCTTCAGTTTAAGCTGGAATTTTGCTATAAGAAGCTGATGGTCTGAGTCACAGTCAGCTCCAGGTCTTGTTTTTGCTGACTGTATAGAGCTTCTCCATCTTTGGCTGCAGAGAATATAATCAATCAATAAATATATGTACATTAGTTTAAATCTTATCACGAATATCTAGGATTGCTATTATGCAATGGTTATATAGATCCTGGGACGCTGAACCTTAAAGAGAGAAGTTTGTTCTTTACAAATCCAGACTTCAATGCTCTGGCACTGAGCTATGGCCCTTCCTTATTATGTGTGCTAAACTGAGGGGCTCTGGGTTGTTCTTCTTTTTGCCCTTTTGCCTGATTTCAGTTCTTAAGAGAGATGATAAATTGTTCTTTTCCATCACCTCCTCCACTTGCTTGCTCTTTCACATTCTTATACCTCAAGGCCATATGACCTGGAAAACTGTCTGTGGACAAACACCGGCTCCCTCGATCTGATATGCCGCAAACGCATAGTCGCCTTTGACTGGACTTAACCCTTCAAGGGTCCTTTACCTTTAAAGTTTTACCTGAAGGAGCATCTCCATCCCCACCGTTCCACCGTTTAGCCTGGATACTGAAGTCCAGCTCCAAGGGCCTTCTGTCAGTTCCCTCACTGCGAGAAGCGAGGTTACAGGGAAACAGGCAGGGGCCTTCTTGGTAGTGGCGCCCGCCCTGTGGAACCCTTGCATCAGATGTCAAGGAAATAAACAACTATCTGACTTTTAGAAAACATTTGAAGGCAGTCCTGATTAGGGAAATGTTTGATGTTTTATTGTGTTTTTAATATGGGGAAATGCAGGCAGATAGGCAGTGCATAAATAATATATTATTGTCATTGTCATTGTCATTGTCATTGTCATTGTTATTAAACAATCTTAAATATCCCAAAAAAGTATATTGTATTCACAGCACATAGGTAAATGGGCACATAATATAAATACCGTTAACACCATTTCGAAAAGCATTCCAAATATCTAGCACTGGCTTTATGCCACAGTTATCTTTAATCACAAATTCACTGTCCTCTTCTCTCTATCTTCTGTGCAACCGGATAATTGATTGCAGGATTTTAGCACAACTGCTGTCATTCATAGCATTAGGATTCCATTTGAAACTCTGAACCTTGCTAATGTTGAGCTTACGGTACACTCTACTATGTTGAGGAATTTTATTTCCCCTTCCAACTCTTTTACATAAGCTTTTTTATTATTCTATAAAATGTATGTATACACTTTGTTTTTGATTAATGGTATTTATTGGTTTTACAAGTTTTACAAATTTCACAGTCATAATACATATCTTATTTCTTTTAACCTTTATGCTTTTACTCTATTGAGCTTGTACTTCCCTCTCTCCTTCTTCTGGTTTCTCTGTATTTCCTTTATTTCTACACATTTGTTAGATTTACATTCTACGTATACTTAATACTAAAAAATAGTACTGCCTAAATTTTATTAATGTACATCCCTCATTATTACATTATATTGATTCAATTCTCAAAGTCCAATCAAATTATTTTTAATAAACATTATGAGGTCTATTTCAATCCTACAAGTGTCTTTATTTGTGTACAGTTCTTCTCTATGTATGTTATAAATGACATCCAATCTCTTTGGAATATTTTGTCACCCTGCTTTCGATTTTTTTTCAGTCTGTTTTGCTTTTTCTGCATACTCCATTAGTTTCCACTGCCACTCTTAAACTGTGGGCATTTCATGTTATTTCCATTTTTGTGCGAGTAACAGTCTCGTCACTGTAGTGGCATAAAGGAACAGTTTCTGGTCGATCTTTGTTATATCATCTCCAACCATACCAAGCAAGGATGCTTCTGGGTTTGTTTGTTTTTGAAAGGTGCATCTGAAAATCTCTTTTAACTCATTATATATATTTTCCCAGAAGACATTAACCTTACCACATAACCACCACATATGAAATAAGTTTCCCTCTTTCAATTTACATTTCCAACAGTTCTTATTTTTCATTCTACACATCTTTGCTAGTCTGGTTGTACACCTGGATATCATTTTTAATAGGTTTTCCTTCAAGGTCACACAAGCAGTAAATTTTATCCTGTATTCCCGAACTTTATCCATTTATCATATTCAGTGTTATATCCTATGTCAACTGCCCACTTTATCATGACCTCTATAATTTCTTCATCCTTTGTATGCCATTCCAGCAGAAACTCATATATTTTAGACAGTTTTTGTACCTCCTTGTATTAAATCAGTTTCTAACCTAGATCTAGCATGCTCAAAGCCATTTTTATCATTTAGAAAAACATCATTGACTTGATGGTATTCCATCCATCCTGTTAATTTAGCCTTAAGATCCTCATAAGGCCTGATTTTAATTATGTTATTTTCTTCTATCAACAGGGTAGGTTAGCCAATCTCCTTTCATGTTTAGTTTTTTTTTTTACTGAAAAAGTTTCCAAGTGAAATAACCACCATGGTTTCTTTCTCTCAAACCACTCTTTATATCTTATCCATACTTCATACAATGGTCTTTTATAATATGGTTTATATTTCATCCAATCTCCCAACCATGTTATACAGGCAGCCTTGTAGTATAATTTAAGATCAGGCAATGAGAATCCACCTCTTTCCCTTTTGTCTTTAAGAAGCTTAAATTTTATTCTGGGCTTCTTCCCTTGCCATACATACAAACCTTGAGATTACCCTCTGCCACTCTTTGAATTGCCCTAACCCAGTAATTATTGGGATAGTTTGAAACAAAAAGAGCATTTTGGGTAACACTTTCGACTTAAGCACACCAATTCTCACCCAGAATGATGAGTCTATTCCATATTTCCAAATTTCTTTTAACTTCTTTCCAAGCTATTTCATAATTATCTTTAAATAAGTTTGTATTCTTTGGAGATAACCATATGGCCAAGTATTTTACTTTTTTTAACCACCTTGATTTCAATTTTCCTTTGTAATTGGTCTATTTGCTCATCATTCATGGTTTTTTTTTTTACCAACACCGTTGTTTGCACTTTATTAATTTTAAATCCTGCTAGTGAACTGAATTCCTCAATTATTTGCAGCGCTTCTACTGTGCTGGTTTGTGGTTCTTGTAGTGGTAACACCAGGTCATCAGCGAAAGCCTTTAATTTATATTCTTTTACTCCTAATTTTATCCTAGTAATTTCTTTTGTTTGTCTTAAAATTTACAACAACACCTCCAACACAGCTATAAACAATATAGGCGACAGTGGGCACCCTTGTCTTGTACCTTTTGATATTAAGAAACTCTGTATTAATACATTATTTACAGTAAGTTTTGCATCCTGTTCTTTATATATTGCCTCAATGCCATTCATAAAATTCTCACCCATACCCATCATTTGAAAAATAAATAAATCATAAAGTGCCACAAGACGTTATCAAACACCTTTTGGGAATCAATAAAAATTAAGGCCGCTGCTTTATTTATCTTAGTTTTTAAATATTCAATTATATTCACAATATTACGCATGTTATCCTTTAAATGATGGCCCGGTAGAAAACCTGCCTGGTCTCGGTAAATTTGTAATGCCACTTTCTTTCTTAACCTTGAGTGTCAAGATATTGGCAAACAGTTTATAGTCGTTATTCAACAACGAAATGGGCCTAAAATTCTTAACATTTGTTAGGTCCGATCCTTGTTTGGGAATAAAATTAATAAATGCTTCTTCCCATGTTTTTAGAATCTGGGCATTCTTCATTTGCATTCTTTATTACTTTCCTCAAAGGAAGTACATTTCATTATTATTATTATTATTATTATTATTATTATTATTATTATTCTAATGTAACTGGAATTTCCATTTGTGCTATATATTTTTTCTTGTGGTATTACATTAGACTTATGTTTTTTTCCAGATAGCTCTCTATTCACTCTTTGTTCTCCTTGGGTGCTTTATACAGTCAGTTCTTTGTAAAATTTGTGTAAGTTTTTCCTTATTTCTTTCGGGTTATCTATTATTTAATCATTCACTTTTATTTTATTTATATTGCTTTGACTTTGTTTTTTCCTCAGTTGTCATGCTAGCATTTTCCCAATTTTGTTTGCAGACTCAAAAAATTTCTGCTTTAACCGTTTAGTATTCCATTCTACTTCCTGGTTTATAATTATCGAGAATTAAGTTTGAAACAATTGGATATCTTGTCTCAATTTAAAATCATCTGGTTTCGTAATCATCTGTTTCTCTAGATCCATTATATCATTTAATATCTCCTCTTTATTTATTTTTATTTTTTCCTCTTGAGACTGTTGTTCTGCTATATGAAAAACTCTCCCATGACTGCCTTACTGACACCCCAAACCATTCCAATGTCCATACCTTTATTTAAGTTCATGTCAAAATATATATTTAGCTGTTCTTGTGCTCTTACGAATACCTCTGCATTGTCTAGCAAGTTTTCGTTTAACCTCCATTTGTAATATTTTTGTTCTTTACCCTTCATTTAAATGTTATAGCGTTATGATCTGATAGTGTCTTTGGCAAGATCTCAGCTTTTACCAATCTAGGGGTTAATTCCTTTGAAATCCAGATTTGATCTGATCTACTCCAACTCTGATTTGGTTCTGAGTGGAATGTATATTGTTTTGTTGTCAGAATTTTTTACCTCCATATATCTATCTATCAAGTCCTGGTTTTCTATTAAAGAAAAGAAGGATTTCAGAAGTTTACCCTGATTGGTATTCATTTGTCTTGTTAATTTATCCATTTCCAAGGATATTACACCATTCAAATCTCCCATCAGGATAATCTTCTGATCCATACATTACATAAATTGTATGTGTGAAACTTTTGGAAAAGAATGGGAAAAATTTAGGATATATTTGAATAAGCTGTAAGGAATATGAAAAAACAAAAATAAAACGCAAATACTCATAGTTAATTAAAAAATTATTTATTGGAAGACCAAAAAGAATACAAATAATATTAAGGTGGCAAAGTTACAAATGGAACAAAATTATACCATTTAGCATTTCTATATACATAAGTAAAATCTTTAAAAATATAAAGCAAAGTGAACAGAAATAAATTTGATGGAGGGGTCTTACAGATGGGATCAGAACAACAACAGGGGACAGATGACAAATACAATAAAGAAGTGTAAAATCGTGGAAACAATCAAGGATGGCAAAATAAAACAGAAGAAGAATGGGGGAAAGCAGAAGGGGGGAATTTTTTTTTTCTTTTTCTTTTTCTTTTATATTTTTCTTTTGGGGGGGGTGTAAGTACTTCTTGTGAGTTGGTTTTTTTTAAAACAAACTGAAACAAGAGAAGATTAAAAATGTATGTATATTAAATAAGGAGATTCAAGTGGTGTGTATAAGTTGTATACAAGCTATGTATATGTATAAGTTATAAAAAATTTTATATTTTTGTCTGAGTTATAATTATGGAAAAACTCAATTAAAATTATGGGTGGGGGAATTCCTTAAAACTCTTCTATGCTTCCACACCACATGAGTGTCTTGCAGACAGATTATATCCACATTCTTTTTAATAAATACATATTTATTTTTGTTTCTTTTAACTTTATTAGTCAATCCGTTTGTGTTCCAAGATAATGCTTTCACTGCCATAGTTAAGTCCATTGTTTAATTTTTTAAGAATTGTAAGTCTTCCTCTTCTTCTACTGACTCTTGTTTATCTTTCTCAAGTTCAGATTTTTCTCCCAGAATCTCATTCTCCTTATTTATCTGTCTAAATTTCTTTCCATTTCCCTCTCTTACAGGAATTAATGGAGAGAAATGTACAAAAAAAGGATTAGAGTGCGTTTTTCCCATCACTCCTCGACTATGCCTCAAAAAAGAATCTACACATGACGACTGTTCCTTTGCAAAAAGATGCTGTAAGAAAAATGATGTGTAGCTCCAGGCCAGTGCATGTTTCTTAACCTCGACTACCTGGAAAAAAAGATGAATCTTCAGTCGGGGAATCCAAGAAAACTTATTTCTGCTCAATGCAGATAAAGCAGTGTATTCCACCCATTAAAAACATGTAAGGAATGCAGGTGTGAAAGTCATTTTTACAATATGAGTTGCAAAATATGATTCCATCCCAATTACATTATAGAATACTCCTGATGTTTCCTGCTCAGGTTTGAACTTTCTCAAAATCCAGGTGACAATTGTTATGGTCAAGAAGCGTCCAACTGTATTTCGGATTAGCTGTCTTAGCAAAACAGTTTTCAAAGGCACCTCTGAGCAACACACTACTTGAATTCAATTTGGAGATTCTGAGATTGTGATTGATCAGGGCCAGTGTTTCTATCCAGACAGGACCATGGCAGAAAGATTGTCCCCAAGCATGTGATGTCACTTATATCTCCAGTGTCACAGCAGGATCCAAGAGGACCTTTGAGCTGTTCTGAGAGGGTTCAAGAATATCCAGAGATGATCTCCACAACCTTGGCTAGATGAGTACTGAGACAGGTGCCGAAAGGTTCAAAGACTTCTGAGCACCAGAATTGCACGAAACTCATGGTCCTTCCATGCACACAAAACCACTCCTGTTTACCAAACAAGCCAAATATATTTATTCCACCAGTATCATTTAGGAGTCTGGATCCCTGGACAATATCCTGCAAAGCATCCAGATCAAGTAGTTCCATCCTATCTTCTGCCCTCCCACTGCTCATTTTCTCCATCTTTACCAGACTATGTTCCAATTTAAACCCTTATCCAGTTCATTCCCAATTCATGGCACCAGTGTAGCACATTCACTGTTTCTCCTCACGTGCAATGAGCATTGTCAGGTTATGGGAAAACTTCACCAGATGCTTCTTGTTGAGAAGGCCAGAAGATGCCCTGTCCAGACTGGACATCTAAACCTACTGCATCCATGTTGTGGATGATATGAACCTTTTAAATCCTTGAAATAATTGTAAAATATATCATAATATGCTTCCAGAGCTTCACATGGTCAGGCACCCCTTGTAAGCTCAACAATAGCAGTTGTCACCATTGGGACCGTTGCCAGTTGTGGCACAAGAGCTTTTTCCTTTCCCGCTGGAGATCACTGAATAAGTTGGCTAAATTCCCTAATCTCCATTGCAGCCAAATATTCCCACAACCCATTCCAAGTATTGGGGACAATTTCCTACTGTACCCCATTGAGCCTCTGGTTGTACTTATGGCTTCTTGGAAAGTTCCTCCACTTTAAAAATAAACAAAAACCATTTGTGTTGCCTCCCTTTTGTTGCAATGCAAATCTGCTCTCTCAATAGTAGCATTAACTACTTGTGAGTCAGGTTGAAGAAAGAGTCCAGAAAGTTTATTTACCGCAGTAAAGTGCTTCAGTGGGATTGCTCCACAAAGGCTAGAACCCCACCCCAGAGCCTGAGGGGGTTATTTATAGGTTTATTACACAAAGCATTAAGATTTTCCCCAATCATATGCATCGTTAGCTCACTCAAGGAAGTATGTAAGCTGTCATTAACCAGAACCTATTCAGTTACATTTCATTTTAGTGCTCCTGTGCTTCTAGCATAAGCATATTCGTATTCAGATTGGTCAATTTGCTGACATAGCTCAACATCTACTGTGCATAAGCATAACCTTCGCATGGATACATTTCGTAGCAAAAGTTCTTGTGTTTTGTATTGTGTATGCTGTGAACCTGCGTGTATAGCTGCATTTATGGCTACTTCTGTTCTTGCAATAAGCATTTTAGCTACTCACTTTCCAGGGTGGTGGCTACTTTCAAAGTGAAATGCTTTCTCAGCAGTTTCTTTAAAATTATTATTATTATTATTATTATTATTATTATTATTATTATTATTCATTTTCCAATAAAAATCTTAACAAATCATACCAAATCATATATAATCTCACCAATTATATATTCCAAATTCAGGTAATTTCAAAAGGGGGGACCTTCCATGTCCTGGTTTCCGGAGATAATTTCTTTTCTTTATTTCCTGCTTTCTTACTTGGTGGTTCCAATTTCATAATTCTGATTAGCCATACTTATTTTAGCAATCTATCAGTCACCGGTTTATGTCTCTCAATCTTGTTTTAACGGGTCTTTAAATCTAATTAACACGCAAGGGGCTTATATTCCACAATTTTCCTCTGTTAAATTATTTTGAAATGCAGTTCTCTCTTGGTGACCCCTCCTTCCTCTGGAGTTCCTGGGCAACCATTCAAAGTTAAGATTAACGACGCTGTTTCCTCTTTCATCTGTTTTAATGGGGTTATGTTCCAAATGTGTCCAGTAATTGCAGTAATTACAGTTAGAACTGGATATGGAACAACTGATTGGTTCAAAATTGGGAAAGGAGTACGACAAGGCTGTATATTGTCTCCCTGCTTATTTAACTTATATGCAGAATTCATCATGCGAAAGGCTGGACTGGATGAATCCCAAGCCGGAATTAAGATTGCCTGAAAAAATATCAACAACCTCAGATATGCTGATGATACTACCTTGATGGCAGAAAGTGAGGAAGAATTAAAGAACCTTTTAATGAGGGTGAAAGAAGGGAGCGCAAAATATGGTCTGAAGCTCAACATCAAAAAAACCAAGATCATGGCCACTGGTCCCATCACCTCCTGGCAAATAGAAGGGGAAGAAATGGAGGCAGTGAGGGATTTCACTTTCTTGGGTTCCATGATCACTGCAGATGGTGACAGCAGTCACGAAATTAGAAGACGCCTGCTTCTTGGGAGAAAAGCAATGAGAAACCTGGACAGCATCTTGAGAAGCAAAGACATCACCTTGCCGACAAAGGTCCGTATAGTTAAAGCTATGGTTTCCCCAGTAGTAATGTATGGAAGTGAGAGCTGGACCATAAAGAAGGCTGATCGCCATAGAATTGATGCTTTTGAATTATGGTGCTGGAGGAGACTCTTGAGAGTCCCATGGACTGCAAAAAGATCAAACCTATCCATTCTCAAAGAAATCAGCCCTGAGTGCTCACTAGAAGGACAGATCCTGAAGTTGAGGCTCCAGTACTTTGGCCACCTCATGAGAAGAGAAGACTCCCTAGAAAAGACCCTGATGTTGGGAAAGATGGAGGGCACAAGGAGAAGGGGACGACAGAGGATGAGATGGTTGGACAGTATTCTAGAAGCTACTAACAGGAGTTTGGCCAAACTGCGAGAGGCAGTGAAGGATAGGCGTGCCTGGTGTGCTCTGGTCCATGGGGTCACGAAGAGTCGGACACGACTGAACGACTGAACAACAACAACAATTGCAGTATGGTGAGGTCTACTTCACAAACAGTAAATTAGAGATAGTTTTCAGCTCTTCTATCACTCACCAGCCTTTCTTGGCCCTAGGAATACTGGCGGAGGGCCAGAATTTGCTGATACTTTTCAGACCATATGTAAGAACATTCCATGCAAGCAAACACATTTTAATATAATGTAGAACCCATTTATAATCCAAAGGGTATTTCCAATCTCCCTCAAGAAGAAGAAAGTTGCTTGTTTTTGTAAGTGCATCACAACGGCTGTCACCATTTTATCACTCTCCTCCGCCCAAGTCACTTCTATATCTGATCTTGTTTTTCCAATTCTAATTGAGCTCTCCTGTCGAGAGCTGTACAGCTGTACATCCAATTAATTTTTACAGCTCCTGCATTTCCTCTGAGAAATTAAATCTTTCTTGGTGAGATTCGTCAAATCATAAAATTGCAAATTGAGCAAAAAGAAAGGGACAGCAGCCACTTTTTAGTTAAACCAAGCTGAGAGTCTCTTTAAAATCCAAATTTATCATCCCATGGCTGTGTTGTTGTGCAGATTGTTTCTTTTATCTGTGTCATTCCAGAACATGACTATTTTTTTGTTCAAATCTTATTAATTATTAGGAAACCTTTATCCTCTGCTCGATGGATTGACTGTGGAGAGTTCCCATTGGCTCTGTGCCAGGCTTTGTGCCCAGTGTCCTCTGCCCTCGCATCTTGCTGCGAGCGACAGGTAATGGATTATCTGCGGGTGAGACAGCCCTCTCCCTACCCCGGGTGGGGGGTGTCAACATGGCTAATTACCCTCATATTAACCCTGGATTTCTGACACAAGTGGGGGTCCTGTCGTCTGGGAGGCAGCCATTTCCATCCGCAGGAAACAAGGAAGTCTTTCAGCAGTTTCTTAAAGAGATAGACTACTATAAGTTCCTTTTAACAGTCACATTATCCACATTATCACAAATTTGGCCCTCCACATTCCCCCCCCATTCCCCCACAACTGTCAACTTGACAACCCTGGGACATTAGGTGATACAGCAAAAATAATTGCCCTGATGGACACCCTGTTGTTGTTGTTGTTGTTCAGTCGTTCAGTCGTGTCCGACTCTTCGTGACCCCATGGACCAGAGCACACCAGGCACGCCTATCCTTCACTGCCTCTCGCAGTTTGGCCAAACTCATGCCAGTCGCTTCGAGACCACTGTCCAACCATCTCATCCTCTGTCGTCTCCTTCTCCTTGTGCCCTCCATCTTTCCCAACATCAGGGTCTTTTCTAGGGAGTCTTCTCTTCTCATGAGGTGGCCAAAGTACTGGAGCCTCAACTTCAGGATCTGCCCTTCCAGTGAGCACTCAGGGCTGATTTCTTTGAGAATGGATAGGTTTGATCTTCTTGCAGTCCATGGGACTCTCAAGAGTCTCCTCCAGCACCATAATTCAAAAGCATCAATTCTTCAGCGATCAGCCTTCTTTATGGTCCAGCTCTCACTTCCGTACATTACTACTGGGAAAACCATAGCTTTAACTATACGGACCTTTGTTGGCAAGGTGATGTCTTTGCTTTTTAAGGTGCTGTCTAGGTTTGTCATTGCTTTTCTCCCAAGAAGCAGGCCACCCTATTTTCACCCAAAGGGATGTAAATACCATTGCACTATTTGGATCAGGGCTGTTGGTGGGTGTGCTTGGGGATTTAGAGTCTGGGGCTGAGGTAATAAAACTCTTTCGTCCTCTAGAAGCAAAATCTTTCCACCTCCCTCTACTCTTCAACCTTCCCCTTCCGCGTAGAACAACCAGCTTCCTGTGTGGTTGAAGCGGAGGGTCATTTTCTCATTGCCAGTGTCTTGACCCACTCTGGGGTGAGGGCAGGTTCAGGGGTTCCACTGGTGCAGTTCTAACCTTAGTCAGACTCTGAGTCCTAAGCACATGTCCAGGTGCCTTCAGACCTCATATGAAAATGGGTGAATCCTGGAGCAACCCCTGCAAGCTTGAACAGGATGATAAATGGACCTCTCCAGCATGGTGCCAGTGGTTTGTCCTCCCACTCCTTCATCCCAAACCTCTTCACCTGGCTGGGACTGAAGCCTATATGGGGCGCAATCCAGGACCCACTTGTGGAGAAAAGACAAAACAGCAGGGAGAGAGACTGCACTTGTTCTCATAATGCATTCATCTCCTCTGTTTCTGACTTAACTGCCCTCCAAGTGTCACTCTCCAAACCCGCTTGGCAATGGTTGTCAAGGCTGCCCAAAACTCCTTCCCTTTACTCGTTACACTATTATTCATTCCTGTTTTCCCCAGGTAAAATAACATGAATAGATAACATCATCTGCCATACACTATCACTTCTCAGAAGGAGAATGGTTAGAGGAGGAGCCTTTTCTGGATTACAACCCACTGGCAAGCCAGACAACTCCTTTCGTGAAAAATTCTGAGGGGCAGGGGGATAGAGATGTGCACATTATTCCGAAGGGGGTGAGAAGAATGGGCTTTCCTGGGGAAAGCAGTGGGGCAAAGGCAAAACTGCTCAGACCCATGCTTTCTAGGCACAGGACAAATGCAAGTCTGGGTGAATCCTAATATTACTGAAAGCCAGTGTGGTGTAGTGGTTAAGAGCAGTGGACTCGTAATCTGGGGAACCGGGTTCGCGTCTCCGCTCCTCCACATGCAGCTGCTGGGTGACCTTGGGCTAGTCACACTTCTCTGAAGTCTCTGAGCCCCACTCACCTCACAGAGTGTTTGTTGTGGGGGAGGAAGGGAAAGGAGAATGTGAGCCGCTTTGAGACTCCTTCGGGTAGTGATAAAGCGGGATATCAAATCCAAACTCTTCTTCTTCTTCTTCTTCTACAACTCTATACTACCTTAGTCAAGTCCCTGCTGTGTCCAGTCTGGGGCACCACAGTTTAAGAAGGATATTGACACAATCGGACATGTAGAGAGGGCGTGAACCAAGATGGTCAAGGGTCTGGAAACCAAGCCTTATGTGGGAGTTGGCTATGTTTAGTGTGAAGGACAGAAGACTGAGAGGTGATATGTAGCCATCTTCAAATATCTGAACTGCTGTCATATGGGAAATGGACCAGAGGGCAGGATCTGAACCAATGAACTCAAATTTACAAGGAATGAGATTCCAGCTAAACATTAGGAAGAACTTTCTGACAGAGCTGTTCAACAGTGGTACAGACTTCCTCATTTCTCAGGAATTCTAACTCTGATTCCTGCATTGCAGGAAAATGGATGAGATAACCCTTGAGTTCATTCCAACTCTACTGTTCTACGATTCTTTGACTATATTTTTCCACCCAGTTGTTAACCAGCTTTCCAATCTGCTGCACCTTCAGTCATTCAGAAGCTCAATGTACTGTTCAGTATTTCCTTGCTTTGGTACACCTTGTCTTCTTGGGGGATAGCAATTGTGGACCTCAGCACCTAAAGCAGGAAATAAAATATAGACAGAGAGTTTTAAAAACAATTAATTTGTTCCTGAACGCAGAATAAATATCAGGGGTAATGTCAGGAACTTTATGTTCCTTGAAGATTATGTCTTCCTGAGTAATTACAAGAAACGTATAAGATTTTTTTTTCTTTTTTTACTACTTCTGTCATGACATGCATTGCATAAAGATCATTACGTATCTGTATGTCGAAAACCCTATAAATAGGTAAGCATTCAACCTTCAAGAAGACATAGAACTATCATCAGAGCAATCTCCCTCAGCTGACTTCATTTGCTGTTCAAGTTGAGATCCATCTGAGTCAAGTTTCAACAATGCATTTGCACCGTCTTTTTGTGGTTGCCCTTTTGTTTTCTGAGATGCTTCTGTTTTCTGCAGGTAAGATATGCATTGAAATTAAAAACATTCGGACATAAATAACAGAAGAATAAAACGGGGTTGAAAGTCATCTGTTACCAGCATGGCCAGCTTGTGTTCTATGAGGACTCGTAATCTGGCGGACTCGTAATCTGGTGAACCGGGTTCGCTTCCCCGCTCCTCCACATGCAGCTGCTGGGTGACCTTGGGCTAGTAACACTTCTCTGAAGTCTCTCAGCCTCATTCACCTCACAGAATGTTTGTTGTGGGGGAGGAGGGGAAAGGAGATTGTTAGCTGCTTTGAGACTCCTTACAGTAGTAATAAAGCAGGATATCAAATCCAAACTCTTCTCCTCTTCTCCTTCTATGGCTTTTACCCCCGTTGGCTGAAAAAATATTAATTGAAAAGTTATTGAGTTGGAACCAAACCCATGTATTCTGCCCAGCTGTACTACAAGAGGGTAGAGGTGGAAGAAAAATAAGGAACCATCCTTCTGCAATAGTCTCTGATTATGAATATGGTTTGTATGTTTTTATTTGTAGACAGAAATGCACAAGTACTCAGGATCTGAGTCCAAAATGACTCCCAGGCTGTGCACCTGGTCCTTCAGGGGGACAGTTACCCCATTCAGGACCAGGGAGTCCTCCACACCTGCCCATCCACTGTCCCCTCAAAACAGTATTTCTTTCTTGTCAGGATTCAGCCTCAATTTGTTAGCCGCCATCCATCCATATTAGTAAAATGCAGTACTAATAGTGTTTCTTTTTTTGTAGAAGATATGGCTGGAGTAGGACGACTGATTTATATGTGTTTTGTTCTCCACTCACAGAATCCAACATCAATAGAATGCTTCTTTTGTGGAGGAGAATCTCCAAATGAAGCTTAAATTAAGATATAGGGAGGAGCCAGGGGCAGAGCTGAATGCGGCAGCAGCACAGCTTCAATGGCTGGGAGCTCCTCCTCTCTGGCAGTCAGCCCCCTCCTCTTCCTCTTCCTCTTCCTCCTCCTGCTGCCGCCATCAGCCAGAGGCTGATTCCTCCTTCCTTCCCTTCCGTGGCAGCAGCAAAGGGAGAGAGAACCAGCCACTGAAGCCATGGATGCTTGGTTCCACGCTTGGCCTCCTCTGCTTGATTTTTTGGAACATGGTGGGGAGCCAGGCACCCCCAAAATTATTGGGAAGCCAAAAGGGCTGGGGCCCTAGGATTTGGTGCTCCTGCTGCATATTTTCCTAATAGCAAGACAAAATGTGATGGAAAGTCCAGTTTAATGTAATTACAATGGCTGTGAATGCCGGCCACCCCACCCCTCCCAATTCTCCTGGAGGGAGGAAACAAAATGTTAGGTGCTATTAATGATACTATGCTTATCACTACTGCACAAAAGATTTCAATTATTGGACAAGTCCACCAAATTCATTTCATATCTGCCCTTGAGTGTCTGGTCCTATACCTTTGGTAGAACAGTTTGTAGTGATTTTCTCTTGTGTTAATGTGCTTCATTTGTGTAGGAGAAACTGAGAATGAAAAGTTGAGAAGCATACAAGCATGTGAAGCTAAAGGAGGGCGCTGCGCTGACACCCGCTGTCCTCAGGGAACCTTGGAAATAAAAGTCTGCTATTACCTGTCACCTTGCTGCACACCTGCCAAATAGCAAGGCACAATGGAATGGAAATAAAAACATCCAGTATAATGTCTTCATAATTATGCTGGCTGCATATGAATGTTCTGTTTTGCACAGAATCTCCAATGTTCCAGTCCATGGACTCCCTCAATCCAGAACCTGGTGCCTTTTGAATGCAGACTATGTGTCCTGCCCTTGAGAAGGACACAGAAACTTCCATTGGTCCAAAATGCAGTGATCAGATTACTGGCTGGGGTTCATCCAGATCTCAGGTGTTTGAGGGAGGTCGCAGCTCGGAAGCAGATGAGGAAGAAAGTTGGGAAATCATGGGAGAGCCAGAGCATCACCTGGCTGACACATTTTCACTAGAGGGCATTCCAGACCCTCCATCTCCCGGAACCCAGCAAGCCTTAAAAGTAGGAGAGCAAAGAGCTCAAAGACAGAGGGCATGTAGCAGCACCCGTAGAGGAGGTGATGAGAATGATGAATGAGGAAGTGGGAGAGATTGGGGGGGGGTAAGATTTACTCAGGATAATGCCATTATCCAAAAGTCTGGGCTCTATAGCCTCTCTCTGTAAAGTTCCCTTTATAGTTTCCTGGGCAACCAGCTGGGAGCAGCTGACAGTATCCTGACAGAATGATACTGAGTAAGATGGAATGAAGGTCTAACTCAAAATGAGTTAGACCTTCATTCCATCTTAGTTGGTCTCTAAGGTGCTACTGAAAGGTGTTTTTTATTATTTATTTATTTATTTTTAATTCAAAATGAGAAAGTTGCTTCTCATGAAATCTTCCTCTGTTTGAGAACAACCAAACATGATCTTTTAGATCGGATAGCTAATGATGTGTCCCAGGCCCATAGTATAGGACGGTTGGGACTTTTCTCATTGTTGAGCTCTTCCTGGGGATAATGTGCAAATTTCCTAATCCCTCCACCCCACTCCATTCAATATACGCTCCTATAAGGAATTTATAGAATCATAGACTCATAGAATTGGAAAGGACCCCAAGGATCATCTAGTCCAACCCCCTGCAATGCAGGAATCTCAACTAACGCATCCATGACAGATGGTCATCCAAACTCTTCTTTAAAACCTGCAAGGAAGGAGAGTCCACCACCTTCCCACATTTCCAGGCTTGGCCTTTATTTGTAATCCAAAAGAGTTCCATGTCGGTTCCTACATCATCTCAAACACAGAGGCAACTCTTCATCTTCTTAGGAACACTTTATTTCAGGTCTATGTCGCACTGGCTGCCTTCTCCTCCCTAACCTCTCACCCTTTTTATAGCAAACTTGGGAGGGACAGTGGGAAGATGTGCCCCGGGGAAGATGTGTGACAGGGGGGAGGCCACACTCCCAGTGTGCAATCTGGAAACACTTTGGCCAAAATGTGTGTCAAGACCCTCCAAATTCCATGGAGCTGCCTGAGTGTCCTTCTGAGGTTATGCTCCCGTGCTTCTCCAACATTCCTGTTTTGCATGGTCAGGCAGAGTCCCCCCAAACCACCACTTCCCAGGTATGACTCAACTTCTATTGTGTGCACTGTGTCAGGATTGTGTCAGGATTGGGCAGCTGCTGGAGTAGGTGGAGACCACAGGTATCCAGGCCGGGATGGTGGTGCCAGGAGCTGCCCCGTGATCCCAGGAGGCTACGCGCGACCAGGCAAAATGTGCACCCCATTTGATGTGGGGAACGGTCATTGTTCACCAAAGTCACTCCACGATCCTGAGCACTCTCCCCTGTCATCAGATGTCCTGCTAAAGGCAGTTTATTTTTTCTCAGCAATCTGCTCCCTTGCTGACTAAATTATCCTGCAACCCCCACTCGCTCAGCTTTCTGATTCCCTTTGCAGTGGTTGCCATGGTTGCCCAAATCACCTTCCTCTCATTCATTACAATCTTATCCCCCCCCCCCCGCTTTCCTCAAGAATTTGTTGTTTGAAACATATCCAAACAGCAGCGCGACTATTAAAAAGCTCAACAAAGCCAGATGAACAGACAGCTTTGGTCTATTTGGTGTCTCTTTGAGGGGTAGCAGCTATGAACTACAATATTTAAGGTAGCAATCTATCTATAGACAGAAACCTTTAAAATAATAACAACTACCGAACTGTTCAACTCTGAGGAAATATCACACTCAATGTCATGAGCTTCTTTCTGCTCCTTGGACATTATGGCTTACTGAAGCATAACGTTTTTGCCTCTTTCATGAATTATTTCTGTCTTCACATGCATTGCATCCAGATCATTCACACAGGGTTACATGTCAGTATATCACAAATCCATATAAATAGTTGTGCACCCAGGCTTCCAGAAGACACAGAGCTATTATCAGAGCATTTTGCCTCACTATTCCAGTCTTGCTGCTCAACTTAACAGCCAAGTCAAGCTCCAACAATGCATTTGAGCTGGATTCTCATGCTTGCCCTTTCTGTGCCGCTTCCGTTTTCTGCAGTTAAGACATACACTGGAATTAAAAACCTTCAGACATGAATGGCAGAACAATGAAATGGGGTCGGAAGGCATCTAGTACCACCATGGCCACCTTTGGCTTTTCCTCCTTGCACCCTGACAAATTACTAATTGATAGGTTTGTGGCTCTGATAGAGAAGGTGACGTGTTTGCTTCCTACCGACCAATGCTGCCTGCTTGAAAACAAGTCCATAGGTACTGCAAGAGATTGATGTTTCAAGAACAGAGGTATAGATAAGAGTAGGGTTCTGCTTTTCAAGCTGCAGAGAAAGAAGGATGAACAACAGTGAATAGAGAAATGCAGGCAAGACATCTTTATCAAAAGAATGAGAATGGCTAATACTGTATGTTTGTAGGATGGAGCGAGAAGGAAGCTGTCCTAAATCCTGCCTTATGATGAATTGGGGCTGTTAGGTCCAAGAGCAGGGACCACAAGCAGCTCCAAGCGCCACCCTCTGCCATAAGAGGAGTCTGAGAATGCTTTGAAGGATGTGATCTGGTGGAGAATACTACACAGGTCATGGGAGATATTGTTCAACAATGTCTGGAGGGTACCATGTTGTGAATGAAAGAATAACTCATTTTGCCACGAGTTTGTTGAGAATCTCCAGGTGGCAAAGGAGTGAGGTTCAGACGATGTCTGGTACATTGTGCACACACAGGTAAAAGGATAATGAGGAAGAAGCTGGAGAAAATAAATGTTAAGAAAGTGAGGTGTAAGAAGCATGGAACACACCTGGTTCCTATACATGGCTGGGGTTCTGGGCAAAATGTAAGATGCTGTTGATACTTACTATGTCTGCCCAAAAGGTTTTTATTGGGCAAGTCCACCAAATATGCTCCATATTTGCCCTGGAGTGTCCACATCGCAATCACTTTCCACTGCAGGTAGCATAAACCTTCCTGAGTCTGTGTGGAGTAATGCACCATCGGCTGAGCTGTTTAATATTAACATGAAAAGATTATGCTTGTTCCAGAGTAGAATCAGAATTGTAGAGTTTGAAGTCACCCTGAGGGTCTTCTCATCCAGCCCCCTGCAATGCAGGGATCTCAGCTAAAACATCCATGACAGATGACTATCCAACCTTTGCTTAAAAACAGCCAATGAACAAGTGTCCACCACATTCCAAGGGACTCTGTTCCACTATCAAACACCTCATTGTGATATTTAGTATCCTGAATTCATTGGCTTGGATCCTACCCTCTAATACAGGAGAAAACAAGCTTGATCCATCTTCCATGTGACAGCCCTTGATGACTATCATATCTCCTCTCCGTCCCGTTTTTACCATGCTAAACATACCCAACTCAATCAACCGCCCCTCATAGGACTTGGTTTTCAGATCCTTGATCATCTTGTTCACCCGCCTCTGCACACATTTCAGCTTCATAAATTACAGTGCCCAGAACTGCCTAACAGAACCTCCAAAAAGTTGCAGAACCCTGAATGCAAACTCCATTGTCTTCTGAGTTAGAGGGATGCCAACCAACCTCCTGATGCCACGGAGCTGCCTGGGTGTTGTTGTGAGGTGTAACAACAACATCATCATCAACAACGACAACAACATTTATTTATTTATTTATTTATTTATCCTGCCAATCTGGCTTGGTTTTCCCAGCCACTATGGGCGGCTCCCAACAGAATATTAAAAACACGATAAAACATCAAACATTAAAAACTTCCCGAAACAGGGCTGCCTTCAGAAGTCTTCTAAAAGTCACAGGGTGGGTGCAACTACCGAGAAGGCCCTCTGCCTGGTTCCCTGTAACTTCGCTTCTCAAAGTGAGGGAACCGCCAGAAGGCCCTTGGCGCTGGACCTCAGTGTCCAGACTAAACAATGGGGCCAAGGCCATTTAGGGCTTAAAAGGTCAGCACCAGGACTTCCAGTTGGGCGCCATTCTGCTCGGTCAGGAGAAACCTCGGCTCCGAGGTTTCTCCGTCGCTGCGGGGGAGGGGGGAGTCGAAACTACTCCTCGACCCCCCAAGAAACTCCAGGTAGAGCATCCTGGAGGCATGTGATCTGGCTGGTCCCCCAAGGCACCTCCCTTGCTCTCTGGTAAGCCCTAGTAAGGGCTGTCGTGACCGGCGAGGTTGAGGTGCGGGGGCTGTGGATCGAACACTATCCTCGCAGCAAGAAGTAGCAGCTGCTGACAGAGAGAGCGTCCAATTCTTCCAAGATTCGGCTAATTTGGACCTTGTAAGTACTGATCTCTTAAAAAGGAAAAAAGCGATCGTAAAATTCGGCTGTTTTGGGAACTTTAAAAACAGAAGTCGGTTCCCGGAGCGTTGAAACAAAAGGACACAGTGTAATTATCAAGTCCGAAGCTTCTGAATAACTTTGTGTCAAGGAAATTTCTGAAGCCTTTAAGATACTACTACCCTCTTTGAGGAGATTTTGGATGGCTGCATGTGCAGCGAAGAAACTTTTGGACTGCATAAGCTTTTTAGACTTTAAGGATGCCTAAAAGGAAACGGTTGAAGGACTTTCAAACAAAGGTCTTAGAACTTTTGTACAATTTAACAGTGGGAGTAAACCAGCTAAATCAGCTAACGGGGACAGTGGTACCTCTGGACTTGGCTTTGCAGGAAAATGAATTTATGACTTTTTGTGAAAGCTATGAACATAAAACTACAGAAGAAGAGAAGATCCAGGATAAAAAATCTATGGTTTCAACCCACGAAAGGGAAAGAGAAAAGTCAGAAGGGACAAAACAAGAAGAAGCAAGAATGGGAAGGCTGCAGTAAGGAAGAGAGCTCAATCGAAGGCAGTACAGAGCCTGGGCAATGTTGAAAAAGTTTCAAGGACATATGAGATAAGAAAGGAGCAGATGCCAGTTTCCCAGGATTGTGGGGTTTGGAATTTGAAAGGGTGGGCATGGGTTAAAAATGAATGTTTTTATGGAAATTCTCTTTATGTTATGGTACAGACATATGGTTTGGTAATGGATAATGGTTAACGAATAAGAATTATAATTGTAGGGAGTATAGGAGGAAAGGGGGGAAGAGTTAAAATGAAATTAATTTCAAAATGGGTTGTTGTAATGAAATTTGGAATTAGGCAATGGAGGCTCAGGAATATAGTGAATGCAGAGGATAGGCTAAAATGATAAATAAGACGCGTAAGATCAATAATTATTTAGTAAAAGAATTAATTAAGAAAAATGTGAGAAGGAGGAAAAGTAATATGGGGATTAATTGGCAATAACTGTGAATTAGGGTTAATTTGGAAATCAACGGGGGGGGGAATCGGGGAAGTCGGAAAAGGCAAAGATGATATGTGCAAGGTAAGTGGTTAAATTGGGAAAGAATTGTTGATCACCCCAGTGAGAGGGGGGTTTGTTTTGTATGCTCCCCTTGGTGAGAGAAAGGGGAGTTTGGAAAAAAAATTAATCATGTATTGTAATTTGGATTTAATTGGAAAAACCTTTAATAAATATTATTTTTTTAAAAAAAATAATAAACTTTGAGTTCTGGATATAAAAAAATAAAATAAAAATAAAAGGTCAGCACCAACACTTTGAATTATGCTTGGAAATGTTCTGGGAGCTGATGTAGGTCTTTCAGGACTGGTGTTATATGATCTTGGCAGCCACTCCCAGTCACCAGTCTAGCTGCTCTCATGTTGCTCCTACATAGTGCAGGTTGCTGGATCTCCTAACAGCTATTCTGTCCCACATTGCTGTTTTGTTCAGCCTCCACAAAAACCATTTCATGATCCCGAGCACTCTCCTTTGTCATCAGAAGTCCTGCAAAAGCTCCTAACAGCAGTTTATTTTTTCTCCATAATCCAGTGTTTCTCCCCATTTCCACCCTTGCTGGTTGTTTGGGTTTTCAGTGCCTCCTTTAGGTATTGCTGTGGACCACAATACCTAGAGCAGGAATTCATATTCAGACAGAAACCATTAAAACAATAAATGATATTAAGCCTTCCAACTCTGAGGAGATAACAAGCTTAATGCCATGAAATTTACTTTCCGTTCCTTGTGCATTATGACTTCCTGAAAAATAACATGTAACATAAATGGTAATTACCTTTCTTTTCATTTCCTTGATTAACAGTTTATATAATCACATGCATCGAATCCGGAACATTTATGCACAGACTTTACGTTTTAGTATATCATGAATAGTAATAAATAGGAAGGCATTCTATCAAAAGAACATTCTGCCTCAGTAGTCCACTCTTACTGTTCAACTTGAGATCCGAGTCAAGCTTCAACAATGCCTTTGTGCTGGCTTTTCATGCTTGCCGTTTTTGTGCTGCTTCTCTTTTCTACAGGTAAGACATAGACTGAAATTAAAAACCTTCAGACATGAGTCCAGTTACAGGTAGGTAGCCATGTTGGTCTGCCATAGTCAAAACAAAATGAAAAATAAAAAAATCCTTCCAGTAGCACCTTGGAGACCAACTAATTTTGTTCTTGGTATGAGCTTTCGTGTGCATGCACACTTCTTCAGATACACTGAAACAGAAGTCACCAGACCCTTATATATTCTTGGTGAGGTTGATGGACTTCCATTTCATGCGGCTCAATGTGGTGCCTTCCATAGTTCCAGTTACAGGAACCAAGAATATATATGGGTCTGGTGACTTCTGTTTCAGTGTGTCTGAAGACGTGTGCATGCACACAAAAGCTCATACCAAGAACAAACTTAGTTGGTCTCTAAGGTGCTACTGGAAGGATTTTTTTTTTTATTTTCTTCAGACATGAATGACAGAACAATGAAATGGGCTTGAAAGGCATTTACTACCAGCATGGTCACCTTATGTTCTCTGGCTTTGCCTCCTTGCACCCTGGCAAATTATTAATTGAAAGACCATTGTTTGTGTCTCTGATAGAGAAGGTGAAGAGTTCGCTTCCTTTCTACCAATGCCACTTCTTTGGAGGTGTTGCAGGAGGGTAAGCTTGGAAGAACAGAGGCATACAAGCCACAAAGAAAGAAGGATGGAGGACAAAGAAAAGAAAAGAAAAAGCAGGGAAGGGCATCTCTATGAAGAGCATAAGAATGGCAAATATGCTTGTTGGATGTGGTGGGAAGAAAGCTGTCCTAAATGGGGACTCTTCAGTCCAAAAGCAGGGAGCACAAGCCCTGCCCGCTGCCACAAGATGAGTCTGAGAATTTTTCGAGGGTTGTGACCTGGTGGGGAGGACTACATGGAACCCTTGTGTCCTTATTGTGTAGAGTCTCTTTACAGACAACTGCATCGATTGCAGGATTCCTGAAGGAGGTTTGGGCAAAGTCAGGGTGGAGCTGAAAATTCAGTCCCACTCTCATGTTATGAGTAACACCCCCCCCCCCCCCAGGAACAGGCATGGTTGTTTTTACATGCTCCCAAGCATATGCTGGGAATGAAGAAAGCTCCCTTCCATAATAGTTTGTAGAACTCTGATTTTAAATTGTTGATATGGTCTCAGTGGCGTGATCCGTGGACAGAAACGCACAAGAGAAAAGCCACTCTTTAGCTATAGATGGGAACAAATGTCAAGGACAAGAGGAAATTTGCATAAGCCGAGACAGTGAATTACTTGCAAATTGAGAAAGCATCCCCTTGGAGAGGGAATTCAATAGTGGGCTGCTTGAAACACCAATTGAACATTATTTCTCATATGCAACCAATCCAGTTAACCAAAAACTATTTACAGTGGTACCTCGCAAGACGAATTCCTTGCTAGACGAATGCCTCGCTAGACGAAAGGCATTCGCTAATGGAAGGGTGACTTGCAAGACGAATTTTCCTATGGCCGTGACTCGCAAAATGAAAACGTTTTGCGATTATTATTATTTTTGTAAAACCGCTCTTCCTCCAACCGTGCTATATGACAACACTTGCGGAACGAATTAATTTCGTCTTGCGAGGCACTACTGTATCTCATATCCTGATATAACATAGCTCTTCCTTCCTTCCTTCCTTCCTTCCTCCCTCCCTTCCTTCCTTCCTTCTATTTTCAGGCTGAGCAAATATGCCCACCACAATATTCGCCATAGTATTTCCATCAAAACAAGTGGGGCATTATGCCAAATATTCATTGTGTGTGGAGGGGAGTGAAATACTCCAACCTTTTCTCCGTCAGTCCCAGCAAGAGTGGCCAATCATGGATCATGGGAAATATTGTCCAACCTTCCAGGTTGTGGAAGGCTGCATGAAATAATAATAGTAATAATAATAATAATAATAATAATAATAATAATAATAATAATAATATATAACCCGCCCATCTGGCTGGGTGTCTCCAGCTCCTCTGGGTGGCTTCCAGAAGAATATTACAATAGAATGATTCATCAAATATTAAAAGCTTCCCTAAACAGGGATGCCTTTGGGTGTCTTCTAAAAGCCCAATAGTTGTTTATTTCTTTGACATCTGAGGGGAGGGCGTTCCACAGGGCTGGCACCACTACCGAGAAGGCCCTCTGTGTAGTTCCCTGTAACTTCACTTCTTGCAGTGAGGGAACTGCCAGAAGGCCCTCGGTGCTAGACCTCAGTGTCCGGGCAGAATGATGTGGGTGGAGACGCTCCTTCAGGTATTCAGAACTGAGGCCGTTTAGGGCTTTAAAGGTCAGCACCAACACTTTGAATTGTGCCAGGAAACGTACTGGGAGCCAATGTAGGTCTTTCAGGACTGGTGTTATGTGGTCTCGGCAGCCACTCCCAGTCACCAGTCCAGCTACCACATTCTGGATTAGTTGGAGTTTCCAGGTCACCTTCAAACGTAGCCCCATGCAGAGCGCACTGCAGTAGTCCAAGCAGGATATAACCAAAGCATGCCCCACTCCGGCAAGACAGTCCACGGGCAGGTAGGGTCTCAGCCTGCGTACCAGATGGAGTTGGTAGACAGCTGCCCTGGACACAGAATTGACCTGTGCCTCCATGAACAGCTGTGAGTCCAAAATGACTCCCAGGCTGCGCACCTGGTCCTTCAGGGGCACAGTTACCCCATTCGGGATCAGGGATTCCTCCACACCCACCTGCCCCCTGTCCCCCAGAAACAGTACTTCTGTCTTGTCAGGATTCAACCTCAATCTGTCAGCTGCCTTCCATCCTCCAACTGCCTCCTGGCACTCACACAGGATCTTCACCACATTCACTGGTTCCTATTTAAAAGAGAGGTACAGCTGGGTATCATCAGCATACTGATGAACAGCCAGCCCAAACCCCCTGATGATCTCTCCCAGCAGCTTCATATAGATGTTAAAAAGCATGGGGGAGAGGACGAAACCCTCCCTACAAGTGAGAATCCAGGGACACCCCACAAGTGAGAGCCCAGGGGTCTGAACACTCATCCTCCAACACCAATTTTTGAACACGGCCCAGCAGGAAGGAGTGGAACCACTGTATAACAGTGCCCCTAGCTCCCAGACCCTGTAGATGTTCCAGAAGGATGTTGTGGTCGATGGTATCAAAGGCCTCTGAGAGATTCAGCAGAACTAGGAAACGGCTTTCACCTTTTTCCCTAGCCCACTGGAGATCATCGACCAGTGTGACCAAGGCAGTTTCAGTCCTATGATAAGTCTGGAATCCCAACTGGAAGGGATCCAAAGAATAACTCATTTTACCATGAGTTTATTGAGAAACTTTAGGTGACACAGGGGTGGGGCTCAGACAATGGCTGGTGTATTGAGCACACATAGGCAAAAGGATAACGAGGAAGAAGCTGAAAAAATAAATATTAAGAAGGTGAAGCGTAAGAAGCATGGAACACACTTGGTTCCTATACATGGTTGGGCAATCTCAACAAATGAGAATGGTCCCCCCCACACACACCTCTCATGAAATTCATTGGTAATAGAGTTTCCTTTTTGTGGTAGATCCATACAGTGATGCATATTTATTTCCTCCACATCTCATACAGACCAATATTATCAGACTGCTTCCTTTGTATAGGAGATATATCTGCATATGACCCGGCTGTGGAAAATGCAATCCAAAAGGGTAAAGAAGAATGTAAAAGAAAGAGAGGCTTCTGTGAAGGACACTTCTGCTCCACAGGCACCAAAAAAGATGGAGAGTGCTATAGTCACATATCATGCTGTGTAAGGAAGAAAAACAAAACGTAATGGAAATAAAATATCCTGATTAATGGTGTCATATTTATTTTTATTTTTTTAATATTTATTAAGTTTTCCGATTTAATAATCCAATAAAAACCACTTTAAAACATCCCAAATTACAATACAATAAAAAAATCTAAATATAAATGTAGAATTTTATATATTTGGGTGACTTCCCATGCTCCGAATTTCACGAAGTGCAGATATCTAATATCACATTGCATTTCTTAGTTAATCAATAATCCTATGTTAGTCCTACATATAATATTCATTAACTTTTGCAACCACTGGTCTATTCAACTTTCACCTTCTTAGTTCTGTGTGAAGTGTTTTTCCCTGATATTGTCCACAGTCCAGCAATTCCATTTTCAGTTTCTGCTCATAGGAGCCATAATATGCCACATCTCAAACAAAGAGATGCCATTAGCTCCGGGCAGACACCTGGAATTCCCCTCTGTAATCTCGCTCCATCTCTCAACATGCTGGTACCTCTGCCAAAACAGAATAATCCAGTCCAGAATTCTTTCCATCCTTCCGTAGAGGGTAGCTGCCAGAGTCCTTATCCAATCACTATTATAATTCAACCACAATGGCAGCAGAGTGCTCTTTCAAGCCTGCTTGTGTATTTCAAACTGTTGCCTTTTGGGGGAGTTTTACCAGTTAAAACTGTAAGTACAAATATATCAAAAGAGAATAATAAAGGCTCACCTCCCTCTGGGGCTATTGGATTAATGCATCAGTTAATTTAACAAGCAGGTCAGCCCTTTATTCTGTTTTCCTTGCACCTCAGTGATTACTTTCGTTTTCACAGGAGTATTTTTTAATTGCATCACAATCTGCCATTAATCCCAGGCAGATATCCAGAATTCTCCTCTTTGGTCTCCTGCCAGCTGCTTATGAGATGTTGCCTCCAAACTAGCACCATAACTTTCATCAGGAATTCCTTTCATCTTTCCCTTAATGGTCATTGCTGGAGTCAGAGTCAAAAATTTCACACAGTCCATTTCATAGTTAAGCTTTGCGTCGACTCACATATTTCAGACAGTTGTCCTTTGGTTAAAAGTCTTTCCTCCAGATCGAGTCCTTCTCAGTGGCTGGTTAAATTATCAAGTTATTTTATCTCTGCTAGTTCAGAGCATGTCTACTAATTAAGTCCAAATTTTTATCTTAAAAAGCAGGTATTCTGTGCTCATGGTAGCGGCTCTGGAGAGTTCCCGAGACGTGTGGTGCATTACACCCAGTGCCCCCAGCCCCCCCACATTCCTTCAGGATGGGCAGCCGGTATTGGACGATCTGCAGGTGGGCTGCTCCCCCCCCCCAGGCCTGGGGGGTTTGGGAAGATAATTACTCCCATATTATCCTCATTATCCGCACAAAAGGGCTCTGCTGTTATGGGTACAGCCGATCGCCATGGCATCAAAACAGGAAGGATGACATCATGTTTATGCTGAATGCTGCAGCGTGTTAGGTCATGGCCTCCCACAATTCTACTGGAAGGTGCCGGTCAAAATGTAAGATGCTGTTAATTACATTACACTTACTACTTCTGCCCAAAAAGTTTTTATTGTACAAGTCCACCTAATATGCTCTATGTGTGCCCTTGAGTGTCCACATCTCAAGCACTTTCCACCACAGGTAGCGTAAATCTCACTGAATCTCTACAAAGTCATATACCATTGGCAAAGCAATATATAGTTGTTTTGTCTAATATTAACATGAAGAGATCTTGCTGGTTCTAGGGTAGAATCCCTCACAGCCTTCTTCATAAATTTGTCTGCCTCTACCATCTTAGCCACATCCGGGACTTCCCTTGAGAAGAAGACTCAGAGCAGCAATACCCATGGGCGAACTCTGTGACAACCACATGGCCTACGAAAGCCAATCATGAGAGAGGAAGCTGCCAGTTTCTCCCGAACCACATTGCTCAACTCTTGTTTGTGCTCTTCCTATATAGTATGGGGTGTTGCTAGTCACTCATTTTTTGAGGGCTACTGATTATTTGAGAGAGCCTCTAATTGGTGTTGGTACTCTCCTTTGTTGAAGTTATCCTTGGATAATATCTGTTGTATTATTGGGTTAGAGATTCTCTTGGTCCACCCATGGCAAGCCTGGCTTTTGGACCCTAGAGGTGACCCCATTTATAGGGTTGGAAGGGACCCTGAGGGTCATCTAGTCCAACCGCCTGCAAAGCAGCAATCTCAAATAAAGCATCCGTGACACTTGCCTTTTCAGAAAATTCAGAATCTAAATTGATCCCATATTGTGACATTGCACATAGCACTCTACCAAGTGGGCCCAAACAGGCTGCTCAACCTTGCCTTCATCCACCTTTGTGCTGTGAACATCCATCTGTGTCAGCTGAGTTCTTTTCATAAACTCATGCCAAAGTAAATCAGTCTTTCATGCAACCTTCCACAATTAGGACTTAATTTTAATTTAATTTTGAGAAAATACAAGTAAGAGTCGATATGACAGAAGTGTGTAAAATTTTGCAGGGCATGGAGAAATGGATACAGATTTTTTTTTTTCCATCCTTCTCTCACATTGCTAGAACTCATGGACATCCAATGAAGCTGACTGTTGGAAGATTCAGGATACATGAAAATAAGTGCTTCTGCATGTAGTGCATGGTTAAAACTATGGAACTTGCTCCCACAGGAGGCAGTGGTGGCCACTAATTTGGATGGCTTTAATAGAGGATCAGACAATTTTATGGAGGAGAGGACTATTGATAGCTACTAGCCATGGTGGCTACATTCTGCCACCACAGTAAGAGACAGTAATGCTTCTGAGTACAAGTTGTTGGAAATCACAGGTGAGTCATGCTTGCAGGTTTCCCAAAAAGGGGCATCTGGTTGGCCACTGTGAGAACAGGATGCTGGAGTAGATGGCCCACTGGCCTGATCCGGCAGGCTCTTAGGAGAGGGCAGCCACAACACCCCTCCCAGGTGTGGTCATATTTTTTCCACTCAGCTGCTTGTCACCCAAAGGTCAATAAATTTTCCATTCACTAAATCCAAAATATTTTATTAGTTTAATGTACTATTCAGCATTTCCTTGCTTTGGTACACCATGTCTTCTTGAGGGATAGCTATCCTGGAGCACAATACCTAAAGCAGGAAATAATATATAGGCAGAAACCTTTAAAACAATACATGCTATTGAACCATTCAACTCTAAAGAGATACCATAGATCATGTGATGAACTTTACTTTCTGTTCCTTGAACATGATGGCTTCCTGATGAAAAACATACAACGTAGATGGCAATTAGCATTTTTTTGTCTCCTTTATTAATAGTGTTGGTCAACATGTGCATCACATCCAGATCATTCACGCACTGGGCTTACAGATCATTATATCACAAACCCCTATAAATCGCTGGGCATTCAGACTTTCAGAAGACACACAACTATCATCAGAGCATTCTCCTTCAGTAGTCATCTCTTCCTGTTCCACTTGAGAACAAACTTTAATGATGCCTTTGAGCTGGCTTTTCATGCTTTCCCTTTCTGCGATGTTTTTCTTTTCTACAGGTAAGATATACATTGAAATTTAACAGATTCAGAACAATAAAATTGGACTGGGGGGGGAGGCACTTCTAGCACCATCATGGCCAGCTTCTATGGCTTTGCTTCCCCTGCAAACTGAAAAACTATTAGCTGAAAGGGCATTGATAGTGGTGAGGATAGAGGAGATCCTGAGTTTGTTTCCTCCCCACTCACACCACCAATTTGGAATCAGTCCTACATGTACGGGAAGAAAGTGGGGTTGAAAAAGGAAGAAATAGGAGGGGCTTGGTAATTCTGCTTTACAAGCCACAGAGAAGGAAAGAAAGAAAAGAGGAGGAGGGTGGAGGACAGAGAGAATCAGAAAGACATATCTATGGAAGAGTGGAAGAGTGGTTGATGTGACTGTAGGAGGGAGGGAGAAATTGAAGACTGTCCTAAATCTTGCCTATGATGAATGGGGGCTGTTAGGTACAAGGCCAGGGACTACAAAGCAGTTCTAAACCCTGTCCTCCAGCATAAGAGGAGGCTGAGAATGCTGATTCCTGAAAGAAGTTTGTGCATAGTCAGGGTGGGGCTGCAATCCCACTCTCTTGAAGATGCACTGCCCATGAGTAGCATCCTGAACATAAGCAAGCAACAGATATGACTCTTGAAAACATGCCTATGCTGCCAAGCATACTATGGCAATCTGGGGGAGGGGAAGAATTGTTCCATAACAGTTAGCAGATCTCTGGTTTTAAATGTTGATATGGTTTGCATTGTGTTACCTGTGGACAAAAGCACACAATCTTTCAAGCCCTGAGATTTGGACTAACACAGCCAAGGACTGTTGACTAATAGAAGTCAATGAATTATCCTTTGACCTAAGAGAATGAATTTCCCGGGAATTCAGAAAGCACCTTGTTGGGAAGGGAATTGTGCAGGGGGGAGGGTCAGCATCAGATATATTTTGCTCTAGGAGCCTTAGTTGGTCCATCTCAACAAATGAGACTGGTTGTTTCCCTCCATGTCGGCTGCTAATAGATTTTCCCTTTCGTAGGAGATATGGTTGAAAACATACAATGATGTGTATTTATATCCGCCACCTCTCATACAGACCAATATTACCAGAGTGCTTCCTTTGTGTAGGAGATGCTGCTATAATCAAGCCTGCCCATGAACCAGCTGTAAGAGCATGCGAGACAGACGGAGGCTACTGCGATGGAGAAATTTGTCCTCGGGGTTACTCACGACTAAGGATGTGCTATGACAAAATCCCTTGTTGCATACGCTATTAAAAGCGGGACAAAAAAGAATGGAAGTAGAAAGTCCAGTATAAGGTCTTCATTATTGTATACAAAACAAAATGGAATGGAAATAAAAAGTCCAGTTTAAGGTCCTCATTTTTATGCCTACTGTGAATGAATTGGGTTATAAGAACATATACTGATTCAAACCACTGGTCCATCTAACTCAGGCATCCCCAAACTTCGGCCCTCCAGATGTTTTGGACTACAATTCCCATCATCCCTGACCACTGGTCCTGTTATCTAGGGATCATGGGAGTTGTAGGCCAAAACATATGGAGGGCTGCAGTTATGGGGTGCCTGATCTAGCTCAGCCTTGTCTGCATTGTCAGCATCTGTCAATTTAGCTCAAGCATTCCAGAGTTTCAGACCAAGACTTTCCCCAGGTCTACTAGGATGTGCTGAGGACTGAACCTGTGACTTTCTGCATGCAAACATATGTTTTTTTTTTTTTTATAAGGTTTTATTATTTTCGGAGGAGATCGAAGTAGAGAAAGGAACAAGACAAGGGTGCCCTATCTCCCCTTTACTTTTTATTACGGTCCTGCATGCAAACATATGTTGTGCCACTGAGCCATGGCCTTTCCCTGTGATAGGTTGTTCTCCTTTCCTTTCCTTTCCTTTCCTTTCCTTTCCTTTCCTTTCCTTTCCTTTCCTTTCCTTTCCTTTCCTTTCCTTTCGTGCTTCTGCATTATCTCCATTCTTAAAAGAGGTGCTCAATTATTTTCCTCCTCCTCCTCCTTATTAGCACTGTACCCAACAGACTTAATAATAGAACTGGTTTGACAACAGCACATTGATCTGGTTGGATAATTTCCCCAATATAGCATTTAAGCTATTTTGTCAAAATTATATACAAAATGGTTATAAATGAGATCTGTCTATATGAATGTACTTCCAATGGATCTTTCTGTGGTTTCAAAAAAAGCTATGGTTCTGGAAGCTATGGTTCCCAACCATCAGGCACCCTCCAAAATCCCAGTAGCCAATGGTAATAGATGTAGTAGAAGCATGTTGCTTCTATTCTTTATTCTTTATAAAAAGCTCCTAGAAACCCATCAGAGCCTGGGGATATATATGGTTTCAGCTGCTCTTTTAAACGTATGCCACAGATTACTACCTTCATAGCTTCCCGGAAAAGTGTGGGACTTATTATGGGCTCTGGGTTTTTCCTAAAGCAGTGTTCCAGACCCTCCTGAATAATTTGTCTACAACTCTATGTGGATTGCAGAGTTGGACTGAACCTCCACACTAGGACAACCCAGTGGAGGAGGCCCATCTCACCCACTTAGAGAGCCAAGTGTTATCTATGATTTTGACTGGCCCTATTTTTGCTTGTGCCACCTGGCTCATCAACTTTTTGATTACTAAAACGAAATCCAGCTTTGCTACATGTTCATGGTGGTACAAGGAAAAACTAAAGCTTCGGTCATAGGGATGAAGTTCTGCCCATACTTCTTTCAAATGTATTTTTTAAAGATCTCATAGAATCATAGAACTGCAGAGTTTGAAGGGACCCCAAGGGTCATCCAGTCCAACCTCCTGCAATGCAGGAATCTCAGCTAAAGCATCCATGACAGGAGGCTATCCAAGCTGCACTTAAAAACCCCCAAGGAAGGAGAGTCCACAACCTCCCGAGGGAGATCATTCCACTGTCAAACAGATCTTACCATCAGAAATTATTCCTGATGTGTAGTTGGAATCTCCTTTCTTGTAACTTGAAGCCATTTGTTCAAGTCCTACCCTCCAGAGCAGGAGAAAACAAGCTTGTTCCCTCTTCCATGTGACACGAGAGTTGTGGACTCTCTCCATTGGAGGTTTTTTAAGCACAGGTTGGATTGCCACCTGTCATGGTTGCTTTAGTCAAGATTTCTGCATTGTAGGAGGTTGGACTCTATGCATTGTAGGAGGTTGGATTTTCAGTCCCTTCCAACTCTACCATTCTTTGATTCAATGATTTACAATTTCTCCACCACAACTCAAATAATGTTATCTAGAGACTTGGGCATCCCTTTGGTAGACAAATATTTCAAATACTTGAGAGGTTACGTCACTAAAAATCTGAACAACTTATTTGCGATGAATAATGACACGATATGGAAGGCATTTCTAGTACGTTTGCAACAATGAAATAAGCTGATTTATTGCTTATCTAGTTGTATTGCTACTTTTAAAATGATGGTTTCAGCAAAGCTTTCATTTGTGTTCTATGTCTGAGACATAGCCAGGCAGTTCTGAGAGCCAGTGTGGTGTAGTGGTTGAGAGCGGTAGACTCGTAATCTGGTGAACCAGGTTCGTGTCTCCACTCCTCCACATGCAGCTGCTGGGTGACCTTGGGCTAGTCACACTTCTCTGATGTCTCTCAGCCCCACTCACCTCACAGAGTGTTTGCTGTGAGGAAGGAAGGGAAAGGAGAACGTTAGCCACTTTGAGACTCCTTCGGGTAGTGATAAAGCGGGATATCAAATCCAAACTCTTCTTCTTCTCTTCTATGTCTGAGACATAGCCAAGATCACCCAGGAAGCTAGTTGTAGATGAGTGCTACTTTTAACTCTGGTCTCCTACACCCTAGTCTGTTAAATATTGTTCCACATTCTGGAAAGAAGGCACAGAAGTGAATAAGTCAAGAGGGGTCATCTTTTTCCGTATGACACATACTGCCCTACCAGGTCAGAGGTTACCAGCTACCACTGCTATTGTACCAGGCTTGTAGCCATCAGGGTCCCCAGACTATGAGCTTTCATTTTTAGTAGAACCAGTTTCTAGCCTCCCAAGAAAAAAATGTTACAAAAAGAAATATCCAGCACCATAGTGCAAATATCCCTCTGCCACCACCACCACCACCACCCCCACCCCCACCCCCGTTTCCCAGAGTTGCCAACCTTTTTTAGGGAGAATGGCGCTGCCAGCGACACGCCCAACTTTGCAGGGCTGGAGGAGGCAGGCAGTGGCTGGTGGGCAGCTCCTCCAATGGGGAAGAGGCGGAGGCTGGACACGGTGGCTCTCGGCTCAGCTGGCCACTTCGTGCCATGGTGGCCATGGCAGGTGGAGGCTCCGACCACGGCACTGCTTCCATGCGGCATGGCGGAGGCAGGCAAGGGCAACAAGCTGATGCTGGGAGGTGCCGCATCCAGCCTCTGCCTCTTCCCTGGCACCCTCCAGAATTTGGCGCCCTGGCGCCCAGCGCCACTAGCCTCTATGGGTAAGACGCCCCTGCCTGAGGCAAGTCAGCCTGGCTCTTCATGTCTTTCTGTGTTTCCACCCAGTAAACGAAATAAATATTGTCATTGACTCATTTGTTGCATGGCAGAGAGACAGGAGCTTGGTCACAGAGCGTGCCCGTGATCTGCAAATGAGTTTCAAATCTGTATATATTTTTTTGACGTACATTTTAATACATACTGTTTTGTTTTGTTTTTACATACATTTTAATGAGTGGAATAAAATGCATTGACATGAGAACAGAGTATCTTTCTTTGCTTTCCCAGCCGAAGAGCCATCATTTTTTCAGGAAATTGGCATTAGGAAATATGCGCTGACATGGAGCTGAACCTCATTTTACCTCGCAGCACACTTGATCCTTGGGACAGTCAGATTCAGTGTATATATTCTTGCACTTTTTCTTAGGCTTGCATTCACCTCCGATTGTCTTACAACCTGTTCCTTTAGCAGTTTCTGTAAAGGGGAGAAATGGCCACACATTTAGAAGAGATGAATAAGAAGGGTAAAGTTCTTATTTGACTGGCAGGCTGATCAACATTGTCACAAATATGGCTGAACCTCAGGTTACAATTCTTTCTCTTCGCCTCCAAAAACTCCGTATCATAAAAAACAGGTTAAGAAGCTACCTTATGACATGTTAGAGGAAGTGAGAAAGGGCCATTCGTTTCCAGGAACTGTGAGAAGATTCTTGAAGATTCTCCAAGCATTCAGGTGCAAGATTGTTTAGTCTACAGCAGCTATTAATAGCTATGGGGCACTTATCTATGGACATGCATGATTCCCAAAGAGGAGAGAGACTGCTGAGCTGTGTGCAAGCAGCATTTAGGACTGAAGTGTGCCTTACTATCTGCGGTAGTAAAGTTGTAAATAGTCTTCCACCAACTCTTGGAATAAAGAGTCCCTGTTCACCATAGGGCAGCATTTAGGGCAGCCTGCTACTTCACACTCCATACAAGCATTTTTATTCCCTTCATAGTGATGTCTTCATTCTCCTTCTCTCATTGCTCTATCCTTCATCCTTCTTTCTCTGTGGTGTGTAAAGCACACTCCCCTCTAGGCCTCTGATCTTACAACCTCACCCACCGGCAGAACGTCTTGGCGCGATTCCAAAGAGGTGGCATACATGGGAAAGAAGTCAACTCAGCGTCTCCACTCTCACCCCCCTCAATAACCTTTCCATTTAAACTTTCTTAGGGTGTGCAAGACTGCAGAAAGCCACAGTGCACAAGCTGGCCACACTGGTAGCAGATGCCTTCCTACATCATTTTATTCATCTGTCATTTACGTTGGAATGTTTTTTATTATTGTTATTATTTTAGGGTATATGTCTTACCTCCAGAAAAGAAAAGCAGCATAGAAATGGCAAGCATGAGAAGCCAGCGCAAAGGCATTGTTGAAGCTTGAACGGCAAGAGCAGGCTATAGAGGCAGAATGCTCTGTGTCATCTGGAAGGCTGAAGCCCCACTATTTATAGTAGTTTTTTGAGAAATTAAACTGTAAACCTTGTGCATGAATGATTCTGATAACAGAAAATGCTCAACAAGTTAATTACGGTATACATATTGCACTTTATCCTTCGGGAAGCTATTACATTCTAGGAACATAAAGTAAACCTCATGATATTAGGCACAAGGTTTAATAATCATTGAAGGGTTCAATAACAATGGTTGTTTTAAAAGTTCCTTCATGCTGTAAAAAAAATATTTCCTGCTTTGGCTTCTTATGCTCCACGGCTTCTACCCCACAAGAAGACACAGTGTACCAAAGCAAGGAAATGCTGAACAGAACATTAACCTGATGAAGCCTACATCCCTGTCATTCTGGGGGACCAGGGCCCATCAATATTTTAAATGGTTGTAATTCACCCTGTGACTTTAGTATTAAGGGTGGAGGTATGAAATGCATGGAAGTGAGAGCTGGACCATAAAGAAGACGGATCGCCGAAGAATTGATGCTTTTGAATTATGGTGCTGGAGGAGACTCTTGAGAGTCCCATGGACTGCAGAAAGATCAAACTTATCCATTAAAGAAATCAGCCCTGAGTGCTCACTGGAAGGACAGATCCTGAAGTTGAGGCTATAGTACTTTGGCTACCTCATGAGAAGAGAAAACTCCCTGGAAAAGACCTTGATGTTGGGAAAGATGGAGGGCACAAAGAGAAGGGGACGACAGAGGATGAGATGGTTGGACAGTGTTCTGAAAGCGACTAGCATGCGTTTGGCCAAACTGCGGGAGGCAGTGGAGGATAGGGGTGCCTGGCGTGCTCTGGTCCATGGGGTCATGAAGGGTCAGACATGACTGAACAACTGAACAACAGCAATGAAATAAAGCAAGCAAACAAATAAATATAAAATTCTGTTGCTGAGTTATTCCACCTAATGTTGTGAGTCAGCTTAAGGCAGTGTCTTCTCATTATGAAATATCTCCCAGTTGAGAGCTTGTGGGTGCTCTCTGAGCATCAAAACCTCCTCTTTTCTTCAGATTGAGGTGTCCCGGGAACCTTGTATAGCAGTGTTGGGTCTTTTCTCATCATTGAGGTCTCCCTAGGGATTGCATGCCAATTTCCTCCTCCCTGCTTTCGCCCCAAGTTATTTCTGTAAGGAATTTTAAGCTTGTTAAAAGTTCTGTGAGATACCTTGAAGGCTAAGCAATTCTGGCTCCTGTCCTATCCAGAAGCCATCCTCGTGAAATCTAGTGGGGTTACTTCTTAGTATTGCATGGTTAAGCGGGTTCTCCTTCATGGAGAGCACGTGTTGCGGTGGGGGCCTGCAAACTACCCCTAGTTGCTGGACGGGTTAGTTTGGATGGCCACTGTTATGATTGGACCCGGGGTGTTGTTGGGGAGATTTATATGTTGCCATTTTGTGATGGACAGCCCAGCTTGTTATAAAAGGTTAGCTCGCAGAATGTTCCGCCTCTTTGACTGCGAGCTTCGGATCACCCGCCCTTCCCTCCCTAATTTAGGCCTCTGTGTTGACCTTGCTATGAAGGGAGAGAGTTTTTATTCTCTAGTTTATAAGTTTATAAGTCTTTTTGTAAACCAAGCTTTTTTAAGCTTTCTATATTATGTGTGTCTCTCGGTCTCTGTAACAGCATTCCTCATTCTTTAATGAATGATCGTAAATCCAGAAGCGGGCAGCTAAGGGGGGCTTCCTTCCCCTTTCTCCTCCTTTATCTCTGCTAGCTCTGCATGGCACAGGAGGTTTCCAACTTTCTCTTTTGAGAGAAAGTTCTTTTTTTTTTTTAGTGGCTCAAAGCTGCGCACTCAGCTTTCTCTGAAGAGTCAGCCTTTTGCCTCTCTGAAGAGAGAGGGGTTTTTTCAACCCCTCTGGATTATTGGGTTGGATTTTCTGGGCTGAAAATCTTCTTTTTTGGAAAAGAAAGCCTCCCCTGGATAGGCTTGACCCTCCTTCTTCCCTGAATACAAGTAAGTCCTGAAAGACAGTCTTTTAACTAACATTTAGTTCTCAGTTTTCTGAGCTGAAAGTATTTCAACTGACATTTCATATTGGAAGCCTCCTGGATAGTTTGATGTAAGTTCCCCCTTTTTTACCTTCTTCTCTAAGTCCTTTTTAACTTACTTTCCTTTCTCTATGCAAGTAATTGAAGTTCTTTGTATGTGTAGCATTCCTAGCCTCTCTATAAATGGTATTTAGACTTTACCTGAGTTTGTAAAACTTTGGCCCCTGTTATTTGATATTGTTTTCTGGCCTTTTATATTTTTTATGTTATTGGTATAATATTTAGCTTTTTTCTGTAAGCTCTTTTTGTGAAACATGTTCTTAGTGCATACCTTTGTTCGCTGGCATATCATTAATCAATGAAAAGCTGTAGGCCAGAAAGCCCCTTCCCGTGGAAGGTATAAAAATTGTTGGCAAGAGATGTGAAGGAGATTCTTTGATGGATGGTCTTGCCAATTAGAGGGAAAGGCAAGAGGCACCAAGAGCCAGCCAAGGGCTAGCTGACCCAAAGTTTGAGATAAGAGTGAAAAGCTTTAACTTTCATCCAATAATGAACTCAGAGCTGTCTTCGCCAGAGACAAGATGAGTCATTGATAGATGGCCTGGCTGAAGTACACATGATGACAGGCAGGCACCAGGAATGAACTCAAGGCTAAAGTGACCTTTTTGCTTTGAAGATAAGATTGTAAGAACAGAGATTTTCAAGGATGTTACTAATGGTGTGACGTGCACGAACTCATGAGGCTGAATTCCTGGGGAGGGGAGAGGGACTCTGAAAGAGGATAAAAGCTGTATGTATCTGTTCGCCAGTTGCATTCACTGTGAGTTATCAGGCGGGTGCCTTCTGCTGACCTAGGCAGTCAAAATAAAATTCTTTCTCTATTTTCATATCCTCGGTGTCATTATTGGCTCCTTCCTCCCTCACTTTCTGGGTGCAACAAAGAACCGAAGGTTAACGGAAAAGGTCTGCAAAAAGGCTACAGCTATGCCTGTCATGGGGTCATCTGCTTTTCAGGCAGGGGCCTGGTAGGAATTTTTCCATTTGGCTGATTGTCTGGTGCCATCTGGTTTTTGCCTACTGCGTAGCAAATAGTCACAACTTGTAAGGTTGGTGGTTAGGCATTGGTTCTTATCTTGCTGGGTTGGTGAAGGGGACTGTTGACTTGGTTTGCCCCTTCACATTGATGATGGTTGGTGGAGGGGACTGCTGACTTGTTTGCCCCTCCAAATTCATCATGGTGTGGGGATTTCCGTTAAAGGAACCCAGGGGCTCGGTATGCTTTTGTTCGTATCCCCCGGTTGGGGGCCAGGGCCACCAAGAGCCCCCGGGAGCCTGTGGGAAGAGGGGAGAGGTGATTCCCACTCACATTCTCTACTCAGAAGGTTTCCCCCTTACTGACAAATGTCAGTTCTGTCCTTAGGGACAGATAATCTGAACCAATGCCTAAGCAACCACTCACGTCTCTTGTAAGTCAATAAAGTTGTGGCCAAAATTATGCCAAAAACCAAAACCAAATTATGTCTGTGGTGTGAATTTATTTGAGGGGTGGTTTGGGGACCTCGACACACAATTGTAACCCACACTAAAAATTGTAATGGCAGGGACCCCTTCTAAAACTAGGTTATACTTTTTCTGTTTCATTAGGCACTAAGTACTTACAAAACTGCTATGCTTTAGTGGCTAGAGCTTTGCAAAAGAGGAGAATTGGGAGAAAGTCTGAACAACTTGGCTCCACCTTGGCCATACCCCATCCCACCAGATCCAGGGGCTACCAATTACCACTGCTGATGTACCAGACTAACAACCAGAAGGGTCCCAAACTCCAAGGAAAAACGTTATGAAAAGAAACGTGCAGGTATAATTCTTCCTGGCTCGTTTTTTCTTTCTGTGTTCTAGGCCAGTGAATGAAATCAGAGCGGTCACTGACTCAGCCGGGACTGTCTCCTACAGTGTATCACTACCATTGCTTGGCAGAGGTAGAAACCTGGCCACAGGCAATGCCTTGCAATCTGCAAATGAGTTTCGAATTCGTATTTTTGGCATACATTTAATAAGTGGAATACAGCACTGTGTTAACATGAGCACAACTTAGCTCTCTTCGCTTTCCCATGGAAGATCCATCTCTTCTTCTTCTTTTTCAAGAAACTGGGGTTAAGATATATGCAATAACATGCAGTTGAACCTCATTTTTGCTGGCAGCACACCTCATGCTTGCCGCAGTCAGACTCAGTGTATAGCTTCTGACAGTTATTTTTAGGCATGCAGACACCTCCGATTGTCTTACAACCAGCTCCTTTAGAATTTCCTGGAAGAAAGGGAAATGACAACAAATTTAGACAGATGAATAAGGAGGATAAGATTCTGACTTGGAGGACAGGCTGATCAAACATCTCTGGAGCTCAGGTGAATAATTATTTCTCCCCTCTGCCCTCAGCTCAACAATGCCATATCATAAGAATGCATTAAAAGGCTACCTTATTCCAGGTCATCCTGTGTATCTAGCCCAGAGGGAGGAGTGACAGAATGAATGAAGAAAATGAAAGGGAGGGTGGCAGAAAGAGAGGGAGAAACAGAGAGAAGGGAGAAAGAAAATGCACTGGTGAAAGAAAGATAAAGAGTGAGATAACATAGAGAGATTTTATGCTGTAAATTACTTTTTACATAGTTATTTTAAACAAAATAAAATAAAAAATTCCTTCCAGTAGCACCTTAGAGACCAACTAAGTTTGTTCTTGGTATGAGCTTTCGTGTGCATGCACACTTCTTCAGATAAAACAAAATAAAATTAAAAAAATACCTTCTAGTAGCACCTTAGAGACCAACTAAGTTTGGTCTTGGTATGAGCTTTCGTGTGCATGCACACTTCTTCAGATAAAACAAAATAAAATAAAAAATACCTTCTAGTAGCACCTTAGAGACCAACTAAGTTTGGTCTTGGTATGAGCTTTCGTGTGCATGCACACTTCTTCAGATACCAGTTACAGGTAGGTAGCCGTGTTGGTCTGCCATAGTCAAAACAAAATAAAATAAAAAATTCCAGTAGCACCTTAGAGACCAACTAAGTTTGTTATTGGTATGAGCTTTTGTGTGCTCAGATAGTTATTTTAATTAGGTATGTCACTCATTTTTTAAAAGTGATTTTTTTAGCAGTAATTAATTGATTGTATTTTGATAAATTTGCTTAGCTGGTAAGCAAGAATCATAATCTGCCTGTATATGTGCATCATCTTTGAGGAGACATTTCTCAAGAGTGAGCATGTACTGCTTTCCATTTGCAGTTTTTAGAAGGACATTCTATCATTTTTTTAAAAAAAAATGGTGCCTGCTGAAATGGGGTCACCTATTCTTACAGGTGCAGTACACCTGGTGGCATTGGTGGGAAGGAAGCAGACACAGCTTCTCCTCATCCTCATCACCTCAACCATCGCTCCTAACCTTTCTGTTAAGAATATGTCAGGCTGCAAGGAGACAAAGCCACAGAACGCAAGCTAGCCGTACTGATAGTAGATGCCTTCCAACCCCATTTCATTGTTTTGCCATTTACCGGTATGTCTGAATATTTGAATTCCAGTGCATATCTTACCTTCAGAAAAGGGAAGCAACACAGAAAGGAGAAGCATGAGAAGCCAGCGCAAAGGCATTGTTAAAGCTAGACTTGAATCTCACGTCAAACGGCAAGAGTGGACTTCAGAGTGATAGTTCTGTGTCTTCTGGAAGACTGACTGCCCACCTATTTATTAGAATTCATGATATACTGATGCATAACCACTTGGCATATGATGACAGAAAATATTCATCAAGCTGAAGTCCGTCCGTCCGTCCACCCCAAAATATTAATTACTGTATCCATTACATGTTATTCTTCAAGAAGCCATACTATTCAAGGAACAGAAAGTAAAGGTCATGGCATTAAGCACATTTCCTCAGTGCTCAAGAGTTCATTAGCATCTATTGTTTTAAAAGTTTCTGTACATACCGGTATATTATTTTTGACAGTCTATTGGCTAGTTTAGCCTCCTTCAGTACACTAATTTCCGTATAGGTAAAATCCTGGATGCTGTTACACATATTTAGACGGAACTCAGCTCACAAAAAGGACAGATCCTGAAGCTGAGGCTCCAATACTTTGGCCACCTCATGAGAAGAGAAGACTCCCTGGAAAAGACCATGATGTTGGGAAAGATGGAGGGCACAAGGAGAAGGGGGCAACATAGGACAAGATGGTTGGACAGTGATCTTGAAGCTGCCAACATGAGTCTGACCAAATTGCAGGAGGCAGTGGAAGACAGGAGTGCCTTTGTCTCTGCATTTTAAGATGTTGTCTAGGTTTGTCAGGGATGTGGGTGGAGCTGTGGGTTAAACCACAGAGCCTAGGGCTTGCTGATCAGAAGGTCGGCGGTTCGAATCCCCGCGGGATATCAAATGTGTGACAATGGTGCCTTGAATTGTGTATGAACTGTATAAGGGTTTGCAACAAATATTTAAAAAATGAGTTTCACACCTGCATTTTTAACATATTTTTAATGAGTGGAATATACTGCTTCATCTGTATTGAGCAGAAATAAGCTTTCTTGGCTTCCCCGACTGAAGATCCATCTCTTTTCTCAGGTAGTCGAGGTTAAGAAACATGCACTGGCCTGGAGCTGCACATCATTGTTTCTTACAGCACTGTTGACCAGTGGGACAGTCGTTATACAGGTAATTGATGTAATCTTTGCTGGGGCATGTTTCTTTGCTCCGTACACAAAAGCCTCCATTGCGTTTACAAGTCTCTCCTTTACGTTCTTTATCTCCTGCAAGAAAAATTAGAGAGATAAATAAGGAGAATGAGATACTGACTTGCCAAGCAGGCTGATCAAACAAAGAGAGAAGGGGTGACTGAAAGAGACAATATGAACAGAGTGAGATAGCATAGAGATAGCATAGGGGCTGCCCTTGAAGCTGACCCAGAAACTCCAGCAGGTGCAGAATGCCGTGGCGAGGCTCCTTACGGTATCCTTGCCTTGGGATCACATTCATCCAGTGCTTTACCAGCTGCACTGGCTCCCGGTGGAGTACAGGGTCAGGTTTAAGGTCTGGTTTTGACCTTTAAAGCCCTATGCAGCCTAGGACCCTCTTACCTACGGGACCACCTCCCCTGGTATGCCCCGTGGAGGACCTTAAGGTCCACAAATAACAACACTTTGGAGGTCCCGAGCCACAAGGTGGTTAGGTTTGTCTCAACTAGGGCCAGGGCCTTTTCAGTACTGGCCCCAACTTGGTGGAACGCTCTGTCAGAAGAGACTAGGGCCCTGTGGGATTTGACATCTTTCCGCAGGGCCTGTAAGATGGAGCTGTTCCACCTGGCCTTTGGGTTGGACTCAGTCTGACCCTTATGTTTTCCTCCCCTTATGGTTTTGATTTATGGGCTATTACTAAAACGAGGCTGCATTTTAAATTTTAAATTGTATTTTAACCTGTATTTTAATTAACTGTTTCTTCTTTCTTTTACGTTTTATTGTAATTTTATTGGTGTTAGCCTCCCTGAGCCTGGTTCAGGCCGGGGAGGGCGGGGTATAAATTATTGTTGTTGTTGTTGTTGTTGTTGTTGTTGTTGATGATGATGATGATGTAAATTGTTTTGCTAGTTTTCCACATTTATTTTAAATGTCACCAAAAACAGACCCTTCTACCTGGTGCACAGTCGTTGACTAAAGTATTTTCCTTATTTTTCAAATTAATTTTAATTAGGATTGTCACCCAATTGAAGAAATATAATTCACTGTGTGACTTTTAGAAGAATAATTGATTGTATTTCAATAAAACTGCATGATTTATTGTATTTCAATAAAAATTCAGAGTCAGCATGCATGCATGCACTAACTGTATATGATGTACTTATCATTAAAGAGCCTTTATGAATTGATTGACAAGATAGAAATGTTAATTATCAAGTACCTAGGAACCAACAGGATTTTACTGAACTGTCATCGAAGAGTGTGACCAAGGCAGTTTCAGTCCCATGATGAGGCCTGAATCCCGACTGGAAGGGATCCAAATGGTCTGCTTCTTCCAGGCGTGCCTGGAGTTGTTCAGCAACCACTCACTCAATCACCTTGCCCAAGAATGGAAGATTTGAGACTAGGCGATAGTTGGCCATATTGGCCATATCTAAAGATGGTTTTTAAATAAGTGGTTTAATAACCCCTTTTTCAGCGGGTCTTGGAAGGCCCCCTCGCAGAGAGAAGCATTCACCAGCCAGTACTTCCTGGCTAGCTTTTATAAGCCAGTGTGGTGTAGTGGTTAAGAGTGGTAGTCTCGTAATCTGGGGAACCGGGTTCGTGTCTCCGCTCCTCCTCATGCAGCTGCTGGGTGATCTTGGGCCAGTCACAATTCTTTGAAGTCTCTCAGCCCCACTCACCTCACAGAGTGTTTGTTGTGGGGGAGGAAGGGAAAGGAGAATGTTAGCCACTTTGAGACTCCTTCGGGTAGTGAAAAGCAGGATATCAAATCCAAACTCTTCTTCTTCTTCTTATAAGCCAGGATGGGCAAGGATCAAGGAGACAGGTGGTTGTTTTCACTCGTCCAAGCAGCCTGTCCACATCCTCGGAGGTAACAGATTGGAATTGATCCCACACAATTTGACTAGACAGGACTCTAGCACTCTCCCACCCCGGCCCTGCTCCCATGGTGGAGTCTACCTCTTCCCAAATCTGAGATACTTTAGCTGCAAAACACTTTGCAAAATCATTGCAGGAGATCATGTGGCCCGTACTGGGCCCAGATAGTGCAGATGGTTCCGCTAAATTGCGAACCACCTGAAAAAGTCTCCTGCTGCTGTTTTCTGCAGATGCAATAGGGTCTGACTTATGGATGGGCCCGGTAGTATTACATGACTTCCAACCCCATTTTTTTCTTTTGTCATTTATGTCCAAATGTTTTAAATTTCAACATATGCTTTACCTGCTGTACCTGCAGAAATCATGATCATCCCAGAAAACAGAAGGGCAACCATGAAGAGCCAGCGCAGTTGCATTGTTGAAGCTTGACTCAGATCTCAAGTTGAGCAGCAAGAGCAGAATCTTGAGGCAGAATGATCTGATGACAGTTCTATGTCTCCGTCATGCCCAACTATTTATAGGGATTCGTGATAGACTGACATGTAAGCCCTCTGCATGGATGAACCGGCATGATACACATGGTGACAAAATCTATTCACCAAAAAAGTTAATTACCATATAGGTTGCACATTATTCTTCAGAAAGCCATAATATTCAAAGAACAGAAAGTAAAATGCATGCCATTAAACATCAAATGTACTCATAGCTCAATGGTTTTATAGCACTTATTGTTTTAAAAGTTTCTGTCTATATATTATTTCCTGCATTGGGTGTTGTCGTCCATGACTGCTACCACTCAAGAAGACATTTTGTACCAAAGCATGGAAATTATGAAAAGTGCATTAACCTCATGAAATCTTCAGGATTCTGTGGGCTGTCGGGATGAGGTCAAGAGCTGCAGAGGAGCCAGCCACTGAAGTTGAGCCATGCTTAAGGTTAATAAGGTTTGAATGCAAGAAAAGTGGGTGGAATCCAGTTAGGCTGAGGAAGAGGTCTCATTGAGATTTCGTGCTAGCAAGGTGGAGCAGTCCAGTGAAACCAGAACTGCACCAAAGTGAGAAGTGAAAGTTGTGTAGTTGTAAGCAAGAGACTTCCTGGTCTGTGCTGGATCTGACACGGGTAATCTTAAGGAGAGGGCTGGAGGAAAGGCATTAAATCATAAATAGTCACAGGTAGTGAATGGGAGGGAGATTACGAGTGAGTCTCTGGCTGGTCAAAACTTAGTCCGATGATGGAGTTGTTCCTCAGGAATACATAAATTCAAATAACCCAGTTACTGGTGGAAGACTGTTTCTACAGGAAGGCTGAACGATTCCCCTCTTAAGGTTCAGAAGTTGCTTCCCTGATGAACATTTCGATTTTCATTTAAATGGGGTTATTCCACTCCTGTCCTTTATACATAAACACCAACACAACCCTGTTCTTTTAAGAATTGCAGCTTAAGGTGTCTGATGTTACCCTCCTTAATAGAATGTAAATACAAAAATAGTAATAATTAAGTTTTGAATTGAGAAAAGAGTTTATTCCATGCAAATCATGTTGTGGGCAGAGGGGAGCCTAGGGTTTCTTTATATGAAGTTTTCTTCTCTACATTTATGATTTGCCAACCCTCCATAATAATAATAATAATAATAATAATAATAATAATAATAATAATAATAATTTATTTGTACCCCGCCCATCCAGCCACTCTGGGCGGCTTCCAACAAAATACATCAAAATGTCACACATTAAAAACTTCCCTAAACAGGGATGCCTCCTGGTGTTTTCTAAATGTCAGGTAGTTGTTTATCTCTTTGACATCTGATGGGAGATTACTTCAAAATTATATTTCTGTAAGCGAGGAGGGAAGAAATTGGATTACAGGTATGGGATATGACATTATACGGAACTGTGTGTGTAAACAAAGGGGGCAAGGACGGGAAGCTCTATATTGCAACAGGTTTCCGATGGAAACTTAGAGCTGACTCTTCCCCATCCTTTATTATTTATGGAGTGAACTGACTAACCCTAGAAGGAGTTGGAATTTCCTTTAATTGGAAGTATAATAATAATAATAATAATAATAATAATAATAATAATAATAATAATAATAATATTTATTATTTGTACCCCGCCCATCTGGCTGGATTTCCCCAGCCACTCTGGGCGGCTTCCAGCTCATTTATCTTCATTTGGACGGAAGGATGAAAGGAGTCTGTGAACTTGCCAAGGAACTGAAAAAGTTCATTACTGATTTATCTGCAGTTCGACACACCACACTTATTTCCAAGCTGAGAGGGAAAATGGTGAAAAACAGGCTATTTATTGAGACAGAGTGACTTTTACAGCTGTTGTTAAAATTGCAAAAGAAGCACAGAACAGAGAAATGGAGAAATTTCTGAAACCACAATGTGATATCAGCTTCGCCCATGCCATGGTGGATAACAGCAACAACTGGGGAAAGATAGACCTAACATTTTTAAAAGGCAGGAAGAAACACCATGGACAGAAGAATTGCTACAAACAGGGATATAGTTTGAGTTCCTACCTTGTGGTTTTATAAATCATTTAATGGGTCAACATTAAAAGGGGTTATTAATATTGCAGCTGTTTTATATGTGATTACAGTGGTACCTCCTGTTACAAACTTAATTCATTCCGGAAGACCGTTCTTAACCTGAAACTGTTCTTAACTAGAGGCGTGTTTTCACTAATGGGGCCTCTTGCTGCTGCTGCTGCTCCGCAGGCAGATGATTTCTGTTCTCATCCTGGGGCAAAGTTCTCAGCTCGAGGTAAATCTTCCAGGTTAGCGGAGTTTGTAACCTGAAGCGTTTGTAACTTGAGGTACCTCCGTATTTGGCTTGTTTGGTATACAGGAGTGGGTTTGTGTGCATGGAAGGACCATGAGTTCCATGTAATTCTGGTGCTCAGAAGTTTTTGATCCTTTTCGGCACCTGCCTCAGTACCCATCTCGCCAAGGTCATGAAGTTCATCTCTGGATATGGTTGAACCCTTTCAGACCAGCTCAAGGGGCCTCTTGGATCCCACTGTGTCACTGGAGATATAAGTGACATCAGGTGCTTGGGGACAATCTTTCAGTCATGGTCCTGTCTGGATAAAAACACTGGTGGCCATGATCATTCACACTCTCAGAGTCTCCAATCAGGACTACAGTAATGGGTGGCGCTGTGGGTTAAACCACAGAGCCTAGGGCTTGCCAATCGGAAGGTCGACGGTTTGAATCCCTGCGACGGGGTAAGCTCCCATTGCTCAGTCCCTGCTCCTGCCAACCTAGCAGTTTAAATTCATGCAGTGTAAGTATGTAAATAGGTACCGCTCCAGCGGGAAGGTAAACGGTGTTTCCATGCACTGCTCTGGTTCACCAGAAGCAGCTTAGTTATGCTGGCCACATGACCCTGAAGCTGTATGCCGGCTCCCTCAGCTAGTAAAGAGAGATGAGCGCCACAACCTCAGAGTCATCTGCGACTGCACCTAACGGTCAAGGGTCCCTTTCCCCTTTTAGTGCGTTGCTCAGAAGTGCCTTTGGAAAACTATTTTGCTAAGGCAGCTAAGGCAAAATGCATTTGGAAGCCTCTTGACCACAACAATTGTCACTTGGATTTTGAGAAAGCTCAAACCTGAGCAGGGAACATCGGAACATTCTATAATGTAATTGGTATGGAATAATAAATGGCCCATAAAGTGAGACGAGCGCTGCAACCCCAGAGTCGGCCACGACTGAACCTAATGGTCAGGGGTCCCTTTACCTTTACCATATCTTACAACAGACATTTTAAAAATGAGTCTCACACCGGCATTTCTGACATGTTTTTAATGGGTGGAATACTCTGCTTTATCTGTGTTGAGCAGAAATAAATTTTATTGGCTTCCCCGACTGAAGATCCATCTCTTTTTTGAAGTAGTCAAGGTTAAGAAACATGCACTGGCCTGGAGCTGCACATCATTTTTTCTTGCAACACACTTGTTCAAGGCCACAGTCGGTTTTGCTGACGTATTTCTTGCTGCGGCATCTTCCCTTCTCAGTAACGCAACTGCCTCCCTCTTCTTTACAACTCTTTCCTTTCACGCAGCACGCTTTATGCTGGTCACAGTCTGCAGGTGTTATGTATTGTTTAAAGTTGCAGTTTGTTTTATACCTGTCAGGAATGCAGCTGCCTCCCATTTGTTTACAAGCCTTTCCTTTAGATCCTGTAAAAAGGGGGGAAATGGCAAGAAATTTAGACAGATGAATAAGGAGAATGTGATTCTGACTTGCCAGGCAGGCTGATTGAAATATACTCGGAGTCCAGTGTGAATTTCATGCTCTTTATTCAGCTCATAGTAGGGAGTAATGCAGTTCCCCCAAAACATTTGCTTTATATACACTATTTACACAATGGGCCCCACGTGATTGGCTAATTCCGGGATACTCCTGTATGCCAATCAGAGTGCGAATTCACTTCCACCTGGAGCTGGATTGGGTGGCTCCTGCGGACCAATCAGACTGCTGCAATCTCAATCCTATTGTTCTGGGACCAATCAGACTGCTGCAATCTCAATCCTATTGTTCAGGGACCAGTCAGACTGCTGCAATCTCAATCCTATTGTTCTAGGACCCATCAGACTGCTGCAGTTTGGATCCTATTCAACTCAGTACATAACACTGATCAAACAAAGAGAGAAGGGGTGACTGGAAGAGAGAATATGAACAGAGTAAGATAGCATAGAGGGATTTGTTGCTGTAAATTGTTTTCCTTATTTTCCACATTTATTTTAAATTTGGCAGTCACCATATTGGACCCTGCTTCCTGGTGCAGTAGAGTCGCCTATTCTTAGTTGCCTGAAGTATTTTCTGTTGGGTTTGAAATTATACCTAAGCCGGTCTGATGTCAGTACTGTTTGTTTAAGAAATAGAAGAAACAGGTGCCAGTGTTTTGTTCTTAATTGGCTGAAGAGTGGGCGTTACTCTTTGTATATAAGGCTCTATTGCAAAGCGTTTAGTGCTCCTAGCCTTGGGAGTTTGAAGGTTGAGAGTATGGGAGTGAAAGTTCTTAGATAAAGTACAGTTGATTTAATGTAACAGAGTCTCTGAAAAAGGCTAGAAACTGGCGGAGAGTTTTTTACTTTGTTTATGTAAATTAAACTCTTGTTTGAGAAAGCCTTCCTTTTTTTCCTCTGGTGCCTGCTTTAGTCAAGTTAATTTTTCTGTTGCGTTTATTCTTTAACTCTGCGGGAAGCATACTTTAATGGGCCCCTGTTAACTTCTTTTGCACCTTTTAGTTCAGTACCCAGTTATTTTTTCCCCATTATGTTCCCTATTTATTTTAATTAGGATTGTCACCCATTGAAGAAATTTAATTCACTGTGTGACTTTTAGAAGAATAATTGATTGAATTTCAGTAAATTTGCATGTAAGCAATTTCAGAGTCAGCATGAATGCACCAACTGCATATGATGTAAAGGTAAAGGAAGGGGACCCCTGACCATTAGGTCCAGTCGTGTCCGACTCTGGGGTTGCGACGCTCATCTCACTTACTGGCCGAGGGAGCCGGCGTACAGCTTCCGGGTTATGTGGCCAGCTTGACTAAGCCGCTTCTGGCAAACCAGAGCAGCACACGGAAATGCTGTTTACCTTCCTGCCAGAGCAGTACCTATTTATCTACTTGCCCTTTTGACGTGCTTTCGAACTGCTAGGTGGGCAGGAGCTGGGACCATATATGGGTTGTCAAATTGAAAATCCCTGCCATATTTTCTCCAGATTTCCTGAGCTTGATCTTCATTTGCCAATCCATATTTTTTACTTGTGTATGTAAAGGGGATTCCCTCTGGAAATTCCCATATGAATCTTATATTGACTTTAATCAGATCGTTTGTTATGTAGCAGAATTTCTGGCATTTGGGGCACAAGATTGAGGAGATTTCCTTGTACATGGCCACCGGATTGCCATGAACCTGGAGTCTGTTTTCATAATTTTGGGGGGTAATAGCATCCTTAACTTTCTTGGAAGTAAATGTTACCAAACAGGCTCTCTAGGTTGCTTTCTAGCTTTAGCAGCCTTCGACCGGACCCAGTAGCAACTCTCTATTGATTCTTCCAGGTACTTCTGGCTCTCTCCCATCCATTCGGCAATTCTTGGCTATATACATCATCAAATCCTGTTCCCCCTCATTCTCTGGCAAACCTCTTATTCTGAGAACATTTGATTTTTGCCTCACCTCAAGAAGGGCAAGCTGGAGCTCAAATTGGTCCTGTCTGCCAGATACTCTTCTCACATTCCCCTTCATTAATTCTTGTTCTTCCTGCAATTCTTGAGTTACTTTATCAGTTTTTTGAGATTTTTGTCTCCAAATTTTTAACTGTTTTTTTTCTTTTTTCTTTTTTAAATTGTTTTTATTTATTTATTAATTTTGCAGTACATTTTAGATTACATTTTGTAAATTTATAACAATCCAATCTTATCAGTATAACATAGCAATCCATGTAAAACATATCCATATCCATATACCTATTCATATACATATACATGGTATGTTAATAAATTAACAATTTTACTTTCCTTATATACTGCCATTTCTTATTTCCATATTGATTTCTTACCCCTTGTCTTCCCTCCACCCATGTGTGACTTCCTTATTAATTTTGTATAATTCTTCTATTGAGATTATGTTTCTCTATCTTAATTTACAATCATTCATTTTATATAATTTCATATCATAACTTGGTGTAGCTTAACTTTATGAGCTCAGTCTATACATATCAATAAATTCTTATTCGTGCTTCTTTTATTCATATATTCGTCAACACATCTCCATTCTTGCTTGAGATTTTGGTTGGATTGCTTAGACTTTTCCAATACGCAGTGACTGCAGCTAGGATTCTTCTAGCACAAAAATGGAAACAAGAAGAATTACCGACGAAAGAAGAATGGACAGTGAAATTGACAGAATATGCAGAACTGGACAAAATGACGGGAAGAATCCGGGAACAGCGGGACCAGAAATTCATCAAAGACTGGTTAAAGTTTACGAACTATTTAAAAGACAATTTACAGTTGAATACGCTAATAGGATTTCAAGAAGTTTTGTAGTTAATGTGTAGAAATATTATTGTAAGTATGGTAGTCAAAGTAAGAAGGAATTTTATGATAATGTAAGCAATGGTTGATTAAAGAAGTATAATATCAAGATATAATTCCGAAAGCCATGTGGAGGGATTGAGGGAAGTCATGGCTTTGTAAGCCAAAGTGGAAAATGTATGGAAATGTTTGATTTAATTTTATATTGTAGTAGTATAGTGTAAAAAATAATAAAAATTATATTTAAAAAAGAGAGATTTTGGTTGGATTGCATTCTAATTGTTGCTGTCATTCTTGCCAATTCAATCATTTAAAAAAAAATTATTTTGCCACTCTTCTAATGTTGGGACCATTTCTGACTTCCAATTTTTTGCTACTAATAATCTTGCGGCAGCTGTTCCATATAAAAAGATTTTCTTCATGTTTCTAACGATGTCATCTGTTATAATTCCTAGAAGAAACGCTTCAGGTTTCTTATTAATTGTTTTCCTAAACATTTTTTTAACTCTTCATGTATGATTTCCCCCCACCAAATTAATTTTGTTGCATCCCCACCAGACATGATATAATGTCCCTTCAGATACCTTGCATCTCCAACACAAATTTGATGTTGACTTCTATATTTTTGCCAGTTTTACAGGAGTTAAATACCACCTGTAGAACATTTTCATAATGTTTTCTTTTCTTTCTTTTTTTTGTAAATATTTTTTATTGATTTTATCCAATTACAAACAAAAAACAGATGATTACAATAACTTTGTAAATAAGTAATAATTTACAGATTATATCACACCAAACCTATAAATCATAAGTCCATGAACTTCCCTTCCTTCATAATATGTCTTCCTTATATCTTAATTTGTATTTCGCACTTTAAGTACATTTCCATACAGTTAGTTCCTCCTCTACATCTTATTTCTAACTTTCCATCCTCTCTTCCAAACTTATATAGTTCCAATCTTTACATATTTCGCCTTCTAACTTTGGTTTTATAATACCATCTTCATTCTTATTTATATGCCTTGAGTTGTATGCCCATATTTCACGTCTTACAAACCTTTTCCAAATATTCCATAAACTTTCCCCATTCGTTTTTAAACGTTTCCTCCCCCTGCTGTCTGACTCTCATTGTCATTTTAGCTATTTCCATATATTCAGTGATTTTCTGTTGCCACTGCTGCACAGTTGGTATTGTATTTTGTTTCCAGACCTGGGCCAGCAGTAGTCTCGCTGCAGTTGTAGCGTAGAGGAAAAACTTCTGGTCTGAAATTTTAATCTCTGGTCCGACCATCCCTAGAAGGAATGCCTCTGGTAATTTTTTGAAGGTATACTTAAATATTTTCTTAAGTTCGTTATAGATACTTCCCCAATATTGCTTTACTAAATCACATGTCCACCAAAGATGAAAAAACTCCCCATCATTCACCTCACACTTCCAACAATTTTTACTTCCTTTTTTGTAAAGTTTCTTAAGTTTAATTGGAGTGTGGTGCCAACGGTACATCATCTTATATAAGTTCTCCTTCAAAGATGTACACGCTGTGAATTTCATACTTATATTCCATAATCTTGACCATTTAGCAAATTCGATGTTATGACCGATGTCCATGGCCCACCTTATCATCACAGTTTTAACCTCCTCATTTTTCAAATTCCATTCAAGCAAGTAATCGTAAGCCTTGGATAAAATTTTTGTATTATTTTGAACGACCTCCTTTTCTAACCATGACCTTTCTGGTTTGAAACCTTTCATTTTTTTATCTTTTACAAAGACACTATTCAACTGATGATATTCTAGCCAGCTTGATACCCTTCCTTTGATTTTTTCATATGGCTTTATCACCTGTGTGTCACCATCCATTTCTAATAATTCTCTATATGTTATCCAATTCCTTTCTATATTTGATTTTTTAATTGCAAAAGCTTCTTGTGGTGACACCCAGCCTGGCGTCTTCGCTTCAAACCAGTCTTTGTATCTGCTCCACACCTGATACAATGGTTTCCTGATTATATGATTTAAGAACCCTTTGTGTATCTCTACCTTGTTATACCATAGGTAGGCGTGCCACCCAAATCTATTTTCTACCCCCTCCAAATCAAGTGTGTCAGAATTTTTTAATCTAAACCATTCTCCCAGCCAATCAATGCACGCCGCCTCATAATAGATCTTAAGGTCAGGTAACGAGAAACCACCCCTTGTCTTTTTATCCGTTAATAGTCTGTATGCAATTCTCGGCTTCTTTCCTTGCCAAACAAATGCTGAGATGATTTTCTGCCATTCTCTGAAATATTTCTGATTAGTTATGATAGGAATATTTTGATAGAGAAAAAGTATCTTCGGTAGGATTGACATCTTGATCGCGGCAATCCTCCCCAGGAAGGACAAATTCAGTCTTCCCCAGATTTGCAACTTATTTTTAATTTCCTTCCAGAGTACCTCATAATTATCTTTAAACAAGTTAACATTCTTTGTTGATAACCAAATGCCTAAATACTTTATCTTCTTCACAATCCCAATTTCTGTTTCTCTTTGGATTTGTTCATATTGTTGCTCGCTTAAATTCTTAACCATCATTTTTGTTTTATTTTTGTTAATTTTTAAACCTGCCAATGCGCCAAATTCTGAAATAACCTTCAAAGTCTCTCCAATGAATAAATCTGGTTCTTCAATTGTAATTACGATATCATCGGCAAAGGCTTTAACTTTGTACTCTTTACTTCCATATCTTATGCCTTTTATTTTTTCCGATGTTCTAATCTCATGTAATAATACCTCTAAAGTTAATATAAATAAAAGTGGAGAGAGTGGACAACCTCGTCTTGTACCTTTAGTGATGTTAAAATTTTCCGTCAATTCATTATTTACAATTAATTTGGCTGTCTGTTCATTATATATTGCCTCTATACCCCTCCTAAATTTAGTACCGAATCCTAATATTTCCAAATTTGTTTTCATGAAGGTCCAAGATAGGTTGTCGAATGCTTTTTCAGCATCCAGGAAAATTAAGGCCGCAGATTTATTAATCCTCAAATCCAAATAATCAATAATGTTTAACATTGTCCGCATATTGTTTTTCACTTGTCGCCCTGGAAGGAAGCCTGCCTGGTCTTGATGAATATAATAAGCCATAATCTTTTTCAATCTTTGGGCCAAAATGTTGGTATATAATTTATAATCGTTATTTAATAGTGATATTGGCCTATAATTTTTTACGCATAAAAGATCTGAATCCTGCTTTGGAATTAGCGTGATATACGCCTCTTCCCAAGACCGAGGCAGTTGTCCCTTTTCCATTATATTATTCATGACCTCCCTCAGTGGAGAGACCAACTGCTGACTTAATTTTTTATAATATTTTATTGAGATGCCATCTGGTCCCGGAGCCTTTTCATTTTCCCCCTGCTTTATTGCCTCTAAAATTTCTTCTTCTGTAATCTGTTTTTCTAATTGATCTATTTCTTCTTGTGCCAGTTGTCTTAGCTTATGTTGTTGCAGATATCTTTTTATCTTATCGCTGCATTCTTTTGGTGCTTTGTATAACTCTTTATAATATTTTAGGAAGATGTTCTTTATCTCCTTTGGTTTATCCACCGTTACATTGTTGTCGATCAATTTATTTATCGTACTCTGTGCCCGTCTTTTCTTTAATTTCCATGATAACCATTTTCCTGCCTTATTTGCAGTTTCGAAGTTCTTCTGTTTTAATAATTTGATCCTCCATTCCACTTCCTGATTGGTCAGGGCATTAATTTGTATCTGTAACAGCTTATACGTTTGTTTTAATTTTAAGTCTGTCGGTTTAGCAGTCATTTTTTTTCTACTTCCCTTATTTTTTGTAATATTTCCTCCTTAGTTTTTTCTCGCTTCTTTTTAAGTATAGAATTTTGTTGTAAAAAAAAACCCCTCATAACTGCCTTGCTGGCATCCCAAACCGTATTTATATCAGTCCCCTTATTTAGGTTAAATTCAAAATAGGTCTTCAACTGTTCTTTAGATCTTTCGAAAACTTCTCTGTTTTCTAAAATGCTTTCATTCAATCTCCATCTTAATTGTTTTGACCTTTGAATTTCTAGCTCCAATGTAACAGCATTATGATCTGATATAGTCTTTGGTAGTATCTCTACCTTTTTAACTTTAGTTGTTAGCTCTTTCGATATCCAGATCTGGTCTATCCTACTCCAACTTAAATTTGGTTCCGAGTAAAACGTAAATTGCTTAACCGTTGGGTTCTTGAACCGCCATATATCCACCATTTCATTTTGTTCTATTATATGATCAAAAACCTTTGGAAGTTTCCCTAAGAATTTTTTCTGTTTCCTACTTGACCTATCCATTTCCGTTGAGGGTACTCCGTTGAAGTCACCCATTATTATAGTCTTATAATCCACATATTCTATCAACATTTTTTTCAATTTTTCATAGAATTCAGCCTTTTATCATTTGGGGTGTAAATCCCCACCACCAGAATCTTTTGACCTTCCATCTGTACTTCCACTCCTATTATTCTTCCCTCATTATCTTTGAATTTCTGTTGAGCTGTATATTTATTTTTAACATATAAGACCACTCCCCTTTTTTGTGTATATCAGACGATATGAATTCGTTTCCCAGCCTATAGTTTTTCAGAACCCTGTTATGCTTTCTTGTGATATGAGTTTCTTGCAGACATATTATGTCTGCATTTAATTTATTTAATATGTGTGTTACCCTATTCCTCTTAACTTTATCGTTTATGCCATTTGCATTCCAAGATATGAATTTAACAGTCATTTTTATGTTCAATTAAGTATTTTATTTCAATATCAACAGTTTAGATATCCGCTGTTTTTTCTATCTGTTCTTCAATAATTTCACCTTCATCCTCTTCTTCTCCCTCTTCCCCTCTACGAAGTTCCTTATATCTTCTTCCAAACTTCTTTAATTCTAATTCTGAGTTTATTTTGTGTTTCTTCTCTTTATAATAGAATGAAACTCCCTCGGGATATTCCCAACGGAATTTAATTTTCTCGGCATTTAAAATTTGGGTTAATTCTTTATATCGGTTCCTTTTTTTCAAAAAGCGATTTGGAATGTCTCGGAAAACCACAATTTTCATTTCATCAATAATTAATTTACCATCTCTAGCTTTCTGCAATATTATATCTCTTACATCTAGCGAATTGAAGGTCACTAGGCAGTCTCCTGGGTAGCTCTTTCTTTGTCTATTCTGTTGGGGGGGTGGTCTTATTCTAAATATATTTGTAACCCCTTGGGCTAGCTCATCTGCCTTAATTTCTATCAAATTTGCCAATTCTGTTATCAGCTTATTCCTAATATCCTCCCCCTCTTTTTCCGGGATCCCGCGAAATTTTAAATTTGCTGCTTTTTGATTCATTTCCAAAAAAGCAAGACTGTCTAATGTACTTTCTTGTATCTTAGAAAGCTCTTCTATCTGTCCTTTCATTTTTTCTCTTTCTCTTTTGTTTTCCTTTATCTCTTTTTGAACTCGCTTTTGTTGCTCTTCCACCACATGCACCTTGCTATGGAGTTCCTTCATTTGCCCAGAGAGATCTGCTGCTAACTCTGCCAATTTTTCTCCAATATTTTTTTCACTTTCTTTAGCTGTCTCTTTGACCTCTCTCCTTATTTCCCTTATCTCTGCCAGAATTTTAGCCAGTTCTCCTTCCCCTTCTATATCTGCCTTAGAAGGTCTTCTATCCCCTGGTGTCATCGCTTTTTGAGCTTTGTGAGCCATTCTTGCTCTTTATTTCCCTTCCTACTTTGCCTTTTAATTGGGTTCTGCTGGTTTGCACTGACCTATTTTTCACTGGCTTATTGACCACTCTAAGTATCGTTTCACTCCACCCTCTTCATACCTAACATCAGATGTCACAAAATTTCAATTTTTAAATCTCCTTGCCAGTTTTTCAAATACATTCAAATACATTTAAAGTTTCCTTACATGCAACCTCCGCAGCCACAACAGCTCAAAATCAAACCCCCCAGGATATAGAGTTCAAATGTTCGGATGTTCTAGTAGCTTTCCCCCCCCCCCTTGCCTTCTCCGCAGATTTCGATTATTCCCGCTTGGCTAATATACCTTCTTTCCAGAGTTCCACACTTTACTTTCGCCAGTTACCGCTATGAGGAGAAAGTCCAAACTAATCTGCTTTGGCTTTATTCTTCCCTCTGGGTTTCAAAGGTATCTTTCCACCCTGCCTTTCTCAGTCCTTTCGTGTTACACAGAAGCAACACTGTTGCAGCAATTTAGAACTTAATTTCCAGTCTCTTAGAAATCACTTTAGCCTTTGAAGTCAAGAGAGCCAGGCTTTTGGGTTTGGAAACAGTCTAAATCCAACACTTTATCTCCTTTTTTCCGATTTTTAAATCGCTCACCCTTGCTCCTTCACACCCCTGGAGCCGTCTCCTCACGCTCTCGCTTCCCGCAGCTGCTTGAATCAAACACACTCAGGGCGTTTAAGCCCGTGCGCCATTTTCCGACATCTTCTGAAAGAATCCCCGAAGTTGTAAAGAAAGAATTGAATTCCTTTCCCGCTCCTTGCTGCTCAATTCCACGAACTTTATGCTAAACCTCTTTACCTTGCAGCGGAGCCTGGAACAAATTGTATATCCCGGAAAGCTTTGCCGCTTCTCCTGAGGAGCTCGAGGCTTCACTCTGCAGACTAGTGTACTCCCTGCGTTCGCGACTCAATCCTGCGCCTCCCGGACCTTCTCCGCGGTCCGGCGTTTCGCCAGGAGAGTCGCCCCAAACGCTATGGGAATCTCCAGCTCCAGAGATTTTTCTCTCTGGGATTCGAGGCCACGGCGCCTTCGTGAGCCTCTCAATAGCCTTGCAGAGCTCAGGACATCGCCGAGAGGGTCCGTCCTGCGCTCCTTCCCGGGCTGCGGCAAATGATGGTACATGCGGTGAAGTTGATGTCTGTTCTCCAAAGATTTTTCCCATTGGTCTAATATCCTAGATCTTGTCCCCATTTGATCATTACTTCTTTAACCTGCTCTTCTTTAAGTTCCCATTCCAGTAAAAATATCCAAAAATCCAGATAGCCAGTACTCCTTTATCAAGCTCTAATATAAAAAGTATCAATTTGATCTAGGACCAATACAGTACACATTCCAAATTCAAAGTCAAAGTCAATGCTGTTAAATTCCAGAAAAATAAAATTCCCAGCAGGGAAGCAGCCAATATTTTCCTATTAGCCACATACATTTTTTTTTCCCTTGCAGTTTCCATGAACACAGTCTTAACAGTGAGTCTGTAAGTGACAGTGGAAGCTTATTCTGGATCCACACATCATTCCACAGTGCAGACTTTCTGGGCCGGAGTTGATCCTTGTGAGGGTTTGTCAAATGTGCCTTCCTCTTAGCAAGTTTCTCCCTTTCGTCCGGATTTCGAGCATCTTCAAACTCCATGAAACTTTGGTAAAGGTTGTTCTCCAGTTGGAGAACATTCACAGGCCATTGCTTTGAAAGATGATAATCAGGCATCCAAACAACATGACCAGTCCAACGAAGTTGCTTTCACACATGTGATGTTTGCTTCTCCCAGTATACTGGCATTGGTTCACCTGCCTTACAAAGTGATGTGCAAAAAAAAAATTGTACTCCCTCATGTAAATCGTGTGTTCTTCCTTGTATTTGCAAAGAAAGCTACAAACTGTTATAAGCTAACAACGCTTTTTAAAAATTGTTCCAACTCTACAATTCTTTAGTATAATATGAGGTTAAACATGGAATAATTTTATGTGCTCCTGTGAGAGAGGGGTTTGGATATTTCGCTCCCCTCGGTGGGAGAGGGGGGGGGGAGTATGAAAAGTTTAACCATGTAATGATTTGCGCTTGTAATTGGAAAATCTTATAAATTTTTAATAAAAAAATAAAAAAAAATTCATCCTGATCAGTTTCTACTGCTTCAGAGGGTGGTTGTGGAACAACTCCAGACATGGAGGATGCAGATTATTTGGAATACTTCAAATCGGGTTTCAGGATTCATCATGGGGCTGAAATTGCCTTAGCCGCACTGGTCAGTGATCTCTGGCGGGCACAGAAAAAGCTGTTCTGCCATGCCACAACTGTCTGAGGTCCCAATGGTGACAACTGCCATTGTTGGGCCTCCAAGGGGTGCCTGGCCATGTGAAGCCCAGGAAGCATGTTGTGATATATTTTCCAATTGTTTCAAGGATTGAATAGGTTCATGTTTTCCACAATATGCATGCAAAAAGAAGCCTCTGGTGAAGTTTGCAGTGGCACCTCTCCTATGCCTGCCCTTATGAGAGGCAGACGGTGGTGGCAGAGGGACAAGCGGTGAGAAAGGACTCTGTCCCTCCACTGCCAGCCACCTCACTCAAGTATAAGCCGAGGTGTTTTTTTTTTTTTCAGCACCAAAAAATGTGTTGAAAAAGTCAGCTTACACTTGAGTATATACGGTAATCTTGCTACACATATTTTAAAAATGAATTTCACACCTGCATTTGACATGTTTTTAATGAGTAGAATATACTGCTTTATCTGTGTTGAGCAGAAATAAGCTTTCTTGGATTCCCCGACGGAAGATCCATCTCTTTTTTTCAGTTAGTCGAGGTTAGGAACCATGTACTGGTCTGGAGCTGCGCATCATTTTTACTTGCAGCACACTTTATGAAAGACACAGTCATTATGTTTATGGTGTTTGGGGAGGCAAATTTTTAAAGCGAAGTTGGGGTTAATGCAAGTGCCTCCCACTTGTTTACAAGTATTTCCGAAAGTGCCTGTAAGAGGGGAAAATTGCAAGAAATTTAGACAGGTAAATAAGGAGAATGAAATTTTCCCTTATTTTCCACAATTATTTTAAATTGGGCTGTCCTCAAATCGGACCCTGCTGCCTGGTGAACCGCAGTTGCCTATTCTTAGTTGACAAAAGTATTTTCCTTATTTTCATATTTATTTTAATTAGGATTGTCACCCAGTTGAAGAAATATAATTCACTGTGTGACGTTTAGAAGATTAATTGATTGAATTTCAATACATTTTCTTGTAATTCAGAGTCAGCATGCATGCACTAACTGTATAGATGTACGTACTTATGTATATCGTCTTAGAGGAACATCCTCAAGGGTGAAAACGTGGCTCTTCCCATCCACAGTTTTAATTGGAGATGCTCAATTAAAAAATGCTGCCTGTTGAAGTGGAATACTCCATTCTTATATGATTAAAAAGATTTAACTGCTTCATCTAGCTTAGGGATGGCAGTGCTATTTTTTCTAGGGAAAGAGGTGCCAGAACTCACCACAAATGCCTCCCTTGTTCTCATTGTAAGTTATAACAGCAGTAAGAGGTGCTAGACCTGAGTTCTAGTGAGTTCAAGCTGAAAAAAGCCCTGGGGATGGAAAATACGGGGCCTAGTTCCAGATGCTGTTGTCACCCACAGTCAGCATAGCCAGTGAAGGGAGATATATTCCAGCAACATCTCAAGGTCCACAGGTCTCCCATCCCCTGGTCTATGAAGATTACAGACCATATTTTATATTTATGAAGAGCCTTTATGAATTGATTGAAAAGATAGGAATATTAATCATCAAGTACTGAGGAATCAACAAAATATTACTGAAGTGTCAAAAATATAAACATACATTTTATAGAATAATAAAAAAGCTGATGGAAAACAGTTGGAAGGAGAAACAAAATCCTGCAATGTAGACAAGTAAATTGTAAGGCCCAACATTTGCAAGCTTCAGTTTTTCAAATGGCATTCTCATGCTATGAATGACAGCTGAATTGTGCTATAATCCTGCAATCAATTATTCGATTTAACAGTGAATTTGTGGTTAAAGATAACTGTTGAATAATGGCAGTGCTAGATATCTGGAATTCTTTTTGAAATGGTGTTAAATGTATTTATAATATGTGCCTATTTACCTAGATGGCGTGACTACAATATGATGTTTGTTGAGATTAAACAATGTTAAATAATAAGCATGTGAAAACAAGCAAGTGGAGGAGTTGGTGGAGAAGAACAATTTATCAATTCTCTTAAGAACTGTGATCAGGCAAAGGACAAAATGAAGAGCGACCCAGAACCCTCAGTTTAGCACACATTACAGAGAAGGGCCATAGCTCAGTGCCATTGAGGTCCAGATTTCTAAAGAAAAAATTCTATCTTCAAGGTTCAACATCCCAGGTTCAATATAACCCCTGTCATTTATGTTTGAATGTTTTTAATTACAAAGTATGTTTTACCTGCAGAAAACTTGATCATCCCTGGAAACAGAAGGGCAACCATGAGGAGCCAGCAACAATTGCATTGTTGAAGCTTGCCTAGGATCACAAGTTGAGCAGCAAGAGCAGAATCGGAGGCAGAATGCTCAGATGAGAGTTCTGTGTCTTCTGAATGCCCAACTATTTACTGGGATTCGTGATATACTGACACGTAAGCCCTCTGAATCGATGAAGTGGCATGATACACGTGATAAACATGTTTCACCAAGAAGAACCCAAAAAAGTTAATTACCGTATAGGTTGCACATTATTCTTCAGAAAGCCATAATATTCAAAGAACAGAAAGTACCATTCGGAAAGTAACCATTCAGCTCAATGGTTCTATAGCACTTATTGTTTTAAAAGTTTCTGTCTATATATTATTTCCAGCTTTGGGTACTGTTGTCCCATCACTGCTATCACTCAGAAGTCACATTGTACCAAAGTAAGGAAATACGAACATGCATTAACCTGATGGAATTTTCAGGATTCAGTGGGTTGTAAATCATTTGATTGAGTGGAATATATGACCGCAACTAGGAAGGCTGATGGCCTATACAGGCCCACATCAGAAGCACCAAGTTGCCCCCAAGATTGAGAAGGCCCTGCGTGCAACTTAGGCGTGCCATATCACACTGTCTGCTAGGAGGTCAACGGCTCTGGAGGAGCCGGTCAGTAAAGTTGAGCCATGTTTGGCTCCGTGCTTGACCTCCTCCACCCCTCAGCATTGAGGGGGCACAACCTCCTTTCCACAAATATAGTAGACCCAGGGACAGTCCAGATTTTCAGAAACTGTCCCAATTTCTTATTTGATAACAGGTCACATTTTTCCTTAGAATGTCTCTATTTTCATCAGAGAAAAGTTGTAGGACATGGGAGTAAACTCCTAGGGGCTGATGGGACTTCAGTCTCCACAATAAAATATTGAGGGGGTGATGCCCCCAAAACTGATGAGCTTCCCATTCACATGTTATGGCACTCTGTATCATGTGTTTGATTATGTGGTCTGCTCCCTTCCAAGGCCTTTTCCAGCTGGCCTAGGGGGCGGGGGCCCAAGCCTCACACCTCCAGCTATAAAAGGACTCCTGCTGCAGTGAGACCTGGACCATCAGCGGCTGTGGTGAGGACTGCAGGGCCTGCTCCCCTCCAAGGCCTTTTCCCAGCTGGCCTAGGGGGGCGGGGCCCAAGCCTCACACTCCAGCTATAAAAAAGGACTCCTGCTGCAGTGAGACCTGGGACCATCAGCGGCTGTGGTGAGGACTGCAGGGCCTGCTCCCCTCCAAGGCCTTTTCCAGCTGGCCTAGGGGGCGGGGCCCAGCCTCACACTACAGCTATAAAAAAGGACTTCCTGCTGCAGTGAGACCTGGACCATCAGCGGCTGTGGTGAGGACTGCAGGGCCTGCTCCCCTCCAAGGCCTTTTCCAGCTGGCCTAGGGGGCGGGGCCCAAGCCTCACACTCCAGCTATAAAAAGGACTTCCTGCTGCAGTGAGACCTGGACCATCAGCGGCTGTGGTGAGGACTGCAGGGGCCTGCTCCCCTCCAAGGCCTTTTCCCAGCTGGCCTAGGGGGCGGGGCCCAGCCTCACACTCCAGCTATAAAAAGGACTCCTGCTGCAGTGAGACCTGGACCATCAGCGGCTGTGGTGGAGGACTGCAGGGCCTGCTCCCTTCCAAGGCCTTTTCCAGCTGGCCTAGGGGGCGGGGCCCAGCCTCACACTCCAGCTATAAAAAGGACTCCTGCTGCAGTGAGACCTGGGGACCATCAGCGGCTGTGGTGAGGACTGCAGGGGCCTGCTCCCTTCCAAGGCCTTTTCCAGCTGGCCTAGGGGCGGGGCCCAAGCCTCCACACTCCAGCTATAAAAAGGACTCCTGCTTGCAGTGAGACCTGGGACCATCAGCGGCTGTGGTGAGGACTGCAGGGCCTGCTCCCTTCCAAGGCCTTTTCCAGCTGGCCTAGGGGGCGGGGCCCAAGCCTCACACTCCAGCTATAAAAAGGACTCCTGCTGCAGTGAGACCTGGGACCATCAGCGGCGTGTGGTGAGGACTGCAGGGCCTGCTCCCTTCCAAGGCCTTTTCCAGCTGGCCTAGGGGGCGGGGCCCAAGCCTCACACTCCAGCTATAAAAGGACTCCTGCTGCAGTGAGACCTGGGGACCATCATCGGCTGTGGTGAGGACTGCAGGGCCTGCTCCCCTCCAAGGCCTTTCCAGCTGGCCTAGGGGGCGGGGCCCAAGCCTCACACTCCAGCTATAAAAAGGACTCCTGCTGCAGTGAGACCTGGGACCATCAGCGGCTGTGGTGAGGACTGCAGGGCCTGCTCCCTTCCAAGGCCTTTTCCAGCTGGCCAGGGGGTGGGGCCCAAACCTCACACTCCCAGCCATAAAAATGACACTCTAGTGCTTGGAGAGTGGGGCTAGAAAATGTCCTTAAGCTGTCGATGGCATTTCAATTTGTCCCCTCCTTTTTTTTTTCCCCCTCCTTTTGGTTGTTGGGGGGGTGGCTGGGGTGGGGGTGGATATTTTGTTGGGGATTAATTTTAGTATAATTGTTCTGTTTTTGTTTTATTGGTTGTTGTATAGTTTTGTTTTGTTTTAAGGGGTGGGATCAGAGCTGCCTGGGAGTGGGCCTCAGCCAACAGAATGGCTGGGGCATGTTCCACAGGGGGGGATGCACTAGTACACCCGATCTCAGTGATCATGGGCAGGAGGAGGAGTCACGCTAAACCAGACCATGTCATTACCGAGGAGGCAGGCTTAGTCGTTGTTTGAGGACTATCCCTGCCTCCGGGTCTGGTCCTGACCGGAACGGATACTGGAATCAACAAGGGATACCCACATGACCTGAAAGTGTTGCTGTGTAATGCCAGGTCAATGATGAACAAAACTACTGCCATCCACGACTTGATTGTGGATGGAGGATTTGACCTGGCATGTGTAACAGAGACTTGGTTGGATGAAGCAGATGGGCCTGTCCTTGCCGCTGCTTGCCCACCAGGTTTCTCTCACGCACAGCAACCCAGGCCATCTGGGCGGGGAGGGGGGGTTGCAGTGATTTTTAGGAAGTCATTAGTTTGCACCAGGCGTCCTATTGGAAGACCGAGTTTTCTGAGTGCATGTTCTGGAAGTTGGGCAATAGGGGCAGTACAGGATTCCTTTTGGTGTACCGACCTCCCCGCTGCACCAAGGATTCCCTGTCCGAGCTGCTTCAGGTCGTGGCGGATGTGCTCCTGGAGACACCTAGCTTGGTTGTCTTGGGGGACTTTAATATCCATGCCGACACGACCTTACAAGGGGCCGCTCGGGACTCATGGAAAGCATGGCCTCCATGGGGCTGTCCCTGAATAAGTTTGGCCCAACTCATAGCCGCGGACATGCCTTAGACCTGGTATTCACCTCTATGGATGTTAGTGATCTGACATTAAGTAAAAGTGAAACAAAAGAAGTGCCATGGTCAGATGGTCCAACTGGACTTCTCCGCGACCTTTCCCCTCTGCCGGGAGGTAGGACCAATTAGGATGGTCCGCCCCCACTACTTAATGGATCCAATGGGCTTCCAGAGAGTGGTGGGGGATTGTTTATCCCATGTTGATGGCCTTTCAGTTGATTCCCTGGTGACCCGCTGGAACGTGGAGTTAACCAGGGCTATTGACTGTCTGGCTCCAAAGCGCCCTCATCCGATTGCATGGAGCCCGGACAGCCCCGTGGTTTTCCCCGGAGCTGAGGGCGATGAAACAGTCGCTGAGACGGCTAGAGCGCCGGTGGCGGAAAACTCATTCTGAATCTGACCGGACACTGGCTAGAGCTCAACTTCGAGCCTACCAAGTGGCAATGGCAACGGCGAAGAGGGCCTTCTTCACCGTTTCTATTGCATCTGCAGAAAACAGCAGCAGGAGACTCTTCCAGGTGGTTCGCAGTTTAGCAGAACCACCATCGTCATCGGGGCCTGGTAGGGACCCCAAGATCTCCTGCAATGCTTTTGCAAAGTTTTTTGCAGATAAAGTCGCTCAGATTCGGAAGGAGGTAGATTCCACCGTGGGAGCAGGGCTGGGGCGGGAGAGTGCTAGAGCTCTGTCTAGTCATGTTTCATGGGATCAATTTCAATCTGTTACCTCCGAGGATGTGGACAGGCTGCTTGGACGAGTGAAACCAACTACCTGTGTCCTTGATCCTTGCCCATCCTGGCTAATAAAAGCGAGCCGGGAAGGACTGGGCGATGGGCTCCGCGGGGTGGTGAACGCTTCCCTCTGTGAGGGAGTCTTCCCATACCCGCTGAAGGAGGCGGTCATTAAACCGCTTCTTAAAAAAACATCTTTAGACCCGGCCAATATGGCCAACTATCGCCCAGTCTCAAATTTACCATTCTTGGGCAAGGTGATTGAGCGGGTGGTTGCGGAACAACTCCAGGCACGCCTGGAGGATGCGGACCATTTGGATCCCTTCCAATCGGGATTCAGGCCTCATCATGGGACTGAAACTGCCTTGGTCGCGCTGGTCGATGATCTCCGGCGGGCTAGGGACAAAGGTGAGAGCTGTTTCCTAGTTCTGCTGGATCTCTCAGCGGCCTTTGACACCATCGACCATAACATCCTTCTGGACCGGCTAGGGGTTGGGAGCTGGGGGCACTGTTATACAGTGGTTCCGCTCCTTCCTTCTGGGCCGTGTTCAGAAAGTGGTGATGGGGATGAGTGTTCAGACCCCTGGGCTCTCACCTGTGGGGTGCCTCAGGGTTCCGTCCTCTCCCCCATGCTTTCTAACATCTATATGAAGCTGCTGGGAAGATCACCGGGGGTTTGGGGTGGGTGTCCACCAGTATGCGGATGATACCCAGCTCTACCTCTCTTTTAAATCAGAACCAGTGAAGGCAGTGAAGGTCCTGTGTGAGTGCCTGGAGGCGGTTGGAGGATGGATGGCGGCTAACAGATTGAGGTTGAATCCTGACAAGACAGAAGTACTGTTTTTGGGGGATCGGGGGCGAGTGGGTGGGGGGGACTCCCTGGTCCTGAATGGGGTAACTGTGCCCCTGAAGGACCAGGTGCGCAGCCTGGGAGTCATTTTGGACTCACAGCTGTCCATGGAGGCACAGGTTCATTCTGTGTCCAGGGCGGCTGTCTACCAGCTCCATCTGGTACGCAGGCTGAGACCCTACCTGCCCGCGGACTGTCTCGCAGAGTGTACATGCTCTAGTTATCTCCCTCGTTGGACTCTGCAATGCGCTCTATGTGGGGCTTCCTTTGAAGGTGACCGGAAACTGCATTAATCCAGAATGCGCAGCTAGACTGGTGACTGGAGGGGCCGCCGGGACCACATAACACCGGTCCTGAGATCTACATTGGCTCCCAGTACTTTCGAGCACAATTCAAAGTGTTGGTGCTGACCTTTAAAGCCCTAACGGCCTCGGTCCTGTATACCTGAAGGAGCGTCCTCCACCACCCATCATTCAGCCCCGGACACTGAGATCCAGCGCCGAGGGCCTTCTGGCGGTTCCCTCACTGCGAGAAGCAAAACTACAGGGAACCAGGCAGAGGGCCTTCTCGGTAGTGGCGCCCGCCCTGTGGAACGCCCTCCCATCAGAAGTCAAGGGAATAAACAACTACCTGACATTCAGAAAATTCCTAAAGGCAGCCCCTGTTAGGGAAGTTTTTAAACTGTGATATTTTAATGTATTTAATGTTTGCTGGAAGCCGCCCAGAGTGGCTGGGGAGACCCAGCCAGATGGGCGGGGTAACAAATAATAAATTTATTATATATTATTATTATGGTGCAGAGCTTACCTGGGCCCCCACAATATTTTATTCAACTTGGCACCCCTGTTGGAGGGTATGGAGTTAACCGAACCTCAAGTCATCTAATGGAAGCCCTGTATAGGGAAGTTTTTTCCAATATTTAATGTTTTTATGTTTTCATATATTTTGAAATCTTCTCAGAGTGTCTGGGGCAACCCAGTCAGAAGGTCTGAAGACCCAGACTCTGACTTAAGGTTAAAATTGCGCCAATGCAACCCCTGAGTCTGGCCCAGCCCTGCAGGGGAGGACATTGCCACTCAAGCTGGTTGTTCTACACAGAAGGGAAGCTTGAGGAGTCGTCAGGTGTAGGAGAATTGGAGGGGGCACCCACCACATTGTGCAAATCCAACACACCCATCCAAGCAGTGTTCTGGTGGCTACGTGGGTTGCTTTAAGAAGGCTCAGGATACAGGGAGGTGGAAAGATTTCACTCCTAGAGGATGAAAGTTTTATTACCTTGGCCCCGCCTCCAAATCACCAAGCAGCCCCAATCCAAATAGGGCAATAGCATTTACACCTCTTCGGTGAAAATAGGGTGGCTAATGAGGCAATTATTTTTGCTGTATCACCTAATGTCCCAGGATTGTCAATTGACAGTTGTGGGGGGAAGCCACCGCCCCGGCAACTGTAGCTTGAAATGGGGGAATGTGGTGCGGGGGCAAGGGCCCAAAATTGTGATAATGTTGACCCCTGAGTGTGACTGTTAAAAGGAACTTATAGTAGCCTATCTCCAAGAAACCATAAGTACAACCAGAGGCTCATTGGGGTACAGGGGAAGATTGTCCCCAATAGCTGGAATGGGCTGTGGGAATATTTGGCTGCAATGGATCTTAGGGAATTTGGTCATTCTATTCAGTGATCTGTGGTGGACTAGGCAAAAGCTGTTGTGCCATGCCACAACTGGCCGAGGTCCCAACTGCTATTGTCAAGACTCCAAGGGGTGCCTGACCATGTGAAGTTCTGGAAGCATGTTGATATATTTTCCAATTATTTCAAGGATTTAAAAGGTTCATATCATCCACAACATGGATGCAGTAGGTTTAGATGTCCAGTCTGGACAGGACATCATCTGGCCTTCTCAACAAGAGCTTCTGGTGAAGGTTGTCCATAACCCGACAACGTTCATAGCACAGAGGAGAAACAGTGAATCTGTGACATGGGTGCCTTGAATTGTGAATGAACTGGATGAGGCTTTAAATTGGAACACAGTCTGGTGAAGATGGGGATATTGAGCAGGGGAAGGGGAGAAGTAGGATGGATCTACTAGATGTTGATGCTTTGCAGGAAATTGTCCAGACATTCAGAATCCTCAGTGATACTGGTGGAATAAATATTTGGCTTGTTTGGTATACAGGAGTGGATTTGTGTGCATGGAAGGACCATGAGTTCCATGCAATTCTGGTGCTCAGAAGTCTTTGATCCTTTTCTGCACCTGTCTCAGTACTCATCTAGCCAAGGTCGTGGAGTTCATCTCTGGATATGGTTGAACCCTTTCAGACCAGCTCAAGGGGCCTCTTGGATCCCACTGTGTCACTGGGAATATAAGTGAGATCAGGTGCTTGGCCACAATCTTTCAATCATGGTCCTGTCTAGACCAAACACTGGCAATTATCATTCACACTCTCACTGTCTCCATATTGGACTACAGAAGTGGGTGGCACTGTGGGTTAAATTACAGAGCCTAGGGCTTGCTGATCAGAAGGTCGGCACTTCGAATCCCTGCTACGAGGTGAACTCCCATTACTCAGTCCCTGCTCCTGCCAACCTAGCAGTTTGAAAGCACGCAGTGCAAGTAGATAAATAGGTAACGCTCCAGTGGGAAGGTAAACGGTGTTTCCATGCGCTGCTCTGGTTCACCTGAAGTGGCTTAGTCACAGGGGCGGGGGAAGGGGGCGATGGGAGCGCACCGCCCCCATAGGCGCGATCCAGGTGGGGTTCCATCGTGGCTGTCCCCCTGCCCATGCTGGGCACCCCACCCCTGCAGGCTGCGCACCACACCCCCAGAATGCGTGCCACACCATTGTGGGCGGCACTCTCTGCCCCCAGAACGTGCGCCACGCCCCTTTGGGCAGCACCCCCTGTCCCCCATGCATGCCCCACCCCTTTGGGCGGTGCACCCCACCCTCAGAACGTGTGCCAGCCCCTCCCCCGCCTGCTCCCCACCCCCGGTGCCAGAGAATGAAGCTCCACTACTGCTTAGTCATGCTGGCCACATAACCCTGAAGCTGTACGCAGGCTCCCTCAGCTAGTAAAACGAGATTAGCGCCACAACCTCAAAGTCCTCCACGACTGGACCTAATGGTCAGGGGTCCCTTTATCATTTTAGTGTGTTGCTCAGAAGTGCCTTTGAAAACTATTTTGCTAAGACAGCTAATCCAAAATGCAGTTGGAAGCCTCTTAACCATAACAATTGTCACTTGGATTTTGAGAAAGCTCAAACCTGAGCAGGAAACATCAGGAACATTCCATAATGTAATTGGTATGAAATAATAAACTACCCATAAAGCGAGATGAGCGCTGCAACCCCAGAGTCGGCCACGACTGGACCTAATGGTCAGGGGTCCCTTTACCTTTACCATATCTTACAACGGACATTTTAAAAATGAGTCTCACACCGGCATTTCTGACGTGTTTTTAATGAGTGGAATACTCTGCTTTATCTGTGTTGAGCAGAAATAAATTTTCTTGGCTTCCCCGACTGAAGATCCATCTCTTTTTTCAAGGTTAAGAAACATGCACTGGCCTGGAGCTGCACATCATTATTTCTTGCAGCACACTTGTTTGCTGCTGCAGTCGGTTTTGCTGATGTATTTCTTGCTGCGGCATGTTCCATTCTCAGGAATGCAATTGCCTCCCTGTTCCTTGCAAGTCTTTCCTTTCATGCAGCACACTTGATCCTTCTCACAGTCTGAATCTTCAATGTATTCTTTAGTGCGGCAATTTTTTTTATACATGGCAGGAATGCAACTGCCTCCCAGCCTTTTACAAGCCTTTCCTTTAGATCCTGTAAAAAGGGGGAAATGGCAAGGAATTTAGGCAGATAAATAAGGTGAATGAGATTCTGACTTGCCAGGCAGGCTGATCAAACAAAGAGAGAAGGGGTGACTGGAAGGGAGAATATGAACAGAGTGAGATAGCATAGAGAGATTTATCGCTGTAAATTGTTTTCCTTATTTTCCACATTATTTTAAATTTGGCTGTCACCAAATCGGACCCTGCTTCCTGGTGCAGTGGAGTCACCTATTCTTAGTTGCCTGAAGTATTTTCCTTATTTTCCCTGTTTATTTTAATTAGAATTGTCACCCAATTGAAGAAATTTAATTCACTGTGTGACTTTTAGAAGAATCATTGATTGTATTTCACTAAATTTGCATGTAAGCAATTTCAGAGTCAGCATGACTGCACTAACTGTATATGATATACTTATCATTAAATATCCAGGAAGAGCTTTTATGAATTGATTGACAAGATAGAAATGTTAATTATCAAGTACCTACCAATCAACAAAATATAACTGAACTGTCAAAAAATATACATACATTTTATAGAATAAAAAAGGCTAATGGAAAGAGCTGCAAGGAGAAATAAAATTCCTCAATGTAGCAGAGTATATTGTATGGCCCAACATTTGCAAGGTCCAGTGTTTCAAATGGAATCCTAATGCTATGAATGACAGAAGAGTTGTGCTAAGTGTGAGAGCCAGTGTGGTGTAGTGGTTAAGAGCGGTAGACTCGTAATCTGGTGAACCGGGTTTGTGTCTCCGCTCCTCCACATGCAGCTGCTGGGTGACCTTGGGCTAGTCACACTTCTCTGAAGTCTCTCAGCCCCATTCACCTCACAGAGTGTTTGTTGTGGGGGAGGAAGGAAAAGGAGAATGTTGGCCGCTTTGAGACTCCTTCGGGTAGTGATAAAGCGGGATATCAAATCCAAACGCTTCTTCTTCTTCTTCTTCTTCTAAAATCCTGCAATCAATTATTCAATTGAACAGAAACAGAGAGAAGTGTACAGGGGATTTTGATTATAGATAACTGTTGAATAATGGCAGTGCTAAATATTTGGAATGCTTCTTGAAATGGTGTTAAATGTATTTATAATACCGGTATGTGCCTATTTACCTATATGGTCTGACTACAATATGTTGTTTCTTGAAATTTAAAAATGTTATATAATAAGAATGTGGAAGGCCAAGTGGAGGAGGAGGTGGAGAAGAACAATTATTCAATTCTCTTTAAGAACTGTGATCAGGCAAAGGACAAAAAGAAGAACGACCCAGAGCCCCTCAGTTTAGCACACATTACAGAGAAGGGCCATAGCTCAGTGCCAAAGCATTGAGGTCCAGATTTCTAAAGAACAAACGTCTTTCTTCAAGGTTCAGTGTCAAAGGTTCAATAAACCATTGCACAATAGCAGTCCTAGATATTCAGAAATACTTTTAAACTGATGTTTCAGATATTTATAATATGTGTCTATGTACAGGGGTGTCCCATACTGTTTCAACGCCTGAGGTGAAAAGGGAAGATTACATCCCATACTGTCCGCCCCACCAAAGCCTAGCTGACCTAGGTTGTGCAGCTGTGACTTCCACATGCCAGTGAGATCTCAAGGGGCTCCCATGAGATCTATCTGGAAACCAGAAGCCTCCTCAGCCATTTCTGCTCACTTTTCCAGTGGCACAGAAGGCACCTGTGGAGGTGCCCACATAGGCCATTTGGATTATCCTACCTGAGGCACCTACCTCAGTCTGCCTCATGGTTGTACTAGATGACTTCCAACCCCATTTTTTTCCCTTTTGTCATTTATGTTCGAATGTTTTTAATTCCATTGTATTTTTTTACCTGCAGAAAACATGATCATACAAGAAAACAGAAGGGCAACCATGAAGAGCCAGCGTAGTTGCATTGTTGAAACTTGACTCAGATCTCAAGTTGAGCAGCAAGGGCAGAATCCTGAGGCAGAATGCTCTGGTGAGAGTTCTAAGTCTCCATAATGCCCAACTATTTATTGTGATTCATGATAAACTTACACGGAAGCCCTCTACATAGATGAACTGGCATGATACACATGATGACAGAATCTATTCACCATGAAGAACCCAAAAAAGTTAATTACCGTATAGGTTGCACATTGTTCTTCAGAAAGTCATAATATTAAAAGAACACAAAGTACCATTCAGAAAGTACCATTCAGCTTATTGGTTCTATAACACTTATTGTTTTAAAGTTTCTGTCTATATATTATTTCCTGCTTTGGGTATTATGGTCGATCACTGCTACCACTTAAGAAACACATTGTACCAAAGCATGGAAATACAGTAACCTGATGGAATCTTCAGGATTCAGTGGGTTGTAAAATCAATTTGGTTGAGTGGAATAATATGACCACAAGTAGGAAGGCTGATGGCCTATACAGGCCCACATCAGAGACACCAACTTGCCCCCAAGATTGAGGGGGCCCAGCATGTGACTTATGCATGAAACATCACACTGTCTGATAGGAGGTCAAGGGCTCTGGAGGAGCCAGTCAGTAAAGTTGAGCCATGTTTGGCTCTGTACTTGGCCTCCTCCACCCCTCATTGAGGGGGCACAACCTCCTTTCCACAAATATAGTAGACCCTGCAAGTGTCCCTATTTTACAGGGACAGTCCCAGATTTTCAGAAGCTGTCCCAATTTCTTATTTGATAACAGAATGTCCCATTTTTCCTTAGAATGTCCCTCTATTTTCATCAGAGAAAAGTTGTAGGACATGGGAGTCTACTCCTAGGGGCTGATGGGACTTCGGTCTCCACAATAAAATAGTTGAGGGTGTGACCCCCCCAAAAAATTGATGAGCGATTAGCATTCCCATTCACCTGTTCTGTGCACTCTGTATCATGTGATTGATTATGTGGGACAGAGCTTACCTGGTCCCCCACAATATTTTATTCAACTTGGCACCCCTGTTGGAGGGTATAGAGTTAACCGAACCTCAAGTCATCTAATGGAAGCCCTATGTATGGAAGGTTTATTATTATTATTATTATTATTATTATTATTATTATTATTCACTTTGGTCAATACATCAGCGTTTTTCTGTGATTGGTGTACCTCTCTGGTTTCTATCCACGTCCAGAGAAAGATAGATCCTTCAAAGTGCTCCTTCAGTTGAGCTAGGGTGCTTTTGTATAAAGCCTGGTTCTTCCAAAAGAAAACAAAGTCATCAACAAAACATACACAATACAGTCTGTTTTGCCCTCCTCTTTGACAAACACACATGGATCTGCTTTGCCTTGGTGAAAACCTACAGAAAACAATGTCTCTGTTAGTTTAGAATTCCAACACTGGGCACTCTGGTCGAGACCATACAGGGATTTCTTGAGAGCACAGACCAGTATTCCTCTTTACCTGTACTCCATCAGGTGGTAGCATATAAATCCGTTCACCCAGGTGCCGTGTTCACATTGTGACGTGAAACATTCAGTTTCTCTTCTGCAGCAATTTTGAGCATAAGTCTAATGCTCTCATAACTGAAAGTGGGTGAGTAGGTCTCATGATAGTCTTGACCTGGTACCTGTGAAAAACCTCAGGCAACCATTCTGGCTTTGTGTCTGATTACGTTGCCATTCTGGTCTGTCTTGGCCTTAAAGACCCATTTGCTGTCAACCAGCTTCATTCCTGGTACCAATGGAACTAGTTCCCATGTCTTGTTCCTCTCTAAGGAATCAAGTTCAGTCTTCATGGCATTTAACCATGGCTCAGCATCTTCTGAGGTTAAACTCTGGACCTCTTGGAAGCTTGAAGGTCCCCAAACCTTCTCTGAGTTACTAACAACAGCTGTATCTGCTTTGGCTGTTTTAGCAAACTCCTCAGCATACCTTTTGGGTGGTTTATCCTTCGTGGTTTTTCAGATCTGCGTACTTTATGCAAGTCTTCCATGCTAGGTTTCTCCTCTTTAGGAGAATGGTGGCCTGTGGTGAACAGTGGTTCCTCCAATTCAGTGTCAGGCTCTTCAGAAGGTCTGAGAGAGGCTTTTGCACTTTTCATAGAATATACTTTGTGCTGCAAGCTCTAGAGAAAGTGCAGGAAGTCAAAGCAATGGCAGAAAGGGGCAGTTTCCCCTGCTTGAGCTGCAGCAAAGGCTATTGAACCAAATGTTAGGCACATCAGAAATAGTAAGCCATCTTTCACCAAAGCTTTGGTGATATATAAGGATTCTCTGGAATATCATCTGCAATCTGTTTCTGTGGGTTATCCCTGCAAAACAGAAGAGAACATGATTCACAAACCTCACGGTGTCATATTCCTTCTTCAACCAATTGAGCCTTTAAAAAAATGTACTGGTTGAGGCATTCTGAACTATTGTATACTCAGAAGTGGTAAATACTTGGCCCTCCAGATATTACTGACCTTCAACTTCAATCACCCCCAGCCAAGATGGCCAACTGTCCTACAGGTTATACCTTGGTGAGAGATGTCTCACAAGTTCAGAGATGAGTGCCAACATTTCACTATGGTATTTGCCTTTATCCCATAAAACAACTGTGCTTCAGCAGTAGCAGCAATGTGGTAACTTCCTGAAGAGGATGAATTTGCCAACATAGAGGCAAAAAAAAAAAAAAAAAAAAAAAAAACAGAAGAAAGATGATATATCTTGAAAGATGATCAAGTGTTTGTTCCCCGAGCAGTTGTCTCAGATGTGATACGGCAAATGCATCAGTCTATTAACTATGGGACCAGTGCCCTAGTGAAGCTTTTCAGAAACAATGTTATGCCCTGTTCAGAATGTCGGAACCTGGGATGGAAAGCCAGCTGGCTTGGCCCCAGCCGGAGCGTCTCCCTTCTCTGCCTTGCCACTGTGGAGACCCATCAGTCATCCTCCTCCAACTTGCATCTGCGACTCAAGCTATTTAGCAGGAGCACACATTTCTTCCAGCAGTGTAAACACACAACAGATCAGGCTTGAGGCGTGGATACTATACTAAGCTGCACATTATTTCCACGGGGAGGGGAGGGACATTGCCACTCAAGCTGGTTGTTCTACGCAGAAGGGGAAGCTTGAGGAGGTCGTCAGGTGTAGGAGAATGGGAGGGGACACCCACCACATTGTGCAAATCCACACACACCCATCCAGCAGTGTTCTGGTGGCTACGTGGGTTGCTTTAAGAAGGCTCAGGATACAGGGAGGTGGAAAGATTTCATTCCTAGAGGACGAAAGAGCTTATTACCTTGGCCCCGCCCTTCAATCACCAAGCACACCCCACCAGGAGCCCCAATCCAAATAGCACAATGGCATTTACACCCCTTTGAGTGAAATAGGGTGGTTAAACAGGCAATTATTTTTGCTGTATCATCTAGTTTCCTGGGATTGTCAAGTTGACAGTTGCTGGGGGGGGACCCCGCCCCCAGCAACTGTAGCCTGAAATGGGGGTGGGGAGGGGGGCTAGGGCCCCAAAATTGTGATAATGTTGACCCCTGAGTTTGACTGTTAAAAGGAACTTATAGTAGCCTATCACTGTAAGAAACTGATGAGAAAGCATATCACTTTCCAAGTAGCCCCCACCATGGGAAGAGAGTTGCTAAAACGCTTATCGCAAAAACACAATCGCCATACACACAGCTATACACACAGGTTCACAGCGTACATAATACAAAGCGCAACAGCTTTGCTACAAAATGTATCCATGTGAAGGTTATGCTTATGCACAGTAGATGTTGAGCTATGTCAGCAAATGCACTGATCTGAATACGAATATTCGTATGCTAGAAGTTCAGGCACACTAAAATGAAATGTAACTGAATAAATACTAGCTAACAACAGCTTGTATACTTCCTGGTAATGATGCACATGATTGGAGGAGATCTTAATGCAATAAAAACTATAAGTAACACCGGCTCTGGGGTTGGGTTCCAGCCTTTGTGAATCAATCCTGCTGAAAAAAATTTACTGCAATAAATAAACTTCTGGATTCTTTCCTCAATCCGACTCACAAGTAGTTAATGGTATTAGTGAGACAGCAGATTTGCATTGCATTGCAACAAGAGCGAGGCAACACAAATGGTTTTTGTTATTTTTAAGGTGGAGGAACTTTCCAAGAAGCCGTAAGTACAAACCAGAGGCTCATTGGGGTACAGTGGGAGATTGTCCCCATACCTGGAATGGGTTGTGGGGATATTTGGCTGCAATGGAGATCAGGGAATTTAGCCAAGTTATTCAGTGATCTCCAGCGGGAAAGGCAAAAGCTCTTGTGCCTTGTCACAACTGGCCATGGTGTGCTGGCCCCAAGGGTTGTCCATGAAGCGAGGTCCAAGTCCAGTCCTGGGTCTAGGGGTCCAAAGGAGGTCAGTCCGGCAGGGAGCGAGGGCAGGGAGCAGGTCAAGGTCCAAGGCAGGTTCAGGCACAAGGTTGCAGGTTGAGCACACGCTTGCAACTAAGTTGCTCACGCAACTTGGGCTGGGTCTGGCTGGCTTTTATCTGGCCCTATGCTTAGGGCGGTCCTGATCCTCCAGAGACTCGCCTCTCCTCGGGCCTGGAGGCGAGCACTCCTCCTGCAGACACTTAACTCCCTTCGCCTCTCTGCCCTGAGCCTCTGTAGCTCAGGAGAGGCTGGTGGGTTACTGGACCCAGGGGATGCCTCAGCTTCCTCTGAAGAGGCTGGGAGTGGGAGCACCTGCAGACAATGGGTCCTCCCTCCCATCAGGAGCCAGAGCAGACTCTGCTGATGCCTGCACCTGGGATCCAGCACAGGTGGGGATCCTTCAGGCTCAAGCCCTGGCCCCGGCTCAGCTGGTTCTGGAGGCGGGGAATCCTGTGCAGGCTGGGATCCCTCAGGTTCAGCATCAGAGTCTGACTCCCAGGCCATCACACATGGTCCCAGTTGTGGTGCCTGACCATGTGAAGCCCTGGAAGAATCTCGCGGTGTACTTTCCAATTATTCAAGGATTTAAAAGGTTCATGTCTTCCACAACATGGATGCAGTACATTTAGATGTCAAGTCTGGACAGGACATCACCTGGCCTCCTTCAACATGAAGTCTCTGGTGAAGTTTCAGGTAGGTAGCCGTGTTGGTCTGCCATAGTAAAAACAAAATAAAATAAAAAATTCCTTCCAGTAGCACCTTAGAGACCAACTAAGTTTGTTCTTGGTATGAGGCCAGCCCCTGCGCAATTGGTAGATTATTCCCGCGCCTCTCGCAGGCCAACCAATCTGGTCGGCCTGGTGTGTGTGTCTTAGTCCCTTTAAACTACCGGGTACTGATGGGTGGGAAGCTCGCCCTCTTTGTCCTGCTCATTAGGCTTGAGTGGCGGTTAGGCATTGGAAAATTTCCATATGAAGTGGGGAGGGGAGGTAGCGTCATCAACTGCCCCTCAATGGAAGGGTATTCCGTTAAAGGATTCTGGGGGTGTGGCCCTGTCCGAAGCCTGGGGAGCTGAGGGCCTGAGGCATGCCCCTAACGGTGATCACAGAGGGAATTCCGGGTGATGTTCATCACTGGGGTTCCTTACTGGTGGTTATCCCTTCACTGACTTCCAACACACGGGGTTGGGGTCGGATATAGCTGATAGGGTCCAATGCCTAAGCCAATACTGCTCAACATCCGTAACCAATAAAGTTGTGGCCTGTATGCCCATTAAAATTTGCATAATGTGTCTGTGTCATTAATTCCTCGGGGAGGGGAGGGACATTGCCATGCAAATGAGCAGCAGGAGGGAGAAGATAGGATGGATCTACTGGATCTGGTTGCTTTGAAGGAAATTGACCTGGTTCAGACTCCTAGGTGATACTGGTGGAATAAATATATTTGGCTTATTTGGTAAACAGGAGTGTTTTAACAAAATAAAAAATTAAAACAATTCCTTCCAGGAGCACCTTAGAGACCAACTAAGTTTGTTCTTGGAATGAACTTTCGTGCATGCACACAAAAGCTCATACCAAGAACAAACTTAGTTGGTCTCTAAGATGCTACTGGAGGATTTTTGACTGTGGCAGACCAACACGGCTTCCTACCTGTAACAGGAGTGGTTTGTGTGCATGGAAGGATCATGAGTTCCATGCAATTCTGCTGCTCAGAGGTCTTTGAACCTTTTCTGCACCTGTCTCAGTACTCATCTAGCCAAGGTCATGGAGCTCATCTCTGGATATTCTTGAACCCTCTCAGAACATGCTCAAAGGTCCTCTTGGTCCTGCTGTGTCACTGGGGATATAGTGACATCAGGTACTTGGGGACAATCTTTCAGCCATGGTCCTGTCTGGATCGAAACACTGGCCATGATCATTTCACACTCTCAGAGTCTCCAAATTGAACTCAAGTAGTGTGTTGCTCAGAGGTGCCTTTGAAAACTATTTTGCTAAGACAGCTAATCCAAAATGCAGTTGGAAGCTTCTTGACCACAACAATAGTCACTTGGATTTTGAGAAGCTCAAAGCTTTGAAGGAACATCAAGGACATTCTAAAATGTAATTGGGATGGAATCATATCTTTGCAAACATATTTTAAAATGACTTTCACACATGCATTTTTTTACATATTTTTAATGAGTGGAGTACACTGCTTTATCTGTGTTGAGCAGAAATAAGCTATCTTGGCTTCCCCAATTGAAGATCCATCTCTTTTTCAGGTAGTCGAGATTAAGAAACATGCACTGGCCTGGAGCTCCACTCAGTTTGTTCTGGCAGCACTGTTTACCACTGTCACAGTCAGCTCCGCTGATGTATTTCTTGCTGGCGCATTTTCCATTCTTAGCTATGCAAGTGCCTCCCATTTGTTTACAAGCCTTTCCATTAGATCCTGTAAGGGGGAAATGGCAATAAATTTAGACAGATAAGTTTGTTGCCAGGCCAGATTGGTCAACAAAGAGAGTAGGGTGGTGAAAAGAGAGAAAATGAACAGAGTGAGAAAGCATAGAGATCTAATGTTGTAAATTGTTTTCCTGAATTTCCACATTTATTTTAAATTGGGCTATGACCATATCGGACCTTGCTGCCTGGTGCATTATTCTTAGTTGACTAAAGTATTTTCCATATTTATTTTAATTAGGATTGTCACCTAACTGAGAAATACAATTCACTGTGTGACTTTTAGTAGATTAATTGATTGAATTTCAATACATTTACTTGTAATTCAGAGTCAGCATGCATGCACTACTGTATATGATGTACTTATGTATATCGTGTTAGAGGAAACACCCTCAAGGGTGAAAACGTGGCTCTTCCCATCCACAGTTTTTAATTGGAGATGCTCAATTAAAAATGCTGCCTGTTGAAGTGGAATACTCCATTCTTATATGATTAAAATATTTAACTGATTCATCTATCCTAGGGATGGGCAGTGCTATTTTTCTAGGAAAAGAGGTGCAGGAAGTCACCATGAATGCATCCCTTGTTCTCTTT